>NW_020954671.1:7467376-7639940 GCF_900497805.2 Vombatus ursinus | reverse complement strand
ATTATATTATATTATATTATATTATATTATATTATATTATATTATATTATATATTATATTCCATGCCCTGTGGTCCATGCCCTGATTGTGTTTCCACAATACATGAATTGTTTCTTTCCAGCTGCTTGTATTTTCTCCTTGACCTGGGAACTCTGGAATTTGGCTACAATATTCCTAGGAGTTTTCCTCTAGGGATCTCTTTCAGGAGGTGATCGGTGGATTCCTTCAATTTCCATTTTACCCTCTGTTTCCAAAATATCAGGGCAGTTTTCCTTGATAATTTCTTCAAAGATGATGTCTAGGCTCTTTTTTTGATCATGGCTTTCAGAGAGTCCAATAATTTTTAAATTCTCTCTCCTGGATCTATTTTCCAGGTCAGTTGTTTTTCCAATGAGATATTTCACATTATTTTCTAATTTTTCATTCTTTTGGATTTGTTTTCCAGTGTCTTGATTTCTCATAAGGTCACTAGCTTCCAATTTCTCTATTCTAATTTTTAAGTTAATATTTTCTTCAGTAATCTTTTGGACTTCCTTTTCCATTTGGCAAATTTTGCTTTTTAAGGCATTCTTCTCCTCATTGGTTTTTTGGACCTCTTTTGCCATTTGGGTTAGGCTATTTTTTAAGGTGTTATTTTCTTCAGTATTTTTTTGGGTCTCTTTTAGCAAGCTATTGACTTGTTTTTCATCATTTTCTTGCATCTCTCTTATTTCTTTTCCTAGTTTTTCCTCTACTTCTGCAACTTGCTTCTCAAAATCCCTTTTGAGCTCTTCCAAGGCCTGGGACTGATTCATATTTTTCTTAGAGGCTTTGGATGTAGGAGCTTTGACTTTGTTGTATTCTTCTGGTTGTATGTTTTGATCTTCTTTGTCACCAAAGTAAGATAATGTAGTATGACTCTTTTTGTGTTGCTTACTCATGATCCTGGCCAATTACTTGAGTTTTAAAGTCTTTGTTAAGATAAGAGTCTACTTCCAATGTGAAGAGTGAACTGTCTCAAGTTTCGGGGGTTTGTGCAACTGTTTTCAGAGATACTTCTGGTGACCCTTAAATTTTCAGTTCTTCCAAGGTGGTATGATAGGGGGCAAGGTGTTTCCTCTCCACAGCCATAACAAGCTCTACCATGCCAACACTCTTCCTCACCCCAGGATCGCCCCTCAGAACTGTGACCCAGATCTAAGCACAGGCAAAGCAAGAGATTCCTGCCTCAGCACTGGCAGAGAGATCCCTGCACTCCCCCTCTGATCAGCCACTCAATTCCCCCTCAGTCTGTGGGACGGAAGCTCAGGAGGCAGCCATGCCCCATGCTCGGGACTTGAGGCTGAGACCTAGCTTCTTCTCTCACCACAGTCACAAACTTTCCCACTGACCTTCTAAGTTGTCTTTGGTGTTCCTGGGTTGAGAAGTCTGGAAACCGCCACAGTTGCATGCGGTTCAGTCCTCTGAGGCCTCCTCCAGGGTCTCTGTGGCTTGCGTGCCCACGCCAAACTGCACTCCTCTCCCAGCCTGGCATGATAAACCTTTCTGATCAACCATACAACTTGTCTTGGCCTGGAAATTTGTTTCACTCTGTCTTTTTGTGGGTTTTGCTGCTTTAGAATTTGTTTAGAGCCATTTTTTAACAGGTATTTGGAGGGGTTTGGGGGAGAGCTCAATCAAGTCACTGCTTTCACTCAGCCATCTTGGCTCCACCCGACTGCCACATTTTCAATAAGATGATTTTATGGTCCCTGACTCCTATTACTTCTGATGCTTAATAGGCATCAGAAGACAACAGGGACTTTTGTTAAAATAAAACAAATGTAACCAAGATCAGAAGGAAAGTAGAAAATTGGGGGGGGGGTGAGATTTATAGACAATCTCTCAGATAGAGGTCTCATATCTCAAATATAAAAAGAACTTTGTCAGTTCTACAAGAATATGAGTTATTCCCCAATTGATATGAATGGGCAGTTTTCTGATGAAGAAATAAAAGAAATTTATAGTTGTACAGAAAAATGTTCTGAATCATTATTGATTAGAAAAATGCAAATTAAAACAAACTTAAGATATCATTTCACACTCATTAGATTGGCTAAAATGATTGAAGGAGGAAGCAACAAATATTGGAGAAGATATGGAAAAATTGGGCCACTAATTTTTTGTTGGTATAATTATGAACTAATCCAATCATTTTGGAGAGCAATCTGGAATTATGTCTCAAGAGTTATTAAATTGCCCATACCCTTTGACTCAGTAAAACCACTACTAAATCTATTTCCAAAGATGATTAGGGGCAAAGAAAAAACCTATACATTCTAAAATTTTTATAGCAGGTGTCTCTCTCTCTTTTTTTTTTTTTTTTGATTAGGCAATGGGGTTAAGGGACTTGCCCAGGGTCACACAGCTAATAAGTGTTATTTGTCTGAGGCTGGATTTGAACTCAGGTCCTCTTGACTCCAGGGCTGGTGTTCTATCCACTGTGCCACCTAGCTGCCCCAGCAGCTCTCTTTGTGGTGGCAAAAAACTGGAAATTGTGAAGATGCCTGTCAATTGGGGAATGGCTGAACAAGTTGCAGTATGTGATCATGATGGAATGCTGCTGTGCTATAAGAAATGATGAGCTCAATGATCTTAGAAAAACATGGATAGACTTGCATGAAATAATGAAGAGTGAAATGAGCAGAACCAAGAGAACCTCGAATACAGTGACAGCAATATTGTTTTAAGAACAACTTTGAGTAACCAAGTAATTTTAACTATCATAAGTACCCAAATTAACCACAAAGGACATATGAGGGACAACATTATCTTCATCCAGAGAAAGAATTGATAAATAGGAGTATGTATAGAATGATTTTACACACACACACACACACACACACACACACAATATGTATTTTTGTATGATGGTAGCCATCTCTAAGGTGGAGGAGGAGGGAAAAATGAAATTTACATGATAAATTTATTATATATTTAAAAATAATAGAAAATTGTACATAATAGATTTGCAGTTTCATGTACAATCTTTTTTTATTATACTACATTATAGAAATGCTTGTTTTATTTGATAAATTAAAAGTAAAATAAATGAAACAAAAAAGAAGACAGGGACCAGAGATAACCCTATATTGATAGAAAATAAAAAATGAAACCAAAACCAAACAAAAATAAACTTGAATATATTAAGTAAAATTCTGGGGGACAATCTCAGAGTGTCATTTTCTCTCTTCGACTCATTGTCCTGGAGTTTCTCTGGAAAATTCTCCTAATATATTCAAGATAAATGTGTGTTGGGCATCCTTTATTTTACTAAACAGAAAATACATGTGACGTAAAAGAGTCACATGAGCCCATAAACAGATATAGACAATGCTTAAACATCCAAATATTCCATCATCATCCCCCAGAAGGGAACTGAACCCAGAGCTGCTACTGGGGCCCTTTGATATATTTGGATTGTCCCTTTTTCCTAGAGTCCAAAAGTATACTTCAAAAACTGTGGTTTAGATCAGCACTTCTTATACTGTGAGTCGTGAGTGGAAAAAGTTTAAGAAGCCCAGGTTTAGATAACCCAGAGAGCAAACATACTTTGGAGGACAATAAAAAAGCAATCTCCCTCCTATCAAACCTATACTGTCCAACTAACTTACTGATTTTATTCAGTAAGTGGAATGCTCTGAAGGAGCTATGCAGGTGATTCTTGTTTTCCTCTGAGGATTAAGCTACAAATGTTACCCTTTTCTTTCTCTAGAAGGTCTGATTCCAAGACTCTCAAATTTAGAGACTTTTAATTTGGAATCACCCATGAAAAGAAACCTTTTTCTAGAAGGCATTAGAATCATACTTCTTAAGGATATCAAAATTACCTGCCCTTCAGACAAGAGTTGGGATTTATGAACATTTGACTGTCCTGGGCCAAATTCCATACATTTCTGCCTCTGCCATGGGTTACTGCAGGAAATCTAGTCTTAGCTGCTACCATCTGCTAAACTAGGAAAGTACATTCTCAGAATCTCTTGTCTTGGGGCATGTGCAAGCACACACCAATCTCTGTCAATGTGCTTTTGAAGCAAATCTCCATCAGTTACTCCTGGGGAGAGAAGGGATTGGGGAAGGAAAACTTACGTGGGCATAAGGAAGTATGCCCAGCAGAGAGATCAGAATCATCGGGAAGGAGATGTTAGAAAGGAATTATCATCTTTACTTCAACTTTTGTCAGAGGTTTCCACATTGGTCACTATTTTTTCTATCTAATAGTTAATGAAATAGAGTCTATTGGTTTTGGTAATAGCAAATATGGATGTCATCAATAAAGTCACAAACACACTATTTAAGTCCCACAGGTTATATGTGCTTCAATAAACGTGGTGTTCTCAACTGTATTTTTGGTCACTACTTCATTGGCCTATACCAATCTGCTACTTTTATTGTTGTTGTTCAGTTATTTCAGTCATATTCAACTCTCTGTGACCCCATTTGGGGTTTTCTTGCCAAAGGTACTAGATTGGTTTGCCATTACTTCTCCCACTCATTATTTCAGGTGAGGAACTGAGGCATATAGGGTTAAGTGACTTGCCCAGGGTCAAAAAGCTAATAAGTGTCTCAGGCCAGATTTGAACTCAGGAAGATAAGTCTTCCTGACTCCAGGTCTGGCACACTATCTACCACACCACCTACCTACCCATGATCTGCTACTTGCCTTGACTGGTTTTTCCACCTCAAGCATATCCTGACTCTAGATTGCCTACCTAGTTCCGACTCATAGTCTTGCTTTGATTCTTGCTGCTGAGATGAATGAAAAGTCCAAGAGACATTCTAGATGATTAATAATTAATTTATTAATTATGGCTAGTAAATAATCAATTAATTGATGCCAGTGGTTTCTCTTTTGACCAAAGATGCCCCTTGGGGAACTTTGAATACTTAAAACCTGTAGGGTCTGGAATTCCCCTGCACAGTGATATTCATGGTCCCCCCCCCCTCAAAAAAAAAGAGGAGGCCAGGGGCTCCATATTGAGTACAAATAGTAGTTTAATCAAGTGGGTTACTTACTTTGGGGCATAATGATGAATCTCTGCCAAGAGTTTAATAAATCATTAGTCTAGGGTGACAGCCAGACTACAGGTTGGATTCCTACAAAGATCCCAGGAAAACCCAGTGGCAATTACAGAAATCAAACAAAGGGAGGAGGGGGTATAGTGTACATCAGTACTGATTAGTGGATATTTTTGGTTTTCTGCTTAGTAATGAGCTGATTTCTGAGCTTTGGTATCATACCAATGTTATTGAATAAATGCCCCATAAAATGCCCAAACACAGAGCTTGTGTACTGGTCACAAACTGATCACTGTGTTTTTATTATGACTGTTACTGGACACATTATCTGAGCTGTGACTCAGTGTCTGAATTATGATTTTAACAGGTCATCATGTTCGGGCTTCCACCTTTCACAGAGTTTAAGTTATGGTTTTCACTTCTCACTGATGGTTTTTCCCCAATAATGATCCCAATAGTGATCCCACAAAACCCTTTGGAAAAGGGGTGTCCCTGAGGGTAGAAATCATCTCTCATGGGTTAACAGTCAGTGAGGGGGTGGACATAATAATGAAGATGTGGGCAAATGTCTTCAATTCCTCCTACTGAGAATGTGATCTAATCATGAGATTCAGCCAGCTCCAGCAATCTAGGCAAAAGAATCCATTTCTACCCAGATTGCTCTGGTTGGTTAAGCTGGTTCACCCTAAATTCTAATGGAAAGTTCCAAAGTATAGGGACTTATTTCCAAAGGGCAAGAACTCACCTAGACTTGATTCTGTTTGTAAGGTCCTCTAGTTTGGTGTGGTTCCACCCAAGATCAAGAAGCATATACCCAGAAGATTTGGACAATCTCATCTATTAGCAATGCCCTGCAGAGGCTGGCTGAATAACCTATAGGAGCTGGTTTCTGGATCAGGAAACAGTAAGGGAAAACCTTAATCCTAATTTAATAATAGGTTATTAATATAAGAGAATATATACATATAAAGAGAATATATATATGTAATATGAGAGAAATATAAGAGAATATAAGAGAAAGATAGTCATTTCTCTCAGTGCCTTACTTATCATTTAAAAAAAAGCTTTAATTTTATTTTTCAATTCAATTGGACCTAGAACCTTGGCTCCTTGATCCCTGGCTTCAAGCTCCTATAGCAGGTTGTACCTGCTACCTCTCTCCTCCTGTTCTCCCATCTCAGTCATGCCTGACTTCTTATCCTATATTCATAACTCATTGCCACCATTCCCACTAATCATAACTTCATTACTGTGACTAAGGAAATTTAACCTTCACCAGTTGGGGCTGAGTTGGCCACCGTTATTGAAGGATCTGTGAGAAATGATCTATCAACTCTCAGTAAATATTTAAACAACCAGAGCGAACTGACATTTGCTCATCCCAATGATAATATCAATGCATTCTTATAGATGAAAAAGTTTCCAGTAGTTGGGAAAGAATTCTGAGCTGGAAATCTGGGTAATTGTGTTTGAGACTATATCAATGTCTTGCTGCTTTGCCTTTAACTTCTCTCTGTCAAAGCCCTTCTGATTTTATTTTCCCATCTACTTTTTAAACAGCTGTTACTATAACTCCTCTATCTACCCCTCAAGCTTTGAGGAGAGGGTTTATAGTCATATTATATGTGTAACATTTTAAGTTTTGGGAGAAAAACATACTGTAGAAAAAAATCACAAAGCTGTTCATTTTGTTTTTTCTACTTGTTGGGACCTGCTGTCTGTGATCATGAAACAAATGAAATGACAGGATGTTTCTAAGGGGAGGACACTTTTAAAGCAGTTAAAAATATTTTCAAAAGCTTTTCAAGACCATTTATGCATTCAAGGTCTGAAAGAGCAATGCAGTTTTTAACACATTCAAGCATAACTAGCTTTCTTACAAAGCCAAAGAAAAAGAGAACATATGAAACTATCCTTACAGTGTCTCCAGGGTTTCTGGTTGCCAATCAGCAATATTCTTGAACTCTTGAACAACACCTGCCTTTGTTAGAGGGTAATATAGCCATTTCCTAAAGCAGACTCACAACGTCTGTAATTTGGACTAGTTGACTCCTAAGAAATCCAGATCTTAGGAGATCTTAGAATAAGCAACTTGCTTCCTTAAAGGGGGAAACCAATCTTAGGAGAAAGAACTTGTTTCCTTAAAGGGGAAAAAAAGAAAAAAAATAGCTCACCTCCATGTCCTTTCTATATGCTTAGATTAGACATACTAATTTGGAATGTGCACAAATAAAATCTTGTAAGATCTCAGCTCTGCATATTTTCTAAATAGGTGTAGGAAAAAAAATATTCTTACTTTTGTCTCATACTAAGATAGTGGGAGAGGGAGGACTTTCAAATATTCATTTAGACTTTTATCAGAATACCAGAAAAACTTCCTAGTAAAATGAAGCAATATGTTTTCCCTGTAGGAAATGCAAGGTTTGAAATTTTTTTTCATCATTTATAATATTTAATCAAAGAACTAGAGATGTATTCAGGATTAGCCCTATGAGTTTTTTTTTTAATCCAAATACAGATAAGAAATCCAACCAAACAAATGAATTAAACATGTATTTCAGATCCCCAACTTGGTAGACTATTGAAAATTAACTGGGTATTATTATTAAATTATTATTAGATTGCCTACACCCTTTGACCCAACAATAGGTCTATTCCAAAGATGATTAGGAAAAAAGGAAAAGAACCTATATGTTCTAAAATTTTTATAGCAGCTCTCTTTGTGGTGACAAAGAACTAGACATTGTGGGGATACCTGTCAATTGGGGAATGGCTGAACAAGTTGTGTTTTATGATTATGATGGAATATGACCAGGCTATAAGAAATGATGAGTTCAATGGTCTTAGGGGAGAAAATATATGGACAGACTTGCAGGAAATACTGAAGAGCAAAATGAGCAGAACCAAGAGAACATTGTATATAGTAACAGCAATATTGTTTTAAGAACCACTTTGAGTGACTGAATCATTTAATTACAAAAGACATATGCAGGAAGACACTATCTGCATCCAGTGAGACAATTGCTAAATAGAAGTATGTATAGAATGGTTTAATGGGTGTGTATGTCTAGTGGTAGCTATCCTCAGAGATGGAGGGGAGGGGAAAAAAGAAAAAAAGTATATGATAACTTTATTATATATTTAAAAGGAATAGCAAGTTATACATAATAGATATGCAATTTCATGTGTAATCATCTTTTTTTATTCTTCTATGTTATGGAAATGCTTCCTTTATTTCATAAATTAAAAAATAAAATAAACAAAATTTTTAAAAATTAACTGGGTAACAGGGATATAGCCTTTCAGTCAATCACTTACCAGTGTAGGGAAGGTATATTTCTTTGATACATAAAGTCAAAAAGAGAAGGGGATGGCAGAGGATCTGATGATAGATGGTGTCATGGAAACAGTGAACTTGAGCTTGGACAGACTTTGGGAGATAGTCAAAGATAAAAGGGCCTGGTTTGTCATGGTCTATGGGGTCATGAAGAGTCAGACATTACTGAAAGAATGAACAACAACAACAGAACATTTAAAGTAAAGTTAAGTCTGGGAGGATGGGAAGATGGTATATTAGGTCAGAAAATTCCAAGGTCTCAAGATTTTCCCCCACAAAAAAGACAAAATAGCACTTTAGTGTGAAAAAAGTGCAAATAAAAATAAATAAGACTAGAAACACAACAGGGGTCTTACTGGGTCAATTTGAGAAGATCAGAAGAAAAATCCCGGGAGGAGGTTTGGTCCAGGTGAAGAGTAAACATCTCCAGGCTAGAGGGCATTTACAATAAGCAGCAAGTTTCATAAACAACAAACAGCCCTGGGGTTATCTGGTTTGAGAGGCTGCCTTGACCCCAGCTATAGGAGCTTTTACCTCAGAATAGTGAGTGGAGTTGGGCATCTGAGCTCAGGAAGATCAAAAGAACCTCTGCCCAGCTGTGCAGGAATACCGGAACCAGCTGTGCTGCCAAGAGCAGCAGGGGTGAGAAGGAACAAGCACAGGCCTAGTGAGTGTGGAAGCAGTGGGGCAGAAGGCCCCTGGCTGTGGGCACTTACAGGAGGCTGGAGGTTTGGCTTTGGTTCCAGGCTAAACTGGAGAATTGAAGAGTTGGGGAAAGAGGCACCCCCCCATACCCTAGGGCTAGAGGTGATTACAAAAATTAAGCTACTACTACAAAAAATGCAAAAGCAAAAGAGAAAGAATCCAAATATAGAAAGCTATTATGGGAATAGAGAAGACCAGGGTTCATCTGCAGAGGAGGATATTGAAGCAAAGAAACCCCCTTATATGAGAAAGAGTAACATCAAATGGTCACCTGCCCCCCCCCAAAATTCATAGAAGAACTTAAAAAAAGACTTTAAAAATAAAATGAGAAAGATGGAGGAAAAACTAAAAAGAAAAAGGAATAATCCAAAAAAATAAGAAGACTATGAAAGGAAAGTCAACCAATTAGAAAAAAAGGATCCAGAATCTCAAGGAAGAAAATGACATGTTTAAAATTAGAATTAAGCAAGGAGAAGCCAGTGAAACTATAAGAAATCAAGAAATAATTAAACAAAATATGAATAATGAAAAAATAGAAGAAAAAGTGAAACCTCTTATAAGAAAAACTACAGATCTAGAGAACAGATCAAGAAGAGAAAACATAAAAATAAATGGATTAACTGAAAGCTATGATAAAAAAAGAATATTGATACAATAATACAAGAAATAATTAAAGATAATTGTCCTGAAGCATTAGAACAAGGGTGAAAGTAGAAATAGAAAAAAAAATCCATCAATCACCGCTTAAAAGAAATCCTATGAGGAAAACTCATAGGAGTATTATAGTCAAATTCTGAAACCCTCAGCTCAAGGGAAAAATATTAAAAGCAACAAGAACAAAAATAAATATGATGGTGCCAGAATAAAAATCACACAAGATCTAGCAGCAGAGACATTAAATGACCACAGTTCTTGGAACACTATATATTGAAGAGCAAAAGAACTGGGGCTACAGCCAAACATATCATACCCAGCAAAGTTAAACATAATCCTGAATGAAAAAAAAAGTGTATATTTGATCAACTGTCAGACTTTCAGTATTTTATTAAAAAAAAAAACCCTGAACTTAATAGAAGATTTGACATACCAGAGCCAAGAGAAACATAAAATACATACCAAAGACTGATTACAAGGGATTTGATAAGGACAGACATTTTCTTTTTATATATGTAAAATTAAAGCATATGTCTAAGATTCTTATTAATAATTGGGTAGCTTATAAGAAAGATTGGAACAGACCTGAGTACAATATGACTTTAAAAAGTAAAACCAATGGGCAGCTAGGTGGTACAGTAGATAGAGCACTGACACTGGAGTCAGGAAGACCTGAATTCAAATCCAGCCTCAGACACCTAACACTCACTAGTGGTGTGACTCTGAGCAAGTCACTTAACCCCAATTGCCTCACACAGACACACAAAAGTGAAACCATTTAGGAACAGCCAAAAAGAGTAATTATTTTGTACAAGTGAGGTGCAATAGGAAGAATAGATACAGGGGAATTCAATGTGGGAGGAGGGCTGGTAGTTCAGGTAACCTACTTTCATTGGGAATGGGTTTAAGAGGGAACAATACATATTTGGGGATAGGGAGGGGGAAGAGGAAAAGGGAAGGATCTCTAGAGGGGAGGGTGAGGGAATAGGTTATATGGAGTTATAGAAAGGTGTTTAGATTTATGGGATGCAAAAAAAAAGACTTATGGGAATGGGAGGATAGGGGAAGGATCCTTGGAGGAGGGTAGGCTAAGTAATAGAAGGACAAGGTAGTGGATAGAAGTAGAGGAGGGATAGGAGACAAGGGATATGCACAAATACAAAAACAAAGATCAGGAGCAGAATTTGTTTGGGAAACTATATGTCTATATATGTAAGTATATATGTGTATATGTGCACATGTATATAACTATAGCTATAGAGAAATATATCCACACTCAATTTTAGCCTTTGGGGGGGAAGACAGGAGGGAAAAAAGAACAAACAAAAACAACTGTACAGCAGAGAACAAAAGAAAACTTACAAGGAAGCAAAGAAAAGATGAACAGCTCAACACAACATGCTCTATTTATCATACAGGCTTTCTTGAAATGAAAATTTATCATTACGTATTTTGAATCCTCTCTTATGTTCTGCTATGCACATAACATACCATAGTTTTTTATTTTCTTACTTTGTAATTAAATTCCAATATTTAAGTTTATGATTTTTTCCCTTTTTTCTATTCTGTATTTGTGTTTCGGTGTTTAAGTATACAATAAAATTAAATTTAAAAAAATAAAGTAAGATAAGTTACCGTAGGTCATCTAACCTGGTAACAATAAAGATGATGAAAACAGACTTGTCTTATCCTCCTAAATTTAAACTTTTTGATAATAACTCTTCAGTTTTCTGTAATCAAAAGGCATGCTTATGTGAGGATACAACTTTATAGCTTTGGTTAAAAATAATTATAAAGTTGATATATTCTGTTTAAATATGCTTTTTAATATTCTGCTACTGTGATTCCTTGATATTTGAATTGTTTCTTTCTGGTTGCTTACAGGATTTTCTCCTTGACTTGATAATACTGGAATATGGCTACAATATTCTTTGGTGTTTTGAATTTGGGATCTCTTTCAGGAGGTAATAGGTGGATTATTTCAATGACTATTTTATCCTCTGGTTCTAGGGCCTCAAGGCAGTTTTCCTTGATGATCTTCTGAAAGATGCTGTCCAGGCTCTTTTTTTATCTTGGCTTTCAGGTAGACCAATAATTCTCAAGTTATCTCTCCTGGATCTATTTTCCAGGTTAGTTGTTTTTCCAATGAGGAATTTTATATTTTCTTCTATTTTTTAATTCTTTTTTGTTTGACTGATTCTTGATGTCTCATAGAGTCATTAGCTTCCAATCACCCAACTATAATTTTCAATGAATCATTTTCTTCAGTTAGCTTTTGTATCTCCTTTTCCATTTGGCCCATTTTCCTTTTTAGGGAGTTGTTTTCTTCAGCATACTTTTTTCTTATTTTGTTAACTGTATTTTTTAAGGAATTGTTCAATTTTTCTTCTACCTCCTTTATTTGACTTTTTAAATCTTTCTTGAGCTCTTCCAAGAAGGCTTTTTGAGCTTGAGATCAGTTCATATTCCCTTCTGAGGTTTTAGATGTGGGTATATTGACAATGTTGTCCTCTCCTGAATTTGTGTTTTGATCTTTCCTGTCACCAAGATATTTCTCTACGGTCATTGTTTTTCTATGTTGCTTTTTGCTCATGTTGTTTGCTTTTTTTTCCTGACTTTTAAAGTTGATCTCTGCTTCTGGGGCACAGGGGAAACTGTCCCAGGCTTCTTGTGCTGGGGACTAGGGGCCTGGTTACTGGTTTGCTGAGGTGGGGCTTGCCACTGACTTGCTGGGATCATTCCCTTCGTGTACTGGTCCCCTTCTGCAAGAGGGACCTTTCCTGTTAATCCCCCTAGCCTCACAAGCTAAAAGACTGCTGTATCTCGTCTTTCTGCTGAATCTACTATTTCAGGATTTTTCCTGGGGCAATATTCTCTATGTTTTTCAAGGTCAATAAAGGAGGGTGAGAGTAACTTACTACTTACTCTGCCATCTTAGCTCCTGGAAGTTGAAATATGTGACTTTCATACCGTTCTGTCTATGGGCTAATAGTTCCAGGGGCAGCCACGGCCTGCTCCTGGTTTGCTGGTGTTGGGGCTGTATTGGCACACCTTATAGCCTTGCGCTGGACAGCACTTCTCTCTCACCCAGTTCTGACAGACCCCTCCTGCTGACCTTTGTTGTCTCTGGCATCTATGGGCTGGGAAGACTGGAATCTGCCACTGCTGTTGGTGATTCAGTCCCCTGAGGCCTGCTCCAGCTTTGCTTAGGCTGGGTCTGCAGTATGCCCTGAGCACTGGACACTCCTCTCTCAGGCCAGTGTGCCAGACCTTTCCTGTCAACTTTCTAGGTTGTCTTGGGCTGGAAATCTGTCTCACTCTGTCCTTTTATGGAGTCTGTCACTCTAGAATTTGTTCAGAATCACTTTTTAGATGTATTTGAAGAGATTTGTGGGAGAGCACAGGCAAGTCCCTGCTTTCATTCTGCCATCCTGGCTCCCCCTCTGTTCTTTAATATTCTGGATAAAGGCTATGGTCATTAAAAATTAAAAACAGGTTTAAAAGATGTATGCTGTTGTTAAGCAATATTACTGAGAAAGGAATTAGAACAGGTAAAACATGATGCTAAGTAAGAAAAAAAAAACCCTAACTAGAAAAGTACAGTCACAAAATGCTTGCTGCACCCATACAGATTTGGGTTTCCACAAAAAAGAATTTTTCACATCTTGATGACATAAAGGCCAAAATACTAAAGCGCGAGGACTACATGTCACCATATTATGATTCTAAGAGATTAAAATGATTTTAAAGGTGGTTTTCTACTTAGACTTTGAGAGTCAGCGAATCAATAGCTGCTAAACATTAGTGAGACAATTTATTGTATTACAGTGATGTGTTTACTTTTTAATCAATTCACCTATATTACATTTACATAAATCTTGCTCAAATTTCTTTTATTTTTTGTATTTAGATGTGGCCCATTTATTTGATAGTTTTATTTTTGCTTCTCTCTTACCTGTAGGTATGGGAAGCCTTTCTGGTCAAATAATATAGTCATTGTACGTTGTACAATGTACATTGTGTATATGTCATTGTCTATGGCAATTACCCAATTATTCAAATTGCACCCAACATAATTGGAAGGAAAATAAATAGTGTCATTCATATCAGTCCTACAAAGTCAATCATCAAGTGGTGGGAAATGTGCCCCTCTAATAGACCAGCTCAAGTTACCCATACCTATTTCATAGTTTCCTCAAACACTGTTTTAAAACATTTAAGTTCCTCCAAACAAATAAGTATCAGGTTTTCCCAGGAATTTTACTAGGCTTTGGAAAGATATTCTTGTCCACATTATATTGTATATATAATATTTCTATTATATAGTTCTTTCCATTCACATTTCTGAGAGATATAAAAATACATGATGCTAAAGTATATAGCCCTTACCATTGTTTTCTCTTCATGGTTGATCTTAATGTTATCATCATAACAAAATTTTCTTGCATTTGATATTTAATTACTATTATTTTTGCTATAAAATTAATACTAATTAATACTTTTTTGCATAGTGTTTTGTGATATTGAATGTTTTTTAAACATTCTTTCATTTGCTCCCCACGTTCTGTTTGGTAGGCAAAGGAAGTATTAATATATCATTTTAGTGGATGAAAAACTAAGGCATTATGACTTTCTGAGGGTTGTAAAGTAAATCAGTCGATGAGTTGTGACCAGAACATAGTTGTTTTCTATCTAGGGCACACAGACAGTGTGAGACTGCTTTAAAGAGGGGCTATAATGGTTGCATGGTCCCTTCTAACAAAGTCTAGTGTTGTTTAGGAGTATGGCATGTTTCTAACTGACAATCAGTCACTCTAGAGATGTGGTAAGAAAATTTTCTTCTATTCCCTTTTCTTTTGTCTGTGATGGAAAAATTCTTGTCCTTGTATGTATTATTTAACATGGTGAAAAAATGCATTGCTCATTCAGTTGAGAACTTTGTCCATCCATCCATGATACTCCTTTCTCTCCATAGCTTAGAGTTCCTATAACTATAAATTAGTCTTCAAAACCTAGTCTCAAAATTAGACCCTTTTCTCAAAGACTCATATTTGATGTTCTCTCATAGAATTGCCTATCCATGTACATTGTGTATTTCCCTTTTAGGGAAAATTTCTAAAAACTCATGATTTTTTGAGTGTTTGAAAATTCCACTTTTTAAAGCTTCTGTACTTTCCCTATAGCCAACCTTTAGGAAAATAAGTACCAGTGCTATATAATTTGGAAAGTATTTCACTCAGAGCAACTCTACTGGAAGGCAGGATTTTATTATTATGTATATTCTATGGATGACAAAGTGGAATTTCAGAAAGGAAGATAGGGCTATATTGCTATCTACATTTTACAAATAAAGAAACAGTTTCAAAGAGATTGTTATTGACATTCTCTAAAGCCCTATCCTAGGTTCCTTTAGCATATAACAAATAATTTTGCCTCAGTGTCCCCAGAATCATAGAATCACAGCACCATAGAATTGGAAGTGGCCTCAGATATCATCCAATTAAATCTGTGACCAAAAAGAAATTGTGTTCACAAGATATCTGACAAGTGATTGTACAGCTTCCATTTGCTGAATTGGATAATGGGTTCTGAGAAAGTTCATTCCACTTCTGTATAGCTAAATATTAGGAATGTTGTTGTTGTTTAAATGGAAGAAATATCTGACTCTGCAACTTTACTGTCAGTTTAGTTCTCTGACACCAAGCTGAGCAAATCATATCCCTCATTCATATGACAACCTTTCACATCTTTGACTAAATCTATCATGCCCCTCCTCAGTCTCCTCCAAAGATATATCTCCATCCCAAACTAGATCAGAATAGCTTGTGGAGATAGGGAAAATAATTTAGGGCTATCTGCATTATCACTGGTACCAAGAACTAACTTCCAAACCACTGATCATGTGGGTAATTTCTTACAGGACTTCAGAGGAGTGTTCATTCTGTTTAAGTGCCCTTAGACACAACCACCAAATATTAGCATCTGCATCTTCAGAAGAAAATACCAGCTGCTTTCCATGTCCACACATTTGGGAAGTCATGTGATATTATCACTGTTTCTGAATAGTTGGAACATGGGTTGTGGGTGGTTTTCATCTTTGAGAATAATAGTGGTTTGGACCTGTCTTTTCAAGCCTGATGACTTTTCCACTGCTTGGCACACAAATTAAAATTGCTAAATTTGGGGCACCTGGGGATGTTGTAAATCTGCCATTTGAAAAAAATGCTAACTAATGAACTCATTTGGTACTGTAGCAGAGTCCAGTGGGATTATGGGTAATAAATTTTAAAGTTCAAGGCTGCTGTGCTGAAAGCATTGAAGAAATTTGCTATTTGTGCACTTTTAGAAATTGCATAAATATTCCAGGTTAGGTGGCACAAAAACTGTCATACAGTGTTGGCATCTTGTCAGTCTGGTATTTTATTCTCTCTGTGTAGGTCTGTGTTTGTTCAGACTCTGGACTGCATTAAACTTCTAACTATTAAGAATAAAATATGCTGGGCTCTATAAATACTCAACTAAATTCACTTGGTTATTTTCTGTTCATATTGCTAGTTTTTAGTCCAGTCTCTTGCATTTTTAACCCAATCTTATAATTACTGTGGCATCATACCATAATTGGAGAATTAAAGTGTTTTTTATACTCCCAGGCACTTAGGATAAAACGCTACTTTATTGAATATTGGATTTACTGTGGTGCGGCACATAATGGTGTTTTCCATTTTCCAATCTATCCAGCCAAACTTTAAACACAGTGAACCTTCCCCTGCATAAGCTCCTAACAATTTGTGCCCAAGATAGCTGTGTCCATTCTAATCCAAATAATAATAGAGAAAGTATGACAACACTGATTTATCTAATGCCATTGAAATACTGGGGTTGGCTTAATATTGCTTTAAAAAAAATCTGAGTTACTTGAAAATTTGATTCTTTTACCTTTCCCCTTGGACAGGGAGAATAGCATTGTAGATAGAGAGTCATGGAATTATAGATTTATAGCTGGGAACAAAATGAGTTCATTTATCTAAGCCCTATCATTTTACATGTAGGAAAACTGAGGCTTAGAGAGGTGGAGTGGTTGACCTAAGGTCACATAGGTAGAACCTTTCAGATGTTTTCTGACCTCAAATCCAGTACACTTTCCACTGCTTGTCCTTAGAGTTGGGAAGACCATAATTCAAGTCCTCCTTCTATTACATACTTCCTAAGTCATTTAACCCCTCAGTGACCCAGGCCACTCTCCAGGACTATAAGTTAGAGATGAACTGCAGATCTGAATTAGTGAAGGAGGCTTCCAATACTGGTGAAATAGTAGGCTTATTTACTATTGAAGAAAAAAAACTTTCTTCTACTGTCTGGGCCTCCAAATTTGTCAGACTATTTATTAGTACTTTACATTTTTCAAAGGGCAGATAAGTAGGGCTATATTATTCTCTAGATACTACAGATAAAAAAAAGAGGTACAGAAATAATAAATATAACATATATGGTGACACACACTAGAGAGTGTTAAATTAGAGACAGGATTCAGGTATTCTGGTTCAAAGTCTTGTACTCTTTGAACTCCCATTCAACAAACTAAGTCTTATGCCAGAAAGACTTGGGTAAACAAGGAGGAATTTAGGGGCCATAAAGGGTAGAATGTAGGATGAGGTTTGGGAAGACAGAACTGGGAAAGTCCTCCTGCAGAAGGTAGGGTTTGAGCTACATTTTGAAGAAAGCTGGGAAAAAATAAGGCAGAGGTAAAAAGGGAGAATATTCCAAGTATAACCCATACAAGCTCAAAGGACCTTTATCCTAACTCTCTTTGTTGGGGATGAATCAGGGTCCTGGAGTGAAGTTAAATCTCTCCCCTTAGGATTTTTGGGCTACCCATAAGAGTCAGGAGGTAATTCTCTAATACCAATGACTCAAGCCATCACCACTGTGCTTTCTGCTTCATGATTATCAACTGAGATTCAATCAGCCAGACTTAAATAATTTTTAAAATGGAGCATTATTAAGGCAGTACAATAAGAATTGTTGATAGAAAACCTACTCCAAAATGTCTGTGACATACTTCCACAATATACATAGTGTCCAAGGGAATACACAGAATCCAAGGGTAAATTGACTCAAACTTTGACAGCACATGTGTCAAAGAGGTAAATTCCTCATTGCTGGAGTATTCAAGAAGTTCCCCTTAAGTATAATAAATCTGTGTTCAGTTTATCCTTAGTTATCAATGCAAACACAACACTGTTGGCAACTGATCTAAGGATGCCTCTAGGATATTGATAGAATGATCAGACATCTAACTTCCTCTGGACTCTTAGGAGCTTACAAAGACTTCCTCTGGTCACTCTTGATAAAAATTTATAAAATGATTCTGAGTCTGAGAAGTAGGATAATTTGCAAATAACCTATGGGATGTGGTCAAGTTTCCTTGACCTAACTAAACATACTCTTTGACAATATCACTTCAGTTTGAAAGGTTTTTCAAATATAAAGCCTATGATTGATTGATTGAGATCTCAGTTAAGGTATCAAGACTAAAGAAGTTGGGTTGGTTTTGACTGCATCCTTACACAGGTGTGAAGGCTAATACAAATTCATGAAATGGGGAAATAGACAGTCATGTCTGCAGAACAGCAAATAGGCCAATGTGATTAGACCATAGAATGCTTGCAGGGAAATGAAATATTTAAAAAAAATAAAATTAGATAGAAAGGAATGGACCAGCTTGTGAAGGAATTTAAAAGTCAAATAAAAGAGTTTATATTTGACTCTGGATAGAGAGTCACAGAATTTTATGGATTTGATAGATGACATGACCAGATATGATTTAGGAAAATCACTTTGACAATTGAGTGGAGGTTGGGTCACAGTGAGAATAGATTTGAAGTAAGGTGACTAATTAGAAAGCTGTTGTAATAATTCAGAAAAAAAAGTAATAAGTATCTCAACAAGGGTGGTGACTATGTGAGTAGAGAGAAGGGGACGTATAGGCAAGACATTTTGAAGACAATAACAATAAAATTTGACAATATATTAGGGTTGAGTGGAAGTGAGGAGTCAAAGATAACATTGAGGTTGAGAGCTTAAATAAGAATATAAGTCATTCCCCAGTTGATAAATGGTCAAAGCATATAAACAGGCAGTTTTCAGATAAATAAATCAAAGCTCTCTATAGTCATATGAAAAAAATGTTCTAAATTATTACTGATTAGAAAAATAAAAATTAAGATAACTCAGATGCCACTTCACATGTATCAGATTGGCTAATATGGTAGAAAAGGAACATGATAATTATTGGAGGATATGTGGGAAAATTAGGACACTAGTGCACTATTGGTGGAGTTGTGAACTGATCCAGCTTTTCTGGAGAGTTGAAACTATGCCCAAAGGGCTATCGAACTGTGCATACTCTTTGATTCAACAGTACGACTACTAGGTCTAAATTCCAATGAGGTTAAAAAAAAACCTGGAAAGGCCCTACTTATAGAAAAATATTTATAGAAGTTCTTTTTGAGATGGAAAAAAATTGGAAATTGAGGGGATGCCTATCAATTGGGGAATGGCTGAACAAGTTGTAGTGTATGATTATAATGGAATGCATTGTGATAAAAGAAATGATGAGCAGATTGATTTCAGAAAAACCTGGAAAAGCTTACATGAACTGATGCAAACTGAAGTGAGAAGAACCAGGAGAACATTAAATATAGTAACAGCAATATTGAATAAAGATTAACTGTTAATGACTTAGGTATTCTCCGCAATACAATGATCCAAGACAATTCCAAAGGATTCATGATGATAAATACTATCCACATCCAAAGAAAGAACTGATAATGTGAATGCTAATCAAAATATATTATTTTCACTTTTTTGCATTTTTTTTCCTTCTTTGGGTCTGTGTATTCTTTCATGACATGACTAATATGGGAAAGTATTGCATGATCATACTTATACAACCCATATCAAATTGGTTACCACCTCAGCAAGGGGAGAGATGAGAGATGGAGGAAGAAAATTTGTAAATCAAATTTTTTTTAAAAAAATGAATATTAAAAATGTCTTTACATAAAATACTATTTTTAAAAAAAGAAAAAATCCAAGATGGGATTATTAGCTTCTTTCAGAGACAGCAGGGTAAGGGTCTCACCTCTGGCACATACTAACTGTATGACCCTGGTCAAGTCACTTGCCATTGTTCTAGGTAACTCTCTGAGATTATAAATTGCAAAATAGATTCCAGCACACATTGGTAAAGGGAGTTTTCTTATCCAGGAGTTCCCCATATTGATAAAGTCACAATTCCAGTCCCTATCTTGACCACAGGGGAGAAGATGTGCTCTCAGTTTTAGGAGACTCAGAAGATTTTAGAATAAAAAAGGGTGTAGTAGTTAATAAGTGTGGCTTGCAAATAAGGGATGGTTTGGGGGAATTGGAATCAAAAAAAGTTGGAGACCATGAAATGTCTTCATACCCAGCAGTTTTCTCCAAGGCTCCAGAGTTTGTCTCTATTACTGGAGAAGGTCTGTGTTTCAAAAATTTTCAGGCAAGAAGAAGCCTGTATGTTGGTTGACTTTTACAAAATGAATGAACTTAATTCGCCAAATATGGAGAGACGTAACTATCCCAAGTAATAAATAGTGGAACAGTGTATGTTCTCTCAGACTTCACTAGGGAGTAGACTCTGTGGCTAAATGATATAAGTAATTTATTGCCAATAACCATCACTTTGCCTGCAGATATTTTCTTATCTTCTTTTCCTGCCATTCCCCAGGTGCTGTCTAAACAGAGTAGTAGGAGGCTAATGAAGGTACTCACAGTGGTGTTGTAAGCAGCCTTGGGAATAAGGAATAGAGCAATTGCCTGCAATCATAACCAGATGTTACAAAGCTGTGAAGGCCTTAATGGCTGTTGTTTCAATATAGCTTTTTCAGAGGAAAAAGAATCAATAGGACTAAAATAAATTACCCATGCATGGCATGAACAGGGCCATTTTTCACTGGAAAATTACTGGGCAGTTTTAATTGTGCTTTTTGGATAAAGTTAGAAAGTTGAAAAATTAAACAATTGGTATAGTTTTGGCTCATAAGACTTTAATGATTTATTATTAGGGCACCTATAAAGTCTTTCCTATAAGAAACTAAGTGTGTTGTTGGTACATAAAAATATTAACTAGCTGACAGTTTCTTTGTTATTGACAAACCCGCTTAGATTCAAAAGAGTATCACACAGGACTGGAAAAATCCAGAACTAAATGAAATAGATACAGAACAATGTGCAAGAAGACTGCAGATTCTTTCAGTCTTCCTTTAAATGGGTAGGAATTAAGATACTTGTTCAACTAAAAAACACCTAAAATCACATAATCACAGAAATTGAGATTATTTAGTACAACCCCTGCAAGAAATCCTTCTACAAATATCCCCTACAAGTCCATTCTGTGCTTGAATAGCTCCAGTAATGGAGAATTATCTACATCACAAATTAGCTTATACCATTTTGGGATGGCTCTCATTGTCAGGAAGTTCTTCCTTAGATGTAGTCAAAATCTGCCTCTGATAACTTGTGCCATTTGGTACCTATTTTTCCCCATGGAACTGAGAAGAAGATCTACTATTTTTTCTATTATGATAACCTATCAAAGAGCTGAGGTCCAAAATGTGAAGGTTTTTCAGGTTATATAAACCAAGTCACAAAGTCACAACTGAATCAAGCAGACTCTCTAAGTTCCAAAACAGAGGTACTATGTTTTATCTAAATGTTAGATCTCCTTCAGAAAGTTTTCTTCACACAATAGGCATTAACTCAATATATACAGAATTAAATTGAATTTTTATTAGATACCTTCAACTGACTTTTTCATTCTTTTCAAATAGTATTGTCAAGATAAACCTTAGTTAAAATCATATATAGTCAAAAAAATTTTTGATATATGTGCTCTTCACAGAACCACAGAATGACAAAAATTTAGAGGGAAAGGGAAAGCAATAAGCACACACACACACATATAACACACACACATATATATATACATACACACGTACATATATGTACAGGTATACATTTAGATATATCTCTAAATATATCTATATGTCTCTATATATTTGCATCTATCTATATATCTATTGCCTACTATTTGCCAGGCTCTGTACTAAGCACTTATTGACAAATTTTATCTGATTACCTCCTTATGTTGTAAGCTTCCTCTTAATGCAGTCCAATGTGACATTACTTGTTTTGATTGATATATCATTCTGTTGTCATATTGAGCTTGCAATTCACTAAAACTCTCAAATCTTTTTTTGAGGAAAACTGATATCTAACTATACTTTCTCTATCTTGCACTATATATAGGAAATTGATTTTTGAACCCACTATAAACATTTTATTTATCTCTAGGAAAGTTATATTCTTATATTTAGCCCAATGCTCTGGTATGTTAAAATCCTTTTGGATTCTGACTGCCACACAGTACGTTATCTTATCTCTATCTCCCAGCTTTGTATCACTTGGCAAAGGTAAAAAGCATCCTATCTTATTGGAAAAGATATTAAACAGTGTAAGACCAAACAGAAAACAATGATACCTTCTACTGGAGGCATTGTGGCAAGTTTACATGGAAAAAATTAATTTTAGTTCTGAATCCCTCAATCTTCAACACCTTCCAGTCTTCTTTTCTCCATCTTTTCTACACGAATAGAATATAAATGATCGTGCTTACCTAAATCTAGGTAAACAGTATCTACAGCATTAACCTGATCTGCCAGTTCACTAATACTGTCAAAAAAAGAAGTTATTCTGTAATCTCTTGTTCCTATTTTTTCTTAAATTCTATTTCCATTGATATCTTTTGTTCCTATATTACTTTAGTTAGGTAGTGTGGAACAATTGGTAAAAAGCTGACCTTAAGCCAGGAATACATGGTTTCAAGTCCAGCCTCTGACAGTACTCACTATATGATCCTGGGCAAATCCCTTAACTTCTCAATTCTTTGGGCAATGCTATAAGAATATCTGTTTCTTTTTTCCCCTTCATTTTAAAATTAGCATTTATTTATTTTTAACATTATTTTAAAAGATTTTGAGTTCCAGATTTTCTCCCTCCCTTCAATGCTTCCACCATTCATTGAGAAGCTAAGTAATATGATATCAGTTATGTAAAATATTTCCATATTAGCCATGTTGCAATAAAAAAAAAAGGTGAAATAAGTATGCTTCTATCTGCAATTGGTTCATTAGTCTCCCTTTGGAAAGGGATAGCTTTTTACATCATTGGTCCTTTGGAATTGTTTTGGATTATTGCCTTGATCAAAGTAGTCAAGGACATTTTTCACGTGATTATTAATAGCTTTTATATCTTCCTTTGAAAAGTACCTTTTCATATCCTTTGACTATCAATTAGATAATGGCTCTTCTTTTTATAAATTTGCTTGGTTCCCTGTATATTTGAGAAATAAGGCCTTTGTGTCAGAGAAACTTGGTATAATTTTTCCCCCGGTTTCTGACTTTCTTTCTAATTTTGGCTGCATTAGTCATTTGTAGAAAAAAAATTAACTTCATATAATCAAAAGTATCCATTTCACTTCCTGTAACCCTGTCTATCTCATCTTTGGTCATAAACTTTTCCTTTACTGATACACCCAACAGGTAAATTATTTTCCATGCTCCCCTAATTTACTAATGTCATCACACTTTATGTCTAAATCATTTATCCATTTTGACCTTATTTTGTATATGTTGTAAAGATGTCAGTATATACATACTTTCTCCCTAACTGATTTCCAGGTTTCCAGGAATTTTTTGTAACATACTTTTTTTTTCCTGCTTACCTGTACATGCTTCTCTTGAGTCTTGTATTGGAAGATTGAATTTTCTGTTCAGCTCTGGTTTTTTCATCAGGTAAGTTTGAAAGTCCCATACTTCACCAAATGTCCATTTTTTCCCCTGAAAAAAAATATGCTAAATTTTGCTGGGTACTTGATTCCTGGTTGTAATCCAAGCTCATTTGCGTTTTGATATACCATATTCCAAGTCCTCCAATCCTTTAATGTAGAAGCTGCTAAGTCCTGAGTAATTATGACTGTGGTTCAACAATATTTAAATTGTTTCCTTCTGGCTGCTTACAGTATTTTCTCCTTGACTTGATAATTCTGGAATTTGGCTCTGATATTCCTTGGTGTCTTTATTTTGGGATTTCTTTTAGGAGGTAATTGGTGGATTCTTTTGATGACTATTTTATCCTTTGACTCTAGGCTGTCAGGATAGTTTTCCTTGATAATGTCTTGAAAGATGCTGTCCAGACTATTTTTTTTTATCATGGCTTTCAGGTAGTCCAATAATTCTTAAATTATCTCTCCTAGATCTACTTTCCAGGTGAGTTGTTTTTCCAATGAGGTATTTTATATTTTCATTCTTTTGATTTTGTTTGACTGATTCTTGATGTCTCATAGAGTCATTAGCTTCCACTTTCCTGATTTCAATTTTTGAGGAATTGTTTTCTTCAGTTAGTTTTTGTATCTCCTTTTCCATTTCACCAATTATACTTTTTAAGGAATTCTTCTCCTCAGTGAATTTTTGTAACTTCTTTTCCATTTGTCCAATTCTACTTTTTAGGGGAAGCTAGGTGGCACAGTGGATAGAGCACCAGCCCTGCAGTTAGGAGGACCTGAGTTCAAATCCAACCTCAGACACTTGACACTCACTAGCTGTGTGACCCTGGGCAAGTCACTTAACCCCAATTGCCCAAAACAAAAAAAAAATCTACTTTTTAATGAGTTGTACTCTTCAGTCAATTTTTGTCTGTTGATTATCTTGTATACCTCACATTTCTTTTCCCAATTTTTCTTCTATCTCTCTTTTAAAATCCTTCTTGAGCTCTTCCAAGAAGGCTTTTTGGACTTGAGACCAATTCTTATTCCCCTCTGAGGTTTCAGATATAGGTATATTAAAAGTGTTGCCCTCTTCTGACTTGTGTTTTGATCTTCCTTGTCACCATAGCAACTCTCTGTGATCAATGTTCATTTTTGCTTTTTGCTCAGCTTGTTTACCTATTTCCTGACTTTTAAAGTTGAGCTCTCCTGCTGGAGCACAGGGGACACTGTCCCAAGCTTCTTTTGTTGGGGGCCAGGGATCTGGTCACTGGGTTTGTGCACTGGGGCCTCAGGTGCTGGTAGCTGGAAGCTGTAGGGGTCTGGCAGCTTACCTGGTGTCTGATGTGTGCTGAGCCCAGGTGGGGTTTTTCTGTGTTTCCCTGGGTCTGCACTGAAGCATGTGGAGGTTTAGCCACTGCAAGATGCTTCTTTGCCCTGGACTGCATTGAGTCACCTGGAGGTCTGGCAGTGGAGGATGCCAGACTGCCCTGGGCTGCACTGAAGCACATGGTGATTTTCTGAGCTGGAGTCTGCATATTCCCTTGACTATGCAAAGGCACGTGTAGGGTCCTGGTGTTGGCATTTGCCTGCTTCACCACCCTGGGACTTAGGATCTCTCACTGGTTTGCTGAGATGGGGCTTGCTGCTGGCTTGCTAGGATGCTTCTTGTCCTGGAATGCATTTCTTGCCACTCCTCCAAGTTTCCTGGGCTAAAAGACTGCTCCATTGCTTCTTTCTACCTGCTCCACTGTTCCAGGACTTATTCTGGGGCACTATTTTATGGTTGCTCCAAAGTGAATATGAGAAAGCAACAGTAATTCACTGCTCACTCTCCATCTTGGCTCCCAGAAGTCAGGAATTATTTTCATTGATGAGTTTTTGTACCTTTTTTCCCATTTGGTCAATTATGCTTTTTCAAGAGTTGTTTTTATCGATGAATTTTGTACTTCTTTTACTATTTGATCAATTTTGCTTTTTAAGGCATTATTTTCTTACACATTTTTGGTGCCTCTTTTTACCAAACTCTTGTCTTTTCATAATTTCTTTCATAGTTCTCATTTATTTTCTTAATCTTTCCTCTACCTTTCTTATTTGATTTTGAAAGTAATTTTTAGTTTTTTCTAGGAATTATTGTTTGGCTTCCAATTTACATTTTTTTAAGAAAACTTATTTCTGTTTTGACATGTTTGTATTTTTCTGAATTTGTGTCTTAATCTTCTCTGTGACCAAAGTAGCTTTATATGGTCAAGTTTCTGTTGTTGCTGCTCATTTTTTTTTTCAGTCAATATCTAGACTTTCAACTTTATTTTATAATTGGGTTTTGTTCCCAGGCCCAAGAGGAGATGGGCAGAAAGGCACACTTTTTAAAGTTTCAGACTTTTTCACACTGCTATTTTCATAGCTTTTACTTGGTGTTTAAGTCTTTGGTGCTTCCAAGGTGGTATAATCTGGGGAGACCTGCGATCACTCCTCTTTTCATCTGTGCTCTGGTCCATACCTAGGAAGGGCTATAACTCACTACTATCTTAGCTTACTAGGGATAACCCCAGTGTGGGAGAGATACAATTCTACAATTTGCAGTTATAACCCCTGATCCCCTACCACTGTACTACTCATTTACACAAAATCAGTCACCACAATACCATTAAATATTTAGTTTGTTAGTTTTTTATTTTTCATTTTCTGTGTCTTTTTATTAAATGATTTCTTTCCCTTGTTCCTTTCCTCTATTTTTTTCCATCTCTATCTATTCTGGATTTTTATTCTTTGATTCATAGTTCTTGTATCTACTTATTTTTTCTTTATTCTCTGTGTTCCTCATGGAACTACAGCTTCTAAGGTACATATTTTGAGTTCCCTCTTCTAAACAGAGTTTATGCTATGACTTTGGCTCCTTCTTCCCTGTTTTCCATTGTGTCTCACTTTAGACTTATCAATTCCTATAGGAGATAGAGAGTAGAGTCTTTTAGCTCCTTGATATAAGTTTTCCTATGTCTCTGACTTTGTGGCTTATTGCTACTCTCTTCCTTCTCTATATTTATTTCCCTCCTAATCTTCAAATTATAACTTTTTAATCACAGTTCAAAAGATAAGTACAATAAATTGGTGTTTTTTATGTCATACAGGGTAAGGTAATGGGTATAATATCTCATTAAAATATGAGGAAGAAAAATACATAAATATTCCTACAAGCTTTCAAACTAAGACTCTGGAACTTAAGGATTATTCAATAGAAAATCATATAAATGAAACCCACCATTGCCTCATCCTCCTTTTCATTATGATGCAAAAAATGAAGTAAAATATTTCTACAAATTGTGTTTTGATTATAAAAGTGTGCATTGAAATTCTATGATAGATAATTTTAGTTATGCACTTTTTAATATGTTATGAAATTGATTTTATAGTTAGATAGTTGAAACTGGCATGAATTCTGAATTGCCCAAAAATTGGGTGGCAAAGGCATTCTAGTGTGAATAGATTAAAGGATTTAGTCATAAGGCTGATAAAATGTGAAAGAAATTAAAGGAAGAAAGATATATTTTATTACAATATTTCCCTGTAGCAAACATAGTTAAAGTCACAAGATGTCTTTCATTATAGCTTCCTATTTTTTTTTCTGAACTATTTGAGAAAATCTTTCACATGAAACTTTGTATACTTAAACTCAGTTCAAAGTTAGGATTTTATGGAAAAATTGATTTCTTCACCTGTAAATTAAGTAAAGAGGAGGAGAAAAAGGAGTTTGATTTATTGATCTCTAAAGTTCCCTTTAGTTCTATTCATCTATGATTCTTACTTTTTTACTTTTTTAAGTAATTATTTTTAATTTAATTTAAAAATACTTTTAAAATGTGGGAGCTTTTAATATAAACAGATGTCTTTTTTTATACTACAGATAAATTCTCAGAAAATCCATGCATAATTTTTACTTATCTAGAATTCAAGCTAGAAATTTCAAACACTTCCCCTGACCATTCACCCCATTATTCCACATTTGCTTTTTGTGAGATAACAGGTAAAGAAGCTAATATTAATGATTTGTTTTGTTTTGTTTTCCTTTTTTTTTGAGAGGCAATGGGATGAAGTGACTTGCCCAAGGTCACACAGCTAGCAAGTATGAAGTGTCTGAGGCCAGATCTGAACTCAGGTCTTCCTGAATCCAAGGAGGGTGCTCTATCCACTGCACCATCTAGCTGCCCCATATCAATGATTTGTTTAAAAAAATTCAGAATATATCTTAAAACTATTACAAATTCAAATCAATCTACAATTTTCATGTAATAGCTTACATTTATATTTCATGTTTAAAGTACTTTACTTGCATTATCTTACTTAAATCTATATAAAATCATCTAGTACTGTAGCTAGAAATTATTTTAGGGTTAACTAGGCCAACCTCATCATTTTACAGATGAAGAAAATGAAGGAACAAAGAGAGAAAAGACTCATCAGTGCTCCGTAAGAAGTTCCTGAAAGAATTAGGGCTCATACCAAGGTCTCATTGACTTCCAAACCAGTGCCCTTTCCATACTTAAATGAAAAATGATATAAATAATCTTGCCCTTTAAACAGGCACTGAAGATCCTGAAATCTTTTCTAAATCATTATAACACACAGTATTGTTCTAATAATTTAGGGTTTAGAACAAAGTTTTATTGTTGGGTACTTATGACATTCTAATTCTTTGAAAATATTAACAGAATGCATACCATATGTGGAAACTCCCAACCTGTGGGCCATGGAATTATTGCAAGGTGTGCTTTTTACCAAATGATCTTTCTATTAATAGATAATAATAGTATAATTGCTATAACATGGAAGTCGGTAGAGATTTTGTTGTTTTAAAAGTGGTCATGATACTCAAAAAGATGTGGAGCTACCGATGTCTGGTTTTGGGAGTTTGGGATGCTTTAGATCTGAGGAATGGATATGGATGCAGATGCTGCTGCTGTTTTAGGGAAAAGCTCCTTGCATTATTTCCACTTCTACTTTTACATTGTTGCAGAGTAGTTGGAGAAGGGAGCTATAATATGTTGGGTAATTAACAGAATCTGGAAGTATACAGGCAACAGATATTTGGTAAAATAGTTAGCATTTACATAATGCTTTAAGGTTTGTAAAGTGCTTTACAAATATCTCATTTTTGTGCTCACAAAAACCCTAGGTGGAACGTGAGAAAACTGAGGTAGAGTTTAAGGGACTTGTCAAGAACATACAACTACTAAATGTCTAAAACTGGATTTGAACTCAGGTCTTCCTAATTCCAGGGTTAGGGCTTTATCCACTAGGCACCCTACATACCAAAATGTGGTACATAGGAAGATATTCTTACTGTAGAGATTGTCAATACATCACAGTGGAGTAATGGGACGTGGTGATTTGTTCTTTCCTTGAAATAAGTACTTTGCCAGAGCAATGTTTCTTCCAGTTCCTGTTCTAGAAGGAGAGGATTGGGGATAGGATGGTCTGGGCTAAGAGTACCTGTGGGAATCAACATCACAAATTGCGTTCACTTAACCAGAAGTCCTGGATCAATGGTAATTTAGTATAAACTACTATCTTTTACATAGTTAAAGAGATGGAAAGTTAGGTACTAGACTCCAAATATCCAGATATCAAAATCACATGGTTTCATAGTGGCATCGATGCAAATTATACTTAAATACCATGGGGGGAAATGAAGAATTTAGTGGCCACAAGGAGATTGTGGTGGTAGGGACTAACAGCAGTGGCAGAAACAAGATTTAACAGACATTTGAAACAATCTAGAACCTGGTTGGTGATATGTAGGGGAGGAAATTTGGGTTTATGAGTGAGATAAACATTTGTCTATGTGTCTTTTCTCCTAATGAGGGATATAATTCACTTCTAGCTTTATGCCATTTGCAAATTTAATAAGTATATTCTAAAGGTCTTAATCTATGTCCCTAAAAAAAAGTAGCCAACAACAGATTCCTGAGGCACCCTGCTAGAGACCTCCCTCCAAATTAACATCAAAGCATTGATTATTATATTGTAGATTCAGGCATTCAACAAGGCCTGAAATTACTTAGGTATTTGAATATTTAGCAAATATCTCACTCTGACCAAGATTGTTGCTAAGAAGAAGGTGGAGAAAAGTGGATTATAAAATAATGCAACAAGATTGAGTCACAATTATTTGGTTGGTCCATGGAGTACTATGGAAACATGTAGTTTGAATTTAAATAATGTGGTTATTTCAGATGATTCATTATTGGCACTAGTTGGAACCTACCTATAATTGTTAATGCTTTAATATCAGCCTGAGAGGAAGACTCCAAAGGAGTACCTCAACTTCTGTGCTTGGCACTGTGCTATTTAAAATTGTTGTGAATAACTTGGTAGGATCAGCAAATCTATAAATGACATAAGCTATCAGAGATAGCTAACCTAGTGTATAACTGAATCAGGACTCAAAGTATTTTGACAGGTTAGACTCAGAACATTAGGCTGAACTTAAAAATATAAAATTTGATAGGGATAATTGCAAATTCTTGCACTTGGCTATAAAAAATTAACTTAATGAGCATAAGATTTCTATATTATGCTTATGAAGTTGATTAAAATTTGAAGTATAAATAAACAGCAATTGTTCTGAAAAAGATCTGCAGGTCTTAATGGAGTATAATCTCAATATGAGACAACAGTATGAGATTGCATCTGAAAAAAAGATTAATATGATCTTGGACTGTATTAAAAGAGGCTGAGTTTACAGGGGATAATTCCACTGTACTCAACCCTTGCCAGGCTTCATCTGTGGTTTCATGTTCAATTCTTGGTAACACAATTTAAAAAATGGATGAACTGGAGTGTCTAGAGGAGGCCAATCAAGATGATGAAGGGATTTAAGTATATGTCAAATAAGGACAGGTTGAATGAACTTGATGGTTTAGAGAAGAGAAGACATGCTGTAAGGGGAGAGCAGGTTTGAAAATGGACCTAATAACTACTTTCAAGTATTTGGAGAATTGCCAGACAGTAGAGGGATTAGGTTTGTTCTGGTTCCAGAGAGAAGAACCAGAAGCAATAGATAGAAGTTGCAAAGAGGGAAATTAAGACTTGATGTAAGAAAAAAACAGCTTCCTAATAATTAGATTTGTCCAAAAGTACACTGGCTTGCTTTGAAGATGGTCTGGTTTACCAGTGGTACTCCACCTTCAAGCCATACTACTTCACTTGCTATTCCCCATATACATTATTCCATCTCCATGACTTTGAGCTCACTGTTTTCATACCTAGAATGCTCCCTTTTTTCTTCTTGTCTTCTTAAGAACTGGCTTCTTTCAAGACTCAGAATCAATGCCACCTTCTATAAGAAGCCTTTCCTGGTCTCCCTGCTACCAATGCCTTCCCCTCTATGGTTACTTTATATTTGCTTTGTGTGTATTTTTATATATACATATATATATATATGTAAATTAAATTAAACATAAAATGTAAATGAGTGCCGAGACTATTTTTGATTTCTTTGTAACCTCCCTTCTTAGCATAGTGCCAGGCACATAATAATCTTAAGATAAATGCTTGTCAATTAGTAGATTGAGTTGCCCAAAGTGACAAAGCTAATAAATAAACAGAAAAACTGGAATTTGAAAGCAGGTCCTTTGTCACCAACCAAGGAATATATATGAGTTTAATAATTCAGTAGCACAATACCTACACTTTGCTATAAAAATAACTTAAAATATATACACAGGGAGATGAAAAAAAATCCCTTGAAAAATCTTTTTTTCCCTAGGAATTACCTCTAAAAGAGTGACATTTTTTCCTTTTCATTCTCTAGATTTCATTTCTTTTTTTTTCACAACTGAACTCCATCTTTCTGGTCCATTAACCCCTAATGTAGGCGTGTAACAGGTGTTTGGTTTAGGAAATGTTAGGCAACAAAGAGTCAGTTAAGGGATATCAAAAACATTAACTAGTCATCAAAGAATTAAATTTAAAAGCTTCATTACTTATTGGTGATGTTTAGATATCAGTTTGGAAGAAAAATGCATGTTGTGACTTTTATAGGCATTTCTAAAAAACTTACCAATTTATTGATCACTATGCCTCAAGTTTTCAAAGCCAAGTGTAACAATTATGTGCACTCAATTTACAAAATTCCCATTACAAGATGTGTTCCATTTGACTAGAAGCTTCTCTTCCTCCTCTCTTTTTGTAACTACTTTACAAAGTCTAGGAATTAGCCCTTAGCAAATGTTTCTTTCTAAAAATATTCCCTCTTAATCAATAAAAAGATTTTTTTTTGTCTTACATATGTCTCTCATGCTCCAGAGTGGAACTAGAAAGTGACTTAACTCAGCAAAAAATTCTACCAACCAAAAAGCAGATAAGTTGTCTTCCAAGGTTGTTTTTTCCCTGTTGTATTCTATTCCAATTACATCAAAGACCATATGTTCTATATTTCTTATCTCCCCCCAAAAAAGCTATAGGTCTCAGACACTGATATGTGGAGGCAGGAGAGGAGGGAGCAGATTTAGTGGAAGATTAAAAACTTATGCTACGGACTCTCAGGCTTAACACGTGACTTTTTAAGGTTGAGCAAGAAATGAAAGAATTTGCATACTGAGGTGATGTAGGAATCTGAATAGATTTGTGTTCTTCATATCAAATTAACTTTAAACAATCTAAAGCAAGAGTTATTCATTAATACAACCCCATGACCCTGATTTAGTGGAAACATGAAATAGAAGACTCCTAAGATATGAGTAAAAGAGAGAATTTGAAATTTTTCATATATTTGGGAGGTGGGGAGGCAGGGAAAGAATATAGACTTAGGTCTCTCTGTCTCTGTTTCCACCTACCTCTGTAAATCTCCCTTTATCTCTGCGTGTCTATCTCTGGGTCTCTCAATCTCTTTCCAAATTCTTTGTTCTTTCATCCCCTCTCTCCATCTTTCCCCACACTCATGGTGTAGCCTGATAGGTCTCCAGTGAATAGATGAAACCTTCTTTTTATTATTTATCAAAAATAAATATAAAATCACCAACTGAGTTATAATTTCAAAGTCTGGAGATACACACACACACACACACACACACACACACACACAAAACATAGAAAAGTTAGTGTGATAAGACACATTCACAGTATTATTTTCCCCCTGTGAAGTTTTCATTTCAAAACAATTTTGCTCTGACAAACCCAGAATTTTCTGCTCTAAATTTCCACATGATTGCTTCTCCAGAAACAATCTGTACTTCTTTCATCTTTAAGTAGCTTCTGTTTTGCTTAGCTGGTCATCCCAGTTTTTCTTTGCCTCCATTTCTACTGAACGAAAATTTTGGAGCTTACCCAACTGGATGTATCAAAGGCCTCAGATGGGGGTGTTCTACTTGCAAAGCTCTTGTTAAATATGTTTGGAAAGACTTGGATGTTGGTTCATCTCAGCATGTGTTCAAGTGGCTGTTTTCTTGCCTGTCAATGGTGAAATCTTCCTTGCTTCAAGTGGGGAAAAGAGTCTATTATTGGGTCAAAACAAACTGGAGTGATTGAAAAAAGGAAACTAGAGGAGTCTACCACCTAAAGTATAAAAGAAAATTAGGAGGATATGTAATTCAAAAGTAGATTAAAAAGTGGAAGTGCTTGTGCTATAAAGGATGAGACTATAGTAGATGGCTTAAGTCCAGGTCTTCTCCTTATTGTTCATTCAAGGTGTTGTACTTGCTAGTTCACTGATGGAAAAATTGTTTTTAATGTTTTGTATTTTTTATAAGCTGCAGTAAGCATTGCTTTGCTTCAACATTTTGTTTTCATGTATTCACATATTGATAATAGAAATATGTTTTGAACTGTAAAATATGAAAGAATAAGATGATACATAAATTGATTCATAAAGATGAATAATTATTCATTATAAACTTGGAATTAGAAGAAATTTGTGACTTAATCCCTCAAACACTAGCTGTGTGACCCTTTGAAAATTTCTTTCCCACTCTGAGCCTTTGAGTTTTTGAGACATATGTAAAATGAGAATAATATTTATACTACTTCTCATAATTTTCATTATTATTGTTAACATTATTTTTATTTTGTTAAATATTTCCACATTACATGTAAAATAAATTTTAGCAATCTTTTTTCATTAAATTTCAAGCTCCAAATTATATCCCTCTATACATACCCTACTTCTTCCTTGAGAGAGCAAGCACTTTGATTTCAATTACACATGAGAAAACATGCCAAACATATTTTCATATTAGCCATGTTGCAGAAGAAAACACAAAATAAAATGAATAAAAATAAAGTTTTTTTAAAAGTATGCTTCAATATGTATTCATAATTCATCAGTTCACTCTGTGGAAGTGGATAGCCTTTTCCATCATGGGTCCTTTGGAATTATCTTGAATCATTGTCTTAGTCAGAGTAGCTAAATCTTTCACAGTTGATCATCATTACAATATTGTTGTTACTATGTACAATGTTCTCCTGTTCTGCTTGCTTCATTGCATCAGTTCGTTTATGTCTTTCCAGGTTTTTTTCTGAAAGCATCCTGTTTGTCATTTCTTATAGCACAATAGAACTTGATCATAATCATATGCCACAACTTGTTCAGCCATTCCCCAATTAGTGAGCATCCCCTTGATTTCCAATTCTTTTCAACCACAAAATGAGCTGCCATAAATATTTTTGTATAAACAGGTCCTTTTTTCTTAAGTCTCTTTGGAATATAGATCTAGTAGTGGTGTTGTTGGGTTAAAGGATATGCAGAGTTTTACAACTCTTTGGACATAGTTCCAAATTATTCTCCAGAATGCAGGGCCAGGGTAGGAGGGACTAGTTCATAACTCTACCAATAATGCATTAATATCCCAATTTTTCTATATACCTCTCCCCCACAGCATTTGTCATTTTCTTTTTCTGTCATGTTAGTCAGCCTAATGAATGTGAAGTGGTATCTCAGAATTGTTTTAATTTGCATATCTCTAATCAGTAGGAATTTAGAGCACTTTTATATGACTATTGATAACTGTATTTCTTCTGAAAACTGTCTGTTCTCAACAACTGGGGAATTTAGCCGTTTCTAAACTGGGGAATTACTCATTTTTTTTTTATCAATTTGGCTCAGTTCCCTATATATTTGAGAAATGAGGCCTTTATCAGAGAAACTTGCTGCAATCCCTCCCCTCACCCCCAGTTAACTTGCTTTCCTTTTAATCTTGGCTAAATTTGTATTTATTTGTGTAAAACCTTTTTAATTTCATATAGTCAAAATTATCCCTTTTGCTTCTTATGGTCTTCTCTACCTCTTTTTTGGTCATAAATTCTTGCCTTATCCAGATCTGAGAGGTAAACTATTCCATGCTCCCATAATTTACTTATGATATCACTCCCCTCATTTATCAATTTTCACCATATCTTGGGAGGTGGGAGATTTTGGTCTACACCTAGTTTCTACCAAACTACTTTCCAGTTTGCCCAGCAATTTTTATCAAATAATGAATTATTGTCCTTAAAGCTTAGATCTTTGGGGTAATCAAACACTAGATTACAAGGGTCACTTATTACTCTGTATTGTGTATTTGATCTGTTCCACTGATCCAATACTTTATTTCTTAGCCAGAACCAGACTGTTTTGATGATTACCATTTTGTAATAGAATTCTGGAATGTACTTGAAATCTGAAATGGCTAGGCTGCCTTCCTTGACATTTTAAAAAAATGATTCCCTTGATATTCTTGAATCTTCCAGATGACTTTTGTTACTATTTTCTTTTCTAGTTCCATAAAATAATTCTTTGGTAGTTTCATTGATATAGTACTGAATAAGTAAATTAACTTAGGTAGAATTGTCATTTTTATTGTACTGGCTTGGGATCCCCATGATATTTCTCCACTTCTTTAGAGCTGTCTTTATTTGTGTGAAAAATGTTTGTATTTATGTTCATATAATCCCTGCGTTTGTCTTAGCAGGTAAACTCCCAAGTAATTGATATTGTCTGGAATGATTTGAAATGAAATTTCTCTTTCTTTCAACCTTTTTCTGCTAGGATTTCTTGGTAGTGTATAGAAATGTTGATGATTTATATATTCTGTAACTTTGTTGAAGTTGTTATTTCAACTAGGTTTTTAGTTGATCCTCCAGGGTTTTCTAAGTATAACATCATATCATCTGCAGAGTGATAGTTTTGTTTCCTTGTTGGCTATGCTTATTCCTTCAATTTCTTTTTCTTGTCTTATTGCTATAGCTTATTGTTATAGCTAACATTTCTAGTGTAATACTGAATAATAGTGATGATAAGAGACATCCTTGTTTCACTTCCGATCTTACTGGGAAGATTTCAACTGCATTCTCATTGCAGATAATGTTTGTTTTTGGTTTTAGATAAAGGCTACTTTTAATTTTAAGAAAAATTCCATTGATTCCTCAAATTTTGGAGTGTTGTCTCATTGTTGTATTTCTTTTTAATGAAATTATTGATTGTTTCTATGTTTTGTTCTTTGATCCATTCATTTCTTTTTTTTATTTTTTATTTTTTGGCTAGGCAGTGCAGTTAAGTGACTTGCCTAGGGTCACACAGCTAGTAAGTGTTATGTATCTGAGTTCGGATTTGAACTCAGGTCCTCCTGAATCCACGGTCGGTGCTCTATCCACAACATCACCTAGCTGCCCCGATCCATTCATTTCTTAGAATTAGATTATTTAGTTTCTAAATCCTTTTTAATCTATGCTTCCATGACCATGTGTTAAATGCAATTTTATTGCATTATTGTTTGAAAAAGGCACATTTAATATTTTTGCTTTTGGTTGTAAGATTTTTGTGCCATAATACATGGTTGATTTTTTTTTTAATGTGCCATATACTGCTAATAAAAAGGTACACTCCTTTCTATGCCCATTCCATTTTCTCCAGAGTTCGATCATTTCTAACTTTTCTAAGATTCTATTCATCTCTGTGACTTCTTTCTTACTTATTTTGTAGTTCTATTTATCTACTCTGAGAGGGGAAAGTTGAGGCCCCCATACTAGTATAGTTTTATTGTCTATTTATTCCTGTAACTCATTTGACTTTTTCTTTAAGAATTTGTATGCTGGGGTGGTGGAGGTAGAGGCAAGATGGCAGAGAAAAGGCAGTGACTTATTTGAGCATTCCCAAATTCCCCTAAAACAACTTTAAATAATGCCTCCAAAAAATCCTGGAGTAATAGAACCCACAAAAGGATGGAGGTGAAATAATTTTCCAGCCTAGGACAATTGAAGCTTTTGGACGGTGGCCTATTTACCTTGGAAGCAGATCTCTAATATAATGTAAAGTTAAAAGTCAAGAAATAAAATTGGAAAATGAGCAAATAACAAGAACAACAATAACAACAACAACAAAAAAAAGATCCTGACCATAGGAAGTTACTAAGGTGACAGGGAAGAACAAAACACAAAGTCAGAAGAAGACAACAAAGTCAGAACTGCTACACCCAAAGCATAAAAAAAAATGTGAATTGGTTACAAGACACAGAAAAGCTGAAAAAAGATTTTAAAAATAAAATACAAAAGGTAGAGGAAAAATTGGGAAAATAAATGAGAGTGATGCAAGAAAGTCATGAAAAACAGTCAACAGCTTGGTAAAGGAGGCACATAAAGATGCTTAAGAAAATAATAACTTAAAAAAAGAAGAATGGACCAAGTGGTAAAAGAGGCACAAAAATCCACTGAAAAGATGAATACCTTAAAAATCAGAATTGGCCACATGGAAAAAGATTACAAAAATTAACTGAAGGAAAGAACTCCTTAAAAAGAAGAATTGGCCACATGGAAAAGGAGCTACAAAAGCTCAAAGAAAAAAAATAATCCTTTAAAAATTAAAATTGGGCAAGTGAAAGCTAATGACTGTATGATACTCCAAGAAGTAATAAAACAAAACCAAAAGAATGAAAAAATAGAAAGCAATGTGAAATATCTCATTGGATAAATAACTGACATGGAAAATAGATCCAGGAGAGATTATTTAAGAATTATTGAACTACCTGAAAGCCATGATCAAAAAAAGAGCCTACACATTATCTTTCAAGAAATTATCAAGGAAAACTGCCTTGACATTTTAGAATCAGAGGATAAAATAGAAATTGAAAGAATCCACCAATCACCTCCTAAGAGAGATCCCAAAATGAAAACTCCCAGGAATATTATAGCCAAATTCCAGCGTCCCTAGGTCAAGGAGAAAATATTGCAAGCAGCCCAAAAGAAGCAATTGAAATATTGTGAAACCATAGTCAGGATAACACAAGATTTAGCAGCTTCTACATTAAAGGATCAGAAAGCTTAGACTATGACATTCTGGAGGGAAAAGGAGATAGGAGTACAACCAAGAACTACTTACTCAGCAAAATGTGGTATATCCCTTCAGGGGAAAAATGGACCTCTAATGAGATAGCAGACTTTCAAGCATTCCTGATGAAAAGACCAGAGCTGAATAGGAAATTTGACTTTGAAATGCAAAATTCAAGAAAAGTATAAAAAGGTAAATGGGCAAGAAAAATTGTAAGGGATTAAATAATGTTAAATTGTTTACATTCCTAAATAGAAAGATGATAGATACATCTAACCCTTAAGAACTTTCTCATTGTTAGGGCGGTTAGAAGGAATGTGCATAGACAGAAGGCCTGGATGTGAGTTAATATGATGGAATGATATTAAAAAAAATAAATAAGGAGTGAGAAAGAACAATGTATTGGGAGGAGAAAGGGAGAGGTAAATGGGGTAAATTATCTCACATAAAAGAAGTTTGAAATAGCTTTACATTAGAGGAGAAGATAAGGGAGGTGGTGTGGGGAAGTTTAAGCCTTATTCTCATCAGAATTTGTTCAAAGAGTAAATAACATACACTCTCAGTTGTGTATAGAAATCTGTTTTGCACTACATGAAAGTAGGAGGGTGAGGGGATAAAAGAAAGGAGGCTGATAGAAGGGAGGGTGGTTTGGGGGAGGCTGTAATCAAAAGTAAAACACTTTTGAGGATGGAGAAGGTCAAAGGAGACAGATTAGAATAAACAGGAGTAAAATAGAATGAAGGAAAATATAGTTAGTAATCACAACTGTGAAAAAAATTATAGCAAGTGTCTTTGATAATGGCCTCATTTCTCAAATATATAGAGAACTGAATCAAATTTAAAAAGTAGGAGCTATTCTCCAATTGATAAGTGATCAAAGGATATGATCAAGCAATTTTCAGACAAAGTAATCAAAGATCTATAGCCATATGAAAAAAATGTTCTAAATCACTATTGATTGGAGAAATGTAAATGAAAACAATTCAGACATACCACCACACACCTATCAGATTGACTAATATGACAGAAAAGGAGAATGACAAATGTTGGAGGGAATGGGGGAAAATTGAGACACTAACACACTGTTGGTGGAGTTGTAAACTGAGTCATTCATTCTGTAGAGGAATTTGGAACTATACCTAAAGGGCTATAAAACCATGTGTACCCTTTGAGCAATCAATACCCTTACAAGGTATGTATCCTAAAGAGAAAAAAACAAAAAGAAAAAGTACCTACATGGAAAAAAATCTTTATAGAAGCTCTTTTTGTTTTAACAAAGAATTGGAAATTGAGGGGATTCCCATCAATTGGGAAATGGCTGAACAAGTTGTTGTATATGATTGTGAACAAATACTATTGTGTTATAAGAAATGACAAGTGGGATGCTCTCCAAAACACCTGGAAAGCCTTATATGAGCAGATGCAAAGTGAAATGAGCAGAAACAGGATAACAGTGTACACAATAACAGCAATATTGTATGAAGATCAGTTGTGAATGACTTAGGTATTCTTATCAATACAATGATCCAAGACAATTCTGAATGACATGATGAAAAATGCTATCCATCTCCCAAAGAGAAAAACAATGAAGTCTGAATTCAGAGTGAAGAACGCATTTTACCTTCATTTTTCTTGATTTTTTTTGGCCTGTGTTTTCTTTCACAATGTGATTAATATGGAAATATATTTTGCATGAATGCTCATATATAGCCAATATGAAATTGCTTATCTTCTCAAAGATGGGGGAGGGGAGGGGAAGAAGAGAATTTGGAACTCAAAATTTAAAAAAAGTTAAAAATTTGTTTTTACATGTAATTAGAAAAAATAAAAAACTAAATAATTAAAAAAGGAATTTGTATGCTGTGTCATTTGGTGCATATATATTTAGCATTGATATTACTTCATTGTCTGGGGTTCCCTTTTGCAAGACATAATTTCTCTGCTTTTCTTTTAATTAATTCCTGCCTTTTTTACTTCAGGTGAAGTATAATAGATTTTGCTCCAGCCCCTCATTTTAACTCCTCGTGTGTCTCTCTTTTTTAAGTATTTCATGCAAACATATTGTTGGATTCTGGTTTCTAATCTGTTCTGTTATCCACTTGTGTTTTTGGGTGAGTTCATCCCATTCACATTCACAGTTATGGTTACCATCTCTACATTTCCATCTTATTTTCTTCTATTTATCCTTTCTATTACCATGCACTGATGAGATATCATTTGAGAATTAAAAGAGGTAATATATGTTTTGTTATATACAATATCATATAGCATCTAAGATTCAACAGATGTGTTTTGTGTGTGTGTGTGTGTGTGTGTGTATGTCTTCCCTCTTTACACGAATTTAGATGTGAGTAAGGTTCAAGCATTTTCCAGCCTGCTTCCCCTACCATTTTCCCTTCCACTATAAAACTTTTCCTTTTGTTGTTATTTTATGTGAGAAAGTATTCCCCATCCTTCCTCTTCCTCCTTCTCCCAGGACATGCCTTTTTCTCATCTATCCATTTCTTTTTACATCATCCCAACATTATTGACTCACTCCCACAACCTCTTCCCTCTACCTGCCCTAATGATAACATTCTTAGAAGATATGTGTGTCATCTTCCCATATAGAAAAGTACACAGTTTAATCTTATTGAGTCCCTTATGATTTCTCTTTTATGTTTACCTTTTTTATAAAAGACCTTTTGAGTCTTGTATTTGAAAGTCATTTTTTTCTATTCAACCCAATGACATGTACAGATAGTTTTCAACACTCATTTTTTAAAAATTTTGAGTTCCAAATTTTTCTCCCTGGTCTTTTCATCAGGAATTCTTGAAAGTCCTCTTGTTCATTAAATAGCCCTTTTTTTTCTTTGAAGCAAATATTTTCTGGGTGGGTTATTCTTGATTATAATCTTAACTCTTTTCCCTTCAGAGTGTCATATTTCAAATCCTCTGCTACTTTAAGGGGGAAGCTATTAAATCTTGCATGATCTTGACCGTGGCTTCATGGTTTCTCTCTTGTTTATTGAAGTATTTTCTATTTGTCCTGTGAGTTCTAGAATTAGGCTATCATACTCCTGGGAGTTTTCATTTTGAGATTTCTTTCAGGAGATGATTAATGTACTTTTAATTCCTATTTTACCCTCTGGTTCTAGGATATTACAGCAGTTTTCCTTGATAATGTCTTGAAATATGATGTCAATGTTCTTTCTTCAATCATGGCTTTCAGGTAATCTAATAACTCCTAAATTATCTTTCCTTGATCTATTTTTCAGGTCAGTTGTTTTTCCAATGAAATATTTCATATTTACTTGTGTTTTTTTTCATTCTTTTGACTTCTATTGTTTCTTGATGTCTCACAGAGTCATTAGCTTCCATCTACCAAATTCTACTTTTGTTTTAATAGTATTTTATTTTTCCAATGACATGTACAGATAGTTTTCAACACTCATTTTTTAAAAATTTTGAGTTCCAAATTTTTCTCCCTCCCTCTTTCCCTTCCCACCACCCTCAACAAAACAGCAAGTAATCTCATATAGGTCATACATGTATGATCATGTTAAATATATGTGCACATTATTCACGTTGTGAACGAAGAATCAGAAAAAAAGGAAAAAAAAACACAAGCAAAAACAAACATAAAAGTGAAAATAGTAGGCTTTGATCTGCATTCAGACTCCATAGCTTTTTCTCTGGATGTGGTTAGCACTTTCTATCAAGACTCTTTTGGAATTGTCTTGGATCATTACATTACTGAGAAGAGCTAAGTCTATCATAGTTTATCATTGCACAATGTTGTTGTTGCTATGTACAATGTTCTCCTGGTTCTCCTCACTTCACTTAGCATCAGTTCATGTAAGACTTTCCAGGTTTTTCTGAAATCCACCTGCTCATCATTTCTTAAAGCACAAGAATATTCCCTTACATTCATATACTACAACTTCTTCAGCTATACCCAAATTAATGGGCATCCCCTCAATTTCCAATTCTTTGTCACCATAAAAAGAGCTGCTATAAATATTTTTGTATATGTGGGTCCTTTTCCCTTTTTCATGATATTTTTGGGATACAGACCTAGTAATGGTATTGTTGGATTAAATGGTATGCAAAATTTAGTTAAGCTTTGACCATAGTTGCAAATTGCTCTCCAGAATGGTTAGATCAATTCACAACTTCACCATCCATGCATAAGTGTTCCAGTTTTCCCACATCTTCTCTAGCATTTATCATTTTCCTTACCCATCATATTAGCTAATCTGATAGGTGGTACCTCACAGTTGTTTTAATTTGCATTTGTTGAATCAATTGTGATTTAGAGAACTGTTTCATATGACTATAGGTAGCTTTAATTTCTTCATCCGAAAACTGCCTGTTCATATCCTTTGACTTATCAATTGGAGAAGGACTTGTATTCTTATAAATTTAACTCAGTTCTCTATATATTTCAGAAACAAAGCCTTTATCAGAAACACTGGCTGTAAAAATTGTTTCTCAGCCTTCTGCTTTCCTCCTAATCTTGGTTGCATTGGCTTTGTTTGTTAAAAAACCTTTTAATTTAATATAATCAAAATTATCCATTTTGCATTTAATAATATTCTCTATCTTTTGTTTGGTCATAAATTCTTCCCTTCTCCATAGATCTGACAGGTAAACTATTTCTTGCTCTCTTAACCAAATTCTTTTTTCAAAGGATTATTTTCTTTAGTGATCTTTTCCACCCCCTTTTCCATTTGGGGAAGCCTGCCTTTTAAGGAGTTATATTCATCAGTGAATTTTTGTACCTCTTTTCCCATTTGGTCAATTTTATTTTTGAGGTGTTATTTTCTTCAGTATTTTTGTGCCAGTTAATTATCTTTTCATAATTTTCTTCCTTTGTTTTAATTTATTTATCTCAGTTTTCCTCTACCACTCTTAATTGACTTTGAAAATCATTTTTTTCAACTCTTCCAAGAATTTTTGTTGAACTTGTGCCCCATTCACATTTTTTCTGCAGGCTTTGCTAGTAGTTATTTTGAATGCATTGTCTTCTTCTGAGTTTGTGTCTTGATATTCCTTTTCCTCACAGTAGCTTTTTATGATAAGGTTCTTTGTTTGCTCATTTTTCCATCCTGTTTCTTGATTTTGGACTTTTTGTTAAATTTGGGCTCTGTTCCCAATGTGTCTCTGTGTGTGTGTGTGTGTGTGTGTTTGTGTGTGTGTGTGTGTGTGTGTGTGTGTGTATAAGGATATGACCTCTCTCTCTCAAACTTCAGGCTTTTTTTTTGCATTGCTATTTTTAGAGCTAGTTCTGGGGTTTGGGAATTCAGTTTTTCCAAGGTGATGTGATATGGATAAAGGTATAGTCACTGCTCTCTTTGTTCTCTGAACCTTAACAAGGAGGAAGGGCCCCTGAATCTTTGGGATTGCAAAGAGTACAATCCCCTGAGGGCTTTCCTTTCTTCTTGACAGAAAGTGCTCTTCTCCACCCTTGAATTGTGAACCAAAATTGAGTATTGGCAATGGAGTTGCCAAACAATTGCTCCTCAGGGCTCCCACTGCCTCTTGACTGAAATTGCTCCTCATTGAACTATGACATAGAAATAGTTATATGCAATTGAGTTGCCAAATAGAATATGGTCTTACATCTAATATTACCACAGTGTCCCCTGTAATCTCTTTCTGGACAGTTGCCAGGTCCCCCTACCATTTCTGGCTTGAGACTTCCCGAAGCAACTGCTGCTTCTGTCACCACTAGTCCCATCACCTAGCAACACCACTGGTTTTTCATCCATGCAGACTCCAAGCCAGTCTCCTCCCCTGAGTTACAGGTTTCTCTTCCCGAAATTTTGTACTATCTTGGGCTTGAAGAATGTCTCACTCCGACTTTTTGTTTGCTCTTCCAGAATTCAATTTGAGGCACTATTTTAAAGTTGTTTGGAGGGAAATGTTAAGATAACTTGTTGAATGCATTTCTACTCCATCTTCTTGGTTCTGCCCCAAGAAGTACTCATCATCTTCTTTAATATAATGATAACCAACATTTTATATGCTTTAATATTTGCAAAACATATGTTACCTCATTTGTGCCTCCCAACAGCTCTATGATATTAATGTTATACCTCATACCTATTTTACAGGAAACTATTAGAATTAGCCTATTTGTAAGATCTATTTGGGAGAAGTGACTCAATATTTGATCAGTGATTGTCTTGCTATGTACCGAGAAGGTCCAAAAGGCTGTTTTAAGCTTGCTTCATTTAGGAACAATCTATAAGGCTCTCCTAATTATAATCAGTTTAGCAAACTTCATCTTATCCATGTATTCAAAATTATGCAAAGCTGTCCTGATCATAATCAGTTTAGCAAACTTTTCTAACCACAAGGCCCTTGTTGTCTATGTGTGGGGAGAGATTACAGTATCTCAGCTTACTGAATGAATGCCCTTAACATCTTCATTCCATCTGTTCTCTGTGAGTCTGACTAGTGAATCCTCAAAATTCTTATAAAATAAGAATGATTGTAGTGCCTATTTCACAGGGTTTTGTGAGGTACAAATGAGATAATATAGAAAAAAAAACTTTGCAAGAATCAAAGTAAATGACATGTTAGATATTATCTCTAAATCCAACTTAATAATAGTAAATTATTTTCTGTGTATGTTCCTATAATCTCCTTGTGAAGATTGAAGTTAAAATATTTCAAATTAATATTTTTAGTGATTGGCATGTTTTTATTTCTCTGTCTTTTCATGATTTGAGTACCAGGACTATATTGTCTCATAAAATGAATTTGTACCATATCTTTTATCTCTATTTTTGAGAACACTTTTTGGAACATAGGTATTAATTGTTCTTTAAATGTTTGATAGCATTCACTCATACCTTTCAATCACTGTTTTTGTTTGTTTGCTTGGTAATTTATTGATGGCTCATTCAATTTCTATTCCAGATATTGGGTTGTTTAATATTCATATTTCTTGCTTTGTCAGTTTGGGCATATTTCTTGTAACACAGAGTTCAAGGAGCTTATATACTTTTGCAAAGATGGCAAAGAAGAAGTAGTAAATCCTAGCTCTCACCCACAATTACTGCAACAAAGAATAAAGAACATCACACTGAGTCATGATCAGGAAATCTAAGAAAAAAAATCACATTGTGTCATTTTAACAGCCCAGGTCTACATAGGAAGATACAGAAGTATTGAGCAAAGTATTGGGTAGGGAGCTATCACACAAGGCATACATAGAGCTTGCCAGGTTGAGGACTGGGCTGGGGACTATGGCTACATACCAGGGTAAGCAGCAAAATTTCATATCTGGTATAGATGGGCCCTGAGGATATAGCCTGAGCAGGCAACAAGAATTGGAGCAAAATCTTAGCTCTATTGCTCTGATCTCAGAACAGAACCTCAAATTCAGCCCACAGATCCTGGCTGGTACCTATGACTATGTAATTAGGATAGAGAATGCTGCCAAAGGGTAAGCTTGTAGTACTGCTGCTCTGAACCTGCAGATACTTTCAGCTAGAAAACCAGGTGAGAAGTCTGACAGTCATCTGCAAGAGTTCCGATAAAAGACTAGCTTGTAGTTGTATCATCAAATCTCAAAGCAGGGTTGAGAACCTATAAAACTCAGACCCACAAATGAAGTATTCAAGCATCACCCTAGATCAAACTACTTAGGGAATACCAAAAGTTTCTATTTCTTGGACTGAAATGCTTGAAAAACACTGTATTTGGTACACAGAGAAAGTAGCAGTGGGACTTTAGAAAGCAATGATGAAAATCAAACAAGGCCCCAACATTCATTCCAGAGGTGTGCCAAATCTGGTCCTAATATAAAGTTTCAATTCATGGAGAATACTGGATGAATGAAAAAACAACGGCAATTATGAAAAAGAGCACTGTGAGAGCCAGTGAAACTCAGGACACAAATCCAGAAGTAAACAATTACTACATAACATCTACAAAGTTAAAAAAATACAAACAAATAAAATAAAACAAAGTACAGCAGTTTAGATACAAAGTCAGATGATATTCCTGGAAGAAAGGAAGCAAGAGTTAAAGTTCACATTGTAAATAAAATAGGAATTCTAGAGAAAAGAATTAGAAAAGAAAAAAAGGCTTAAACAACTTAAAAGGCAAATTAATAGCTTTGTAGAAGAGTAATCCTGGTCCTTGACTCCTAAGTATTTTTTATATTTTGTGGGGTTTTTTGAATGGATTCTTTCTATATCTTTCTGATGAATTTTGTTGGTATTATACAGAAGTGCTAATGATTTATATGAATTTCTTTTGTATCCTAAAATTTTGCTCAATTTACTAATGGTTTCAATTAATCTTGAGTTTACTATCTAGATATTTCTAGGTTAACCATCACATGACTGTAAAATTTGATAGTTTTGTTTCCTCTTTGCCTATACTTTTTTCTTGTTTTATTTTTCTATAGCTATCATTTATAGAACTATGTTAGATAATAGTGGTGACAGTGGACATCCTAACTTTACCCCGATGTTCTTTAAAAGTTTTCTAGTTTATTCTGCATTGAACAAACCCTAATATAATAACAAAGATCTTAATCCAAATGTTAAAGAATTTCTGGGTAAGATACTATATGTAAAGAACCCAAAGTACTACAGAGCATTTCTGATTACATTGTCAATGTATTCTAAAAGTTCTTTAACCACCAGAAAGTTCCTTGAGAACAAATTTTCTAAAGCAATAAAAGCACAGAAACTTTTTCAATGGTTAAGCTCTCCCTGAGGAAAGTCAGTACTGTTTCTAATATGAACTTTAGCTAAAAGAAAGCCATGGAATCTGTTGTTCATTGATTTATTTTTTGCTTGCCTCCTCCCTTTAATCTCCTTCTTCTGGACATTTATGACCTTGACATTAAGCTTCCAGCTGGACAGACAGATAAGCAGTCTCTCTGGTGGTTAATAACCTTCTCCTGAACAAATAAACATCATTCATTTATCTACCTTTCTAGCATCACTGCTTTTGATTTACTGAACTATGGGTTATCACTTTTATTTGGAATTAAACATTCTTCCACTAATGGACTTTGAATAAATGGTGAAAAAAATTAACTCAATGAATAGACGCCCCCTTCCCAACTCTCTCCACTTGAGTTGAAAATGTATAAATTTTCATGAGAACTTTATTTTTTATTAAGTAAAGGATGGTTAAGGAAATCAAATTATGAAAGCCCTTTGAAAATGAGGATGCATCTTTATGAACTATCATTATTAGTTAAGCCCATTACATCTAGTAGACATTTAATAATTATATGCTAGTTGGTTGAGAAAAAACAAATCTTCTTTTAGAGTAAATCAATTCACATGAGGCCTAACAAATAACTACAATTCATGAAGATGCATTCTGGTTTTCATTGTGGCTTTCTATCATTTGATCTTCTTAGGCACTATAATTGAAAGCTTAAGCAATATGTCAATACACAGAAAAACCCTGTTAAAATCATAATTTGGAAGAGTCAATTACATTATATCAATTTTTTTTCAGATATAGGGTGATATGGCCACTGAGATGTTTTTCAATTCTTAAGTTCTGTGAATTTCTGTTAATTGTGAAGCTTTTATAAGCCACATGAATATTATTGTCAGTAAAGTCATAATATGAGGCTATTCCCTATATGAGTACATAAGAGGCAGTTCTTATACATAGAAAGAGCACTGCATTTGGAATGACACGAATTCAGCTCTTAGCTCTATTACTTACTACCTCTGTGACCTTAGATCACTTCACCTCTCTGGGACTCAGGTTTTCAATCTGTGCAGTGATTGGTTGAATTTAATGTGATGATCCTTTGATATTCTGTCTAAGAAGTATGGTTTCTTATGTAACAAAATTCCTCACTTTAGAAGACAATACCTCCACGTGGAATCCTGAGGATATAAAATACAGGAATGCTCCATTATATTTATAGAATACATATTTCTGAATACTATAAGCTATTATGCACTTGGACTTGGCCTGTCTCTGAATTTTCCATCAGAAAGCAAAAAAAAATTTTTTTCATCTGGAAAATGAAAGGGCTGGATTGATGGTCTGCAAGGACCATCCGTTAGTTACTTCCAGAACTAACATATCCATGATTCTAGCCCATTTTACAAAGAAATGCAATTTCTTAATATAGCTTATACAAAACTTCATATACAAAAAAGATTTTCTGTATAAGGCTAGAGAATAGAGGTGTGTGTTTTTTTTCCTCAAGACTGGATCTCCCATCTTGCCAAGGATGCAAGAAGAGCAGCCATTCATAAGCTGGAACCTAAATGATCAACACAGAAAAATTTTGGCCAGCGCTGTTTCTGATATGGGCTAATTCGTTCTTTCTTAGCCAGCATGGTGGCCCTCTTTTCCTGGGCTCTTACCATACTGATTTCAGAATTAGTGCAGACACTATATTGACTTTAGGCTTAAATAAGTTTAGAATCCCAAACTCAAGCAATCCACTAATCTCTGCCTCCCCAGGAGCAGGAATACAGATGTCAAATTTAGGGTTAAACTTGTATAAGATATTTGACAACTTTGGACTAAGAACTTTTGGCTTAGATTCTTTGATTGTTTACTAATTATTCCTTTAAAAATGTTAATTCGTAAGAAGAGACTCATGGGTTAATATAGGGTTATATAATTATATATATATAATATATATATATATTTATATAATATAGTGTTAATCCTACAGGAAATTACATATATAATATATATAGTTATATATATATAATATATATATATAGTTATATAATATAGGGTTAATCCTCTAGGAAATTTTTGTTGTTTCTTATAAAGGATCAGCATCCAATGACTTATTAGAAATGATAATTCCAGAAATCATTAAAATGTATCTTGAACTAACTGGAAGTTGAAATTGATCAGCTCTTGAAAAGGTTCATAAATGAACAAATAAATAAATAGATAGATACAACAGAGTGAGCTCATGTCTTTTTGATATACATCTCCCCAAATATAGTAAAGATTATCTCACCATTTTTCTTTCTGTGAATTTAACCGCACAGTAGAAAGGAGACTGAACTTGGGAAGCATAGCAATGTAGGACCAAGGATAGGGCTGGGGGAGATGTAGAGAATGAGAAGGAATAAGCCATTTGGTGATGCTAGTCTGACTAGAGTACACAATTTGTCCAACACAAAATGCCACAGAAAATTTTAACTCGATGTCATTATTCTTAATGCTCTGGCTGCTTTCTGTACAAGCAGCACAACAATGTTGTACTTTATTGATAGTCTTTAAAATGAGAAAATCTCTTGGAGAAAATGAATCAATTTAAGCCCTATTCTGTGGAAAATTTAAATTAGAACACATTTCTGTTCAGGGAGATGAGTTTGAGCTGTCATGTAATCTTGCCTTGCAGATAAATACAAAAAAAAAAAAACCTTTTGTCAAAATGTAACAGTGAGTTCTCAGCTCTTGCCACCCTCCTTTCCTCTCTACACTGTCTTACTACAGATTTTGCCTAGCATATAATATTCAATGATTGGCATCTTTATTATAGTCTATAAGCACCAAAAATTGCTACCCATTTTGAGCATGTTGCTATCTCTACAAAGCTAAGGTACTTAAGTACAGCAATATCTCTATTAACAAAAAGTATGAGTTCCAATATGACATTGTGTTAGAAACTTCATTATCAAATCTATAAATAAGATAGAGCCATAATGATTGTTTTAGGGGTAAATATATAGCAAGAAATTGGAATAAATTGAATACTAACTACAATAATGTCCTGTATGATGGAAAATATAAACTGTTTGAAGTTTCTCCTTGAAAGCAGGTTGAAGTCCCAGTGTCTCATACATAGTAAATAGTTAATAAGTGATTATTGTATTGAATTTAGAGTTTGGGGACAGAAGGGAGGAAAGTTGGAATAAAGAAAATGGGGAAATGGGTTCAAACTATGTTCAGGTTGGAAAAGGAGTGCGGTGTAGTGAATGTTGGTTATGGAGCCATAGGACACGGGTTCAAAATCCAACTCCAACACTTTCTACTCTTGTGACCTTAGGCAATTAACTTCACCTCCTTTGGCCCCAGTTTCTTTATCTGTAAGGGGAGGAGGAGACTTTTGATGATCACTAAGATCCATTTCAAATCTAAATATGTGATCCTAAGGAAGAAGAAAGGTCAAGGTAGAATTAAGAAAAGAAGACTTGTTTTGGAAATCCATCTCTACCTGTTAATATTCTTAAAGGTCCAATTCAAATAGTACATCTTTCATGAAGCTTATTCTACACGTAGACATTTTGAAGTGATTTGTCCTTTATGTGATTGCAGAAGCCTTTTTTCTCTTTTTGTACCCCTGTTTTGATGTATCTGTGATTTCATTGATGTGGACAACTTCTCTACATCTTTTTAGCCCATGTAGTTCTTGTCCATATTATGCAATGAATCTTCCATCGAGGTACTATACAACATGCCAAGTAGATCCTTATTTTTGTTCCTTTAGTAAATCAGGAATACCAATGGACCACTGAGGCCGTATATCAGTCATCTTTCATTCTCATTCCATGAGCCCAATTTCTTTTCTGTTCTCACAACATCTTAATAATATATTTTATGCTAGTGTGGGTACACTCTGTAGCCTACTTATACTGATTGATATAAATTTCCATTGTCCTTTATATTTTTGCTTTTATCAAATTATGTTATTCTATGATTCAAAATGATATAGAACCAGCAAAATATCAATGCAGAAGAAGAATATTTTTATAGTACTAAGGAGTTTGATGTCATTGAAAACACTGTGCAATTTCTGAAGTGAATATTCCATTCCACTCTGGACTCAAGTCTTCTGTTTATTTGTAGCACGTATGCAAAATAAACACATAAAGGTTAAAACTACACTAAGACTTTTAATTTACATGTGTGTAAACATACTTATGTATATATACATGAATAAATAAATATGTACATACATTATGTACATATTCCAAATACTTATGTACATGTGTTATGATGTATGTGTATATATGTGTATGTAGGCATATGTATATATAAATATATAAATTGTCTTAAAGCTTGGAATGCAGGTTCAGGCTGACAATGCACATATTTCTTTATAGGCACAAGTAACATTGTCATAACTTTTAAGTTGTATTTTAATAACTGTTGGTGTTCCATCTTTTGAACAGTTATTCTGCTTTTTCCTTTGCAGTGCCAGAGAGTTTTGCTTGGATGTTTCAAACAATGAATTTGATCTGATCATATGTAATAACAACATAATGGTCAATCTGTGTTTTGTACTTTTCATAAATAATTGGAACCTTAATGATCAATTGATCAGCAAAAATCATACACACAGAGAAACAGAGAGAGAGATGAACTTAATAATATGATTTTTTCAATTACATTCAGACTTCTGGTTAAGATAATAGATTTAAAAGATCATAGTGGATTCCAAAGACCTAAATAGAGCACCAGACTGAATAATGATCAAGAAATATGAAGATAAGCAATGGTAATTTTCCTTCATCTAACCTGGACTACACAAAAAGATAGACAGAAGACTACAGACATGTTACAAAGGCCCTCACCAGGGAAGCCGGTGTGAGTTTAGATAAGTTGACCTAAAGCTTGCCAACAGCAAACCAGAGACATTCCAAGGGTGTAGGATGGGTAGCACTCTGATTGTGAAGATTCCAAAAGGGCCAGAAGTCCACAATGCTCTAAGAACAGAGATATACTAGGGGATGTAGAAGTTAACATCAAGAGCCCAAGAAGTCAGGGACAGGACCAAGCAGGGTCAAACCAAGGCACAAACCTTAGACTCAGAACTTGTACTGGAAATAAGAGTACACAGAGGAAAACACAAAATATAATGACAAAATGCTATAGGCTAAGGTCAGAGTTGAGCTCAAAGCCAACTTGAATTGGCATGAGAGTCAGTTAAATTTTCATTATAAGCATTTATACTACAGAAATAAGCAAACCCTACAAATCAGGACTTGATTTATTATTTCATTAGTTGTCTATACCTAAGAAGTATTCATAATCCACATGTTTCATGTCTTATTTTTTTTTCTAAAGAGATAGTGGTTAGACATTTCCCAACATGCTTGTTGCTTATCCTTCAATTGTAAGGTCCTCTGAGGATTCTCAAATTTCCTCCCATAGTTCTGCCACCTAGTTCTGTCATCTTTGCTTGTAAAAATTTCAAGCCTTTATCTAGCTGTCATCCTTTGATCTCATATTCTGCTGGCTTTTTTTCCAGCTTGAATTTTCTTCTAATTGATTACATGCCATTATGTAATTTTCCCACTACTCACTCTATGATGTTGAAATTAAACTTTAAAAAAATTATTAAAATACCTACAAAATTTAATGGTGGTAGGTTCTGACACATAAAGAACAAAAAGCAAAATTAAACAAAAAAAAGTAGCCCCTTAAGTATTTTATGTTCTGCTAGTGGGAGAAAAGGAGATGACACTTCCACTGATACGTAAGTAAGAATATACAGAAAGTAAATACAAAATAATTTCATGGAAGAAAAAAAACAATAATTGAGGAAAAGAGGAGATGAAGACTGATGATGTATGAAAGCCATCTTCAAAGAGATAATAAACTTATGAGTTGATAAGATCACCAAGAGAAAGAGAAACTGTAAAGACAAGAGAGGCAAATGGGCTAGGATAGAATCCTGGAGTATAGTTATATAAGTGATGGTACACAAATGATGATCCAGCAAAAATGACTAAGAAGGAGTAGCCAAACAAGTAGAATCAGGAGCAAAAAGTGTCATTAAAACCTAAGGAAGAGAATGTATTTTGGAGGAAGGTGTGTTAAGCAGGGCCAAATTTTGCAGGAAGGTCAAGAAGAATATGGCCTTATAAAAAACCATGTTAAGAGATTGTTGGCAACATTAAAGAAAACCATTTCATTTTCATAATGGAGTCAGAAGTAGATTGAAGAGGGTTGAGAAGTAAATGAAAAGAAAGGGAAAAAAGTGGAGGCAATAGGTTTAGACTGCTTTTTCTAGGAGTATGGTCACAGAAATACTAAATATATAGGACAATATATTGAAAGGATAGTAGGGTCAAGTGAACTTTTTTTCTATCTTTTTTTTTTTTTAGGATAGTTGAAATCTAGTAGTATTTGTAGGCAACAGGAAGGAGCCACTGGATTAAGAGGGATTAATGATTAGAGAAAAAGGATGATCAAAAGGGCACAATATTGGACAAAACAGAATGGGATGGCATTAATGGCATAAATACAGGGGTTGAACTTGGCAAAAATAGCCGTCTCTTATTCTGAGATTTGAGCAAATGGCCAAAATAAGAGATTGTTGGTAATCCTAGGAAAGCAATCTTACTCCAGTCATGGAGTCAGCAGCTAGACTAAGGAACTAAGAAGCAAACTGGAGATAAGGAAATGTGGTCAATGAGTATGGACTGCTTTCTCTAGGGCTATGGCCATGAAAGGGAGGTGAGAAATGTAGGATAATTGAGGTAGGATTCTCCATGTCATTTTATCCTGTGGAATTGTTGTCCCTATTTTTTTATCCTCCAAATAGGACTAATCTAACATAACAGAAGACTTCATCTCATTCTTCTATCTCACAGTTATGAATATGCTTCTGTGGATAAAATCTGCTACAATTAATTCTCACTATACCATGTGCCTATTTCCATTTTTGACTATACATATCTTTAATAAAAACAAATTACATTTCTTATGCAGTATCATTGTAACTTGCTATTACCTACTTAGGCTCAACACATCTTTCCCCTGCCCTTCAAGTTACTTGTGATTTCAATTTTTCAGATTCTTTGGTGTTTCTTCATTTGTACCAATATAGTATAACTGAGGGAACATTAATATCAGTTGGTAAAATCAGGTGGTTGGTTGTGAATTAGTACAACCATTCTGGAAAGCAGTTTATAATTATGCAAAGTGACAAAAAAGAAAAGCATTTTATACAACAAAATATTTATAGCAGCACTTTTTGTTGTAGAAAATATGTAGAAACAAAAATTATCATCGATTTGAAAATTACTAAAATGTGCATGATTAAATGTGTGCATGACTAAAAAACATGTGATACATGCATGTAACAAATATTACTATGTTGTAAAAAGCAACAAATGTGAATTCAAAGAAATATGGACAAAACTTACAGGATCCAAGCAAAATGAAGCATGGAGATCCAAGAAAATTCTATATACAATGACTACAACAATATAAAGAACAACAAGCCCAAAACATTGAAAATTGATTCTTGTAAAAATTTATAAAGGGTAAGCTGGGGAAGATGGAGACAAGATGACAGAATAGAGAAAACTTTATAGCCTGATTCTCCCAAAATACCCCTTGAAACAAAATTAAAATAATGCCTCAAACTGAGTTCTGGAGTGGCAGAGCCGACAAAAGTTGGGGTGAGATAGTTTTCCAGTCTGAGACAACTTTGGAGATCAGGAGGAAAAGTCTGTGACACTGGGCAAAGAGTTAGACAAGAGTATGCAGCCTGGGGAGTTCTCAAGCCAGAGATGATAAAAAGATTAGACAACTGGTCAGAAATAGAAGAAAATGTGAAATAACTCATCAAAAAACAATTGACCTGGAAAATAGATTTAGGAAACATAATTTAAGAATAATTGTGCAACCAGAAAGCCAGGATAAAAAACAAAAAGATCCTAGACATCATATTTCAAGAAATAATCAAGGAAAACTTCCCTGATATCATAAAACCAAAAGGCAAAATAGAAATTGAAAGAATACACTGATCACCTCCTGAAAAAGGTCCCAAAGTGAAAACTTCCAGGAATATTATAGCCAAGTTCCAGAGCTCCAAGGTTGAAACAACCAGAAAAAGAACCATTTAAATACCATGGAAACACAGTCAAGATCACACAAGACTTAGCAGCTTCAACCTCAAAAGAGTGGAGGACTTGTAATATGATATTTTGGAAGACAACCAAAAATAACATATCTAGCAAAAAAGTATAAATGATCAAAGGAAAAAATAAACAATTAAAAAATAGAGCATTTTCAATCATTCCTAATGATAAGATCACAACTGAATAGAAACTTTCATATTCAAACATAAGTTCAAGAGAAACATAAAAAGGTAAACATGAAAGAGAGGTTACTCAAGAAATCAGAAGCCACCTAAGTTTAAACTGTTTACATTCTTATATGGAAAGGTGACACTTGTAACTCCTACAAATGTTCTCATTGTTAGGTCAATTAGAAAGTGTCTACATAGACAGAGGGCATGGGTGTGAGTTAATCATGATGAGATTATCTCAAAAAAATGAAAGGGTAAGAAAAAGGGATGAACTGAGAAAAGGGAGAAGGGAGAGGAAGAATAGAAAAAATTATCTCATATAAAAGAGGTGTGCAAGAAAAAGCTTTTTACAGTAGAAGGGAAAATGGATGAAGAGGGTGGGGCAATGCTTGAACCTTACTCTCATCTGAATTGATTCAAAGAAGGAAGAATACATTTATACACACACACACACATTCATACATATCTATACATACATATATATACATACACATACATGCATACATTCATACATACACACACACAGTGTTGGGTAGAGAAATCTATCTTACCCCACAGGGAAGTAGGAGGGGAAGGGAATAAAAGAAAAAGAGAGAGATTACAAGAAGGAGGGTAGATTAAAGGAGGCAATTGTCAGATGCAAAAGAGACTTTTAAGGAGCAATAGAGTAAAAAAGAGAGAGCAAGATAATAAGGAAAAAATGGAATAGAAGGAAACATGGTTAATTGTCATAACTCAATGTGAATGGGATGAACTCGCCCATAAAGCAGAAGCAAATAGCAGAATGGATTAGAAACCAGAATCCAATAATATGTTGTTTACATGAAACACACTTGAAACAGAGAGACATACACAGAGTTAAAATAAGGGGGTGGAACTGAATCTATTATGCTTCAGCTGAAGTAAAAACAAAAAGGCAGGAGTAGCAATCATGACTCAGACAGAACAACAGCAAAATTAGATCTCATTAAAAGAGATAAGTAAGGGGTGGCACCAAGATGGCAGAAGGAAAGCAATGACTTGCTAGAGCTCTCCCCCAAACCCCTCCAAATACCTATAAAAAAAGGCTCTAAACAAATTCTAAAGCAGCAGAACCCACAAAAAAACAGACTAAAACAAATTTTCAGCCCAAGACAACTTGGATGGCTGATCAGAAAGGTATATGGCACTGGGCTGGGAGAGGAGCACAGTTCAGCGTGGGCCCTCAGGCCACAGTGATCCTGGAGCAGGCCTCAGAGGACTGAATCATGGGCAGCTGTGACAGTTTCCAGACTTCTTAACCCACATATGCCAAAGACAACTTAGAAGATCAGTGGGAAAAGTCTGTGACTGCTGTGAGAGAAGAAACTAGGTCTCAGCTGCAAGTCCCAAGTGTGGGCCATGGCTGTTCCCTGAGCTTCCAGCCCACAGACTGAGGGGGAATAGAGTGGCTGATCAGAGGGGAATTGCAAGGATCTCTTTGCCATGGCTGAGGCAAGGATCTCTTGCTTTGCTTGTGCTTGGATCTGGGTCACAGTTCTGAGGGGCAGTCCTGGGGCAAGGAAAAGCACTGGTGAAGAGGAGTGCTGGAGTGGTGGAACTTGTTGTGGTGGTGGAGAGGAAACACCTCGCCCCTTATCATAGCACCTTGGAAGAACTGACACTTTTCAGATCCCTAGAAGTATCTCTGAAAACAGCTGCACAAACCCCCAAAGCTTGGGACAGTACATTGTCCACATTGGAAACAGACTCTTACCTTAACAAAGAGTTTAAAACTCAAGTAATTGGTTGGCATCATGAGCAAGCAGCGCAAAAAGAGTCAGACTATATTATCTTACTTTGGTGACAAAGAAGATCAAAACATACAACCAGGAGAAGAAAACAAAGTCAAAGCTCCTACATCCAAAACTTCCAAGAAAAATATGTATCAGTCCCAGGCCTTGGAAGAGCTTGAAAGGGATTTTGAGAAGAAAGTAAGAGAAGCAGAGGAAAAACTGGGAAGAGAAATGAGAGTGATGCAAGAAAATCATGAAAAGCAAGTTAACAGTTTGCTAAAGGAAACCCAAAAAATACTGAAGAAAATAATATCTTAAAAAATAGCCTAAACCAAATGGCTAAAGTGGTCCAAAAAGCCAATGAGGAGAAGAACACCCTAAAAAGCAAAATTGGCCAAATGGAAAAGGAAGTCCAAAAGATTACTGAAGAAAATACTTCCTTAAAAATTAGAACAGAGCAATTAGAAACTAGTGACTTTTATGAGAAATCAAGACACTATAAAACAAATCCAAAAGAAAGAAAAATTGGAAAACAATGTGAAATATCTCATTGGAAAAACAAGTGACCTGGAAAATAGATCCAGGAGAGAGAATTTAAAAATTATTGGACTATCTGAAAGCCATGATCAAAAAAAGAGTCTAGACATCATCTTTCAAGAAATGATCAAGGAAAACTGCCCTGATATTTTAGAACCAGTGGACAAAATAGAAATGGAAAGAATCCATCGACCTCCTCCTGAAAGAGATCCCCAAAGGAAATCCTAGGAATATTGTAGTCAAATTCCAGAGCTCCCAGGTCAAGGAGAAAATATCACAAGCATCCAGAAAGAAACAACTCAAGTATTGTGGAAACACAATCAGGATAACACAAGATTTAGCTGCTTCTCCATTAAGGGACTGCAGGGCATGGAATATAATATTCTGGAGGGCAAAGGAGATAGGATTACAACCAAGAATCACCTACCCAGCAAAACTGAGTATAGTCCTTCAGGGTAAAAAATGGTCATTCAGTGAAATAGAGGACTTTCAAGCATTCTTGATGAAAAGATCAGAGCTGAATAGAAAATTTGACTGTCAAATACAAGACTCAAGTGGAACATGAAGAGGTAAACAAGAAAGAGAAATCATAACAGACTCATTAGGGTTGAACTGTTTACATTCCTGCATGGAAAGATGATATTTGTAACTCATGAGACCTTTGTAAGTATTAGGGTAATTGGAGGGAAAAAATTATATGTAAGTATAGATAGATAGGTAGGTAGGTAGGTAGATAGATGGAAGGATGGATGGATAGATAGAGAGAAAGAGGGCACAGGGTGAGTTGAAGATGAAGGGGTTATATCTGGAGAATAAAATTAAGGGATGAGAGAGGATTATGCTAGGAAAAGGAGAAAAGGAAAGGTAGAATGGGGTAAATTATCTCACAAAAAAAGAAAAGAAAAGGCTCTTACAGTGGAGGGAAAAAGGTGGAAGATGAGAGGGAATGATTGACTCTTAGTCTCATAGAATTTGACTTAAGGAGGGAATAACATACACACTAAATTGGACATGGAAATCTGTCTTACCCTACAGGAAAATAGGAGGGGAAGGGGACAAGAGAGTAGGGGGACGATAGAGCGGAGGGCAGTTGGGGAAAGGGGGTACTCAGAAGCAAATACTTCTGAAGAGGGACAAGGTCAAAGAAAGAATAGAATAAATGGGGGGCAGGATAGGATTAAGGGAAATAGAGTTAGTTTTTCACAGCATGTCTACTTTGGAAGTGTTTTGCATAACTGCACATGTATAGACTATATTGACTTGCTTGCCTTTTCAATGAGGGTGGGTGGGGAGGGAGGAAGGGAGAAAATTTGGAATCCAAAGTTTTAAAAACACATGTTTAAAAAAAATGTTTTCATATGCAACTGGGAAATAAGAAATACAGGAAATGGGATACAGAAATATATCTTGCCCTACAGGAAAATAGAAGGGGAAGAGGGGAAGAGATAGCAGGGAAAGCAGACTAGGGGATGGGATATTCAGAATGCATGCCATCTTGGGGTGGGGGAAGGGGTGAGATGGGGTGAAAAGTTGGAACTCAAAATCTTGTGGAAGTAAATGTTGAAAACTAAAAATAAAAAAAAGAATTACTAAAAAAATAAAAAAGGAAAAGAAAAAGTAAGAAAAATATATCTTCCTAAAGGGAATCATAGACAATGAAGTAATATTAATACTAAACGTGTATGCACCAAATGACATAGCATACAAATTCTTAAGGGAAAAGCTAAAAGAGTTATGGAAAGAAATAGTAAATCTATTATAAATCTCAACTTTTCTTTCTCACAGATGAATTTAATCATAAAATAAATAAAAAAGAAGTTAAGGAGATGAATAGAATTTTAGAAAAGTTAGGTATGATAGACCTCATTAGAAAACTGAGTAAGAAGAGAAAGGAAAATACCTTTTTTCTCAGCTGTACATGGCAATTTCACAAAAACTAACCATGTTTTGGGGCATACAAACCTCATAATCAAATGCAGCAAAGCAGAAATATTAAGGGTAGCCTTTTCAGGTCACAATGCAATAAAAATTCTGTTCATCAAAGGGTCACATAAGTATACGTTAAAAATTAATTGGAAATGAAATAATGTAATTCTAAAGAATGGGTGGGTCAAAGAATAAATCATAGAAACAATCAATAGTTTCATTAAAGATAATGAGAACAATGAGACAACATGACATGTATGGGATACAGCCAAAACAGTATTAACTAAAAAATGTATATCTTTAAATGCATACATCAATAAAAGAGAGAAAGAGCAGACCAATGAATTGGGCTTGCAACTAACTAGAAAAAAGAACAAATTAAAATACTCAATTAAAAACCAAAATAGAAATACAGAACATCAAAGGAGAGACATAAAATTGAAAGCAAAAAATCCATTGAACTAATAAAGACAACTGTGATCTGGCTTTATGAAAAAAAAAATCTGTAAAATAGAGCTTTGGTTAATTTGTTTGTTTTCTAAGAAAGGAAATCAAATTACCAGCATCAAAAATAAAAGCAAGAAATATACCACCAGTGAAGATGAAATTAAAGCAATTATTAGGAGTTACTTCACCCAATTATATCCTAGCAAAACTGACCATTTAAATAAAATGGAGTGAGGAGAGCAGATAGGAGGGCTGCAAAAAAAGCTAGACTTCTTTGATACTACTCTCATTTTAGAAGGATCTATAAGGATCAAAAGAATTTCCATTAAAAGACTGAAAATTAAAGCAATGGGGTGTTTGTGGGACAGGGTGAAAGCAAACTCAGGAATACATTGGGCAATAAATCATCCAGTTTTGCTATAGGCAAGGCACTAGAAGTATGTTAGGGGGTGGAAGGCAGTGTCTGCCTCCTCTCTAAAATCCAGATCCTCTGCATATTATTGTCTGGACCTCTAAGAGAGAACTAGTAGAGAGAACTTCTGTTATGGCAACACCCTCTACCATTGCATCCCTGCAAATGATCTGCAATTTATATTCTTGGACAGGTGCCTGGACCCCTAAGAGGTCATATACTTTTCTTAGGATCTTACAAGCAGAATCTTTCAGAGGTGGGACTTAAAGCCAAGCTTTCCTGATGACAAGGATACTCTATCCATTATGTCACATAGCCTCTTTTTTCAAACTCTATTTGTGTTCATCAATTCCCATGTCTGTTTATTTCTGTTTCCTTTACATTACCACCAGAAAATTTTGTGTTCAGATTGGTCTCCTTAGCTTTCAATGGAAGTTAACAGAAAAAGCTACAAGTTCTAGTGATTCAGAACTTAGAGATATTTAATTAAAGGACTACAGCTGAGTCCAATCCTCCTCTTAAAGTAATTTTTCTTAGGCCTGTCCTGCCAGCATTCTTTGTTGTTTTATACCCTCCTTTCTTCTGGCATTGAAAAGATATTTTGGTTGTCTCTATAATGTCTTAATTTTGCCAACCAAGTTATCTGAGAAAGCTTAAAAGAAGTGTTAGCTTTCCCTAAAGGAAAGTATATTTACCATTAGATTTCCTTCTTTAGTCAGAACAATAAACTACTTTTAGTAGTTTTACAGGATTTACAGGATTTTAGTAGATTTTACAGGATTTACAATTTTAGTAGATTTACAGGACTCCCCAACTGATAAATGGTCGAAGGATACGAACAGGCAGTTCTCAGATGAAGAAATTTAAGTCATCTATAATCATATGAAAAAAATGCTCTAAATCACTATTGATTAGAGAAACACAAATCAAAATTGGCCAACGTGACAAAACAGGAAAATGATAAATGTTGGAGAAGATGTGGGAAAATTGAAACACTAATGCATTGTTGGTGGAGTTGTGAACTGATCCAACCATTTTGGAGAGCAATTTGGAACTATGCCCAAAGGGCTATAAAAATGTGCATGCCCTTTGACCCAGCAATAGCACTTCTAGGACTATATCCCAAAGAGATCATACAAATGAGAAAAGGACCCACATGTACAAAAATATTCATAGCAGCTCTTTTTGTGGTGGCAAAGAATTGGAAATTGAGAGGATTCCCATCAATTGGGGAATGGCTGAGCAAGTTGTGGTATATGAATGTGATGGAATACTATTGTGCTATAAGAAATGATGAACAGGCTGACTTCAGAAAAACCTGGAAAGACTTGTATAGTCTGGTGCTGAGTGAAGTGAGCAAAACCAAGAGAACATTGTACACAATAACAGCCAAGTTGTGTGATGACTAATATTGATAAAGTTAACCCTGGCAATACAAGGATCTAAGACATGTCCAGAGGTCTTGTGATGGAAAATGCTATCCACATCCAAAGAAAAAACTATGGAAGTTGAATTGCTATTTTTTTTCTCTTCTGTTGAGTTTTGTTTCCTCTTTCCGATGGTTCCTCCTATTGGTTTTAATTTTTACTTACAACATCACTAATGTGAAAATGTTTAATATGAATGTAAATGTATAGCCTATATCAGATTGTGCTCCATCTTGAGGAGGGTGATGGGGAGGAAGGGGGAGAAAAATTTTAAACTCAAAAGCATACGGAAGTGATTGTTGATAAATCAAAATAAATTAATATGAAAATTAAACAATTTTTAAACATTTTTTAAAATGAGGTGGGTCACTTTTGGGACACAAATTCTTATACTACCTACATAATGTTCTGGATCACCTTTTTTTTTCTTTTTGGCTTTTTTTTTTGGTGAGGCAATCAGGGTTAAGTGACTTGCCCAAGGTCACACAGCTGGTAAGTGTCAAGAGTCTGAGGCAGATCACTCTTTCTTACTATATTTCGTTCTTTGGCTTCTCTACCCAAAAGTTAATATCATGCTCCACTTTTCAGTTTTCAGGACCTTCAGTCAATAAACAGAAGCAGTCACCTTATCTTTTTCTATCTCCTTCATAGGGCTCAACCCCTGCCTACTGGGTCTGTTGTGATCCTGAGTTAACTCTGCAGAATTCTTTCAAAACCCAGGCATATACAATTTATATAACTTCCTATATACCTTCCCCTAATAGGGAAAAGCTACAAAATATCCATGGTATAATCCTGCAACTGTTGAACTCCAGCATTACCAGGTCAGAAGCTGTAATTTAGCAATGGAAAAGATCTAAATTGAAATCTTAGCTATTGTGATGGGAAAGAAATAGACCTACAAAATGTTAGCCAAAGGAAGACTGGAGTTTTTATTTATCCACAGAAGTTCTTTGCAAAAAACGATAACTGTAATCTGCATTTTGATGTATAGAAAGAATCTAAGTGTCCTAGGAATTAAGGTGATATTAGAAGGCTTAAAAACAGGCAATCTAGTGATGAATTTCATGGCTAACTTACATTTAGGAAATGTTGAATTATCAGTAAGTCCTTAAGAATTAATGCAGCAGACAGGATTGCCTTAGGGTGGAAGGGACCCACTTCGTGGTCATTAAGACCAGGAAAGGATCTCCTAAGGGAATTACAGACCAGGGATATTCCATTAGGATACATCCCATAGAAGATGAGAACCATTGGGTTAATCCCAGAGGCTTTTGAATGGCCCAGGATCCTCCCTAGCCTAGCTGGCACCTACCTAGCATGCCAAATGTTCTTCCACATTTTGTTGTGACTATTACTCTGAGGAAAGACAGCAGGCTGCTTTGGCATGTATCAGGGACACCAAATTGTCAGCACACACTATTTCTATATGCAATTCCCTGAAAACATGTGCTAGGAAGAAAGAACTAAGAAGTCCACAGAAACAATTTGTTCTGTTGCCAAACAGCACATGAGTTTCCTCTTTCTGGTAGTCTCCTCCTGGCTCTTTCTTTTACATTATAGATATGCAAATAAACTGAAAAATCTAAGTATTCCTGAAGATCTATCCTTCATTAGAAATTTAGCGTTGTGCAGAAAATTGGAGGGGCTTTCTTCTTATAAATTAGTCTTTTGAAATGGAGGATGACAGGTAAGTAGAAGGAGTCAAGACTTATACAAATATGATGTCCAAAGGATACATTACATAACTGGTTATTTCTATGCCCTATTCTTATCAGCCCTCAACTTCATCTAAGTCTTTGCTCAAGCTTTCTGATTGTCCTTCTCAGCTGCCAATCTTGGTGTATATGCCCACCTCCAGAAGCTTTATGGATTGGGTTGACCAGAGAGAAGTGGACATGAAAGTTATACACAACCCCTTTATAACTCTATTGTCCAAAGCTTTATTGTATTTTTTAACTGGTCCTATGATTTTATTGCTATATATCTGCACAAATGTTAAAGATAATTCATTTTATTAATGTATATTAACCTCTGCTCTGAAACTTAGGAGTTTTAGCAAATTGCCTAGGGCACTGAGAAGGTCACAAAACCAGGTAATGATCAGAAGCAGAACTTGAACACCGGTTTCCCTGACTCTAAGTCTGGCTTGCTATTCAATACTCTACACAGCTCCTTGTTCCATTTGTAAATAGCTGAAAATCAGACACAAATTGCCTCGTTCACTAATGAGTGGGTTACCTATTGGAAAAGCTAAGCTGATTGAAAAAAAATTGAAAACAGAAGTTCAGGGGAGCCTTGCCTGGGTAAAACAAAATTCAGGAGTTAAATTGTAACACAAAAATGCTTTTTACTGCCTCTTCAGGTACATGAAACATTAGCTTAACAATTTGGGAGTGAGTGGTTCTCTTCCTGAAGGTGAGCTCACTCTCTAATTTAGAGCCTCTGAGAACAGTGTTGCTTTCACAAGTTCTATTACATTGGAACCTAAGAATCTATCTCTGGGGCACAAGTCCTTTATAAGGGAGATATAGCCTTGAAGAAAACAGCTTCGAGGGAGCTGGGAGAAATTTGTGTGGCCCACATAGTCTTCCCCCTCTCTCCTCCTACCTGTTCTTAAAGCACACAATGTTTGTGTGCAGCCTATGAAATGCAGAAATTCTGGGATGCAATTTTCTGCTGAGCATATGCCAAAAAAAGTTTTTATATTATACTTCACCAGTCAAGAAACATCCGCTTATCTCCTCTTACCAGTTCCTAGAACAGAAAATGCTACCTCAAATTCTCAATAGCATTGACTAGAAGGCATAGGGGTTGGGGGGAGGAGGGAAGGAGAATGAATTTCAACTCCTTTCCCCCATTAGAACTCTATTTAAAATTCAGAAGTTCAGTTCTTACAAGTACAGGATTAATCAGACTATCATGGCACTGTGCTTTGCAGGCCTCAGGCAAACCTACAAACTAATAGCTCACAGCTGTCATTGGCACATCATTAGGACTAAGAGGCAAACCTCTGGGATATCTATTAAGAGTCACCATAATGCAAAAGAAGAAAACTAAGAGCTAGGTTCTGTTGTGATGAAGACCAGATTCATCAGTTAAGTTGGTGGCTTTGACTAACACCAGCATGGGGAATGAAGACATAGCACTGTGTGACCTTAAGCATATCACTTAACCTTGATTTATCTCAGTTTCCTCAACTGTAAAATGAAAATAATAATAACACCTACCTCTCAGAGTTAGGGAAACTAGGTGGCTCAGTGGATAAAGAGCCAGGCCTGGAGTCAGGAAGGCCTGAGCTCATATCCAGCCTCAGATGCTAGCTCTGTGACCCTGGGAGAGTCACTTAACCCTGTTTGCCTCAGTTTCTTCATCCATAAAATGAGATGGGAAAGGAAATGGCAAACCAATCCAGTATTTTTGCCAAGAAAAACCAAAATGGGGTCACAAAGTCTCATACATGACTGAACACAACAGGGTTGTCATAAGGATTAAATGAGTTATTTGTAAAGTACTTAGCATAGTGCCTGTCTTTTATAATAAGCACCTATGTAAGTGTTTATTTCCTTCTCCTATTGCCCATATAACAGGAGTATATAATAATCTTCATGCCAAAATGCAAGCATTTGTGGAGACTGTCTGACCATGTGTAATCTGTCAGGGCCTCAGCTGATATAGACAGAAAGAGCGTTGGATTTAAGAGTCAAAAGATCTGAATTCTGGTCCCAGCACTGATATCTACTGAAGCTGGTACAGAGACCCCTTTGAGCCTCAGTGTCCTCATCTGTATAAAAGAGGAAAATAATACCTGCACTGCCTCAAGGTTCTTGTGGAACAAGCCTTTGTAAATCATAAAGGGTCACAGAAATGGGAGCTTACCTGCAAAGGGGCTGCTCAGATGATTTTCAACAATTCCAGGTAAGGTGGAGATGAAGGCTATTAGCCATCAAGGTCAAGTTACTATTTATTAGTGTATAATGAGCACCATAAAGAAAATGATGGACACATTAGAACAAGGGGTCTTAACCTTCTTTGTGATGTCACCCTAGGTAAGCTTATGAACCACTTCTCAAAATAAAGCTTTTAAATGCACAAAAGAAAATACATAGGATTATAAAGGAAACCAGTTATATTGAAATACAAATATCAAAATATATTTTAAAAACATTGCATGGCTTTATATTAATAACCCCTGCATTCAAAGGTTCTTATAAAAAAACAAATATTTGGGAAACTTGCTTCAATTACTGGAAAAGGCAAAGGAATAAGTTACCAATTTGTTTGACATTTGATTACTAGGCTTATTTTAAGTCTGAACAGAATCAGTACAAGGCATGTGCATGCCCAAGGCAAGGTTTACATATTAAGCAGCCTTCCTGCTGTTCTAGACTGGAAGTTTTGAGTCTATAATGTAACACATGCAATTAGCATTTTTAAAGAATTTTGTATTTTCATCCATTGGAGATTTGTAGATTCATGTGAAGTAATTATTATTAAAATGGAGAAATAGTAAGCAAAAATATGATAATATATTAATAATAATTATAAATAAAATAATAAACAAAATCAAAAGAAATCTGTCATAAACAATTATATTACTTAAAAATGTTTTCTTACAATCTTTTCAGCTCACTCCTGCTCATATGTTGGCTTTATATGGCTATTTATCATGTCTACTAATAGTCTCAGCTCTGGGACAGACTTAAGATACATTCATTTTTATGTCTGGTAAAGTGGGCAAGATGGTTTCAAAAGGGTTATGCTTGTCTATGGAGACTTGTTCTTTCAATCTTAGAAAGACAAAGTCTATAGTACTAGCTGGGTCCTCATAAACTAACTTATTACCATACTCTCTAGGCATACCACCTTCCAGTGGAAGTGAAGTCAGTTCATTAACAAATACTTTTTAAGGGCTTACCATATGCCAATTGTAGCATCTATTTTTCCCTAACATGTGGATGGAGCTACAGGAATTTTCTTCTCACTTAAAGTGCTACTTGATCACCACATTGAACACAAAAGACAGATTTCGATAATGAACCCCTTTTGTTAACCAGTCTTGTTGAATGATCTGCTGTGGCTGCCTGTTATTCTATTTGTCACTGTCTGATCTTTTATAGTGCACTTGTGGAATTTCTTCTTTGAGAGGCAAAGTAGTCTATAGATTTGCATGACTTTCAAATAGATATAATACTAATTCCATATTAATTTCTATTTCCACTTGAGCAAACTGCCAACAACCATGAAACCTCTCAGACAAAAGACGATGCAGAAAGGTCATTTAAGGGCAGAAGGATAAACAGTTGCTTCATTAGCCAGAAGAAAAGCTACGTTAATTCACCTGTGGAAGAGTTAAAAGTGTTTTAAGGCTAAGAAAACAAGTTGGTCTTTTGTTTTGGCCCTTGCAGTCAATTATATTGTCTTTGCTATAAACTTTGTATTTTTTTAAAAAATTATTAAAAGTGTATACAATGCCTGTCTCTAGAATGTGTAGCTGAAAAAATCTTTTAAAAATGTTGATGTAATAAAGATGGAATTTATTGGGGAAAAGTAACTGAAAAATTATTGAAAAATGTCTTATTAGACAGGAAAGGTAAACAGAATAGACAGAATAGAATAAATAAAAAGGTCTTATTAATATATTAATTAATATGATTATGTGTTATGTAACTATATTAATTGATATATTACAATTGCTATCTGACCAGTGAAGAGAGAAACTTGCTAAATAGAGTGATCTGAGAGTAGAATGGAGTGTCTCAGGAGGTAGTGATTTCACTGTTTCTGGTGACTGTCAAAAAGAGAGTGAATGATAATTTCTAATTGGTCTCCCTGCCTCAAGTAACTCCTCATGAATCCATCCTCCCCACTCAGCTATCAAAGTGATCTTTCTAAAGTGCAGCTTTGACTATGTCACCTTTTATGCAATAAACTCCAATTGATTCCTATTACCTCTAGGATTACATTTTAAAAATCAGATAAAGAAATGACAAATAGAATTATGTACAGAATGATTGTACACATATATGTGTGTATATACATACACAAACATACATACATACATGTGTGTGTATACATATACAAACATGCATGTATACATATATATACATGCACAGACACACATACATATTTGTGTCTTATAGTAGCCATCTCTAGGGTGAGAGGGTGGGGTAGAGAAGAAAAAAAAAGAAAGTTACATAATTTTGTTATATATATTTAAAAGGAATAGCAAGTTGTAAATAACAGAGTTGCAGTTTCATATGCATATAACATTCTATTATGTTATGGAAATGCTTGTTTTATTTCATGAATTAAAAATAAAATCAATAAAATTTCTTGTTATTTTTTACCTTTAAAGCCCTTTATAACCTGGGCCCCTCCTACCTTTCAAATCATCTTGTGCCTTACTGCAATCCAGTGGCACGAATGCCTTGAATTTTCACTGGCTATTGCTCCAATCCTGGAATGCTCTCCCTCCTGGCTTCCTTCAAGTTTCAGCTAAAATCTCATCTTCTTTAACAGACCTTTCCCAATCACCTTTAGTTCTAGTACCTTTCCTCTAAGAATACCTTCGATTTTTTTCTATATGTATTTTGTAGGCACATAATTATTAGCATGTTATCTCCCCATTAAGATAAGAGCTCTTTGAGGGCAAGGACTATTTCTTGCCTTTCTTTGTATCCCCAGCACTTAGCACAAAACCTGGAACCTTATTATTGGTACTTATTAAATGCATGTGGACTTGACTTGTTGATTTCTCAGGGATGCTGCTGAGATGTATGATCTCCCTGCAGCTCTTGTTAAAAGTTTGCAATTACTGGCTTTGGGTCTAACTTGGGTGGCTTAATTGCTCAGCATGGCTTGAAACTGTCAGGATCCCTACGGCAAGACCACCCTCTCTTTATACTCCTTTCTTTTTACTATGAGGAGATGCACTGTTTTCCGGAACTAAGACCCAGCAAGCAAGCTGTGTCCTGAGGTCGGCATGACAACAGTCCTTTGTACTCACCCTCTGGAGGATCTCAGCAACAGCAAAATCCCAGAATTTTTTCACACCATCATCAGGTGGTCCCTGAGCTTGGACAAGCACCTGCAGTACTCATGTTCCAGTGATGAAGTCCTGCTATGAATCAAACTTGTCTCATTGTTGTCATTATTCCTCATTGTCAGGGCTACAGCTCACTACATAGCCATTGATATAAGTATTGAGATTTGCCCTCACTGTCTCGGGTCTCCTTGGTATTAGATGAGGCCCTGGCACATGCGTATAGTTTCCCTCTCCCAACAGAATGGAAAAAACTTTTTGCTTATAACCACTGTTTGGTTTTATTTTGTATTATTTTGATTTATTATATTTTTAGAGTTAACTGTGGTTTTCACCCAATTCCAAATTGCTTTCTGAGTGGATGAATTAAATAGAAGCTCCACAACATTTGAAATCCATTAGTATGTATGTTTTGCCATGGTCCTTTTAACACAATTGTAAGGGACTTTAGAGGCCATCTAGAGAGAGAGGGAGAGAGAGAGAGAGAGAGAGAGAGAGAGAGAGAGAGAGAGAGAGAGTCTTTTTTAAAAAAAATCATATCTGACTCTGTGATCCCATTTGGGGTTTTCTTGACAATGGTATTGGAGTAGTTTGCCATTTTCTTCTCCAGCAAATTTTACAGATGGGGAAACTGAGCATTAAGTGACTTGCCCAGGGTCACATAGCTTGTAAATGTCTGAGGCCAGATTTGAACTCAGGAAGTTGAGTCTTCCTGACTTCAGGCCCTATACTCTATCTTGTGTGTGTGTGTGTGTGTGCGCGAGTGTGTGTGCACACGCACACACACTCGCACACACACACACACACATATACACACAGAGACAGTGAGAGAGAGAGAGAGAGAGAGAGAGAGAGAGAGAGAGAGCACACTCTAGCATATTAAGTAAATCAATCAATCAGTGAGAATTTTTGAACAAAAGTACCTGTCAGGTCCTCTGCTAAGCACTAAAGATAGAGAGTGAAAACAAAAATAATTCCAGACCTCCAGGTGTTCACATTCTAATGGGGGGAGACAATTTAAACATCTAGGGTTGTTTATAAGGTACATACTAAGTAGCTACAAGGTCACCTTTGAGGGGCAGACCCTGTTGGTAGGGGGACTAGAAACAGAATCCTGCACAAGATGATTATTTTTTTTTCTGGTAACATTCATTTTATAAAATACTTTACAAGAAGAGATAAAATACTTGAGGTTACATAATAACCAGAATTGGAAAAGAACATTAAATAAAGTATAAACTAATTCAACACATAAATATATTTGCCACATTTTAGGCAAATTTTTTTAAGTATTTTTTTCCTTTACTGATAAAATAGTTATTTGGAAAAAAATAAACCCATCAATATGCACTAGATTTCTCTCTCTCTCTCTTTTTTTTTTCCTGTAAGCACAAGATGATTCTTCAGCTGGGTCTTGAAGGAATCCATGGATTCAAAGAGTGGAAATGAGGGTAGAAAACATTACACACATGAGGGATAGACAATGTAAAGGCAGAGATGGAACATGGAAGAACAACAAATAGACCAAAATGGTTGGATTATATAATTTATAGATGGGAGTAAGGTGAGGGGGAAAAAAAACTCAAAAATTAGGAAGGGGACAGGATGAAAGGAACTTTGAATAACAAACAGAAGAATATATATTTAAACTTAGAGATAATAGAAAAAACTGAAGTTTATTAAGTGAGTGGTGGAGGTAATGATCAGACCATGATTATATTAGACCTATGCTTTAGGAAAATCAATTTGGCATCTGTGCAGAGGATAGATTATAATGGAGTGAGACTTGAGGCAGGGATACCAATTAAGGGCTATTATAATACTTCAAGTGGTCAGGGTCTGACCTATGGTGGTACCTGTGGGAATGAAGAAAGGGAAAGTACATTAGAGTGGTTTTAGAGATAATAATACAAGATTTGACAACTGACTGGAAATATGAGATGTGTGCAAGTGAGGAGTTAAGGATCATACTGGGTTTATGAACTTCAGTGATTGGAAGAATAATAGTGCCCTTAGCAATGCAGGGAAGTATTGAAGAAGGGTAGAAAAGACAATGAGCTTTGTTTGGGACATGTAGAATTTGAGATGCCTATGAGGCATCCAAAACATTTTATGTCCAATTGGCATTTTTACTAAGGTCCTAGAGCTTAGGAGAGAATTTAGTGCTTTGATCTTGAGTTATCTGCATAGATAAGATCTTTAAATGCCTGGGAGTTGATGAGCACCAAGTAAGAGAAAAGAGAAAGGCCAGGACAGAGATTTGAGATTCACCCACAGTTAATGGTTCTGGAGTGATTGAAAATACAACAAAGGAGACTGAGGAGAGATTAGAAAAGAGAGAGGTAAATAGAGAGAGCTATGTCACAAAAACCCAGATAGAAGAGAATATCCTGGAAATGAAGATGGGCAATGGTGTGAAATGCAAGAGAGTGATTAAGAAGGATAAAAATTGAGAAAAAGTCAAGAGAATTGGCTTTTAAGAGATTACTGGTAACATTGGAGGGGAATTTTAGTTGCTTGATGAGATCAGAAGTCTAGTTGAAGAGGGTTTAGAAAAGCTCAAGAGGAGAGGAAGTAGAGGCATTGAGTACATGGATTTAGTGAAGAAGGGTATTTTGAAAATGATGTAAACTTATTTGAGGTAATAGGCAGCTAGAACGGAGCCAGTAGGCATGGAGAGAAATTGCATGTCAGAGCAAAGACATTAAAGTGTAGAAAAATTACTGGAAGAGGCATGAAGAGATGGAATCAATAGCATATACAGGCCTTGGCAAGTAGGTCCGTGTCTTCATCAGAGACCAAGCAGATACTTTAAGGAAGATTTGTAGAATTCATAGACAAAATTTGCTTGCTGCCAAGTTATATTAGTATGGCAAGGAATTATTTTAATCACTTAAATGTATACTTTATTTACTGTTAAAAGCTAGAACAGGTTAAAGAGATGTATTTAGATGTCATAGCTCAACCTTGCAAAGAAAGACAACAAAAATTGCTAACCTACAATACTAGAAAAGGAGGTAGATAGGAATAAAGTAAACATAAAATATAGAAAATCAGCAGTTTTATTATTCATCTAACAAAACATTTTTAATCCCATTCAAGTAGGTAAATGGTTATTTGCCCAAGATTAGGAAACTTTACACAACTAAAATACACTTGAAGTCTCTGAACTTATGGAAATGTCTTATAAAATGAATGACAAATAGCAACCTCTTTTAATTTATTTTGTCTTAATGCCTATGGTTAATATGTCCTACTCATGTGTACTTCTTAGGTGAGCTTCAAAATTCTGTCCCAGAGGAAGTACAAAAAATACACTTTAAAGTGCTATATGTCCTGGTAATGAATAATTACTTTCATTGCAAACAGTACATAAAAAGTGAATATTCCATGCTATTTTTTTAGGTTCTTGTTGGTTGAACCAAATTAATCTGCATCACTAAATATCTCAGAGATTGCAAAACAATATAGTTCAGTGGAAAGAGTACTGGATTTGGTGTCAGAAAAGCTGAGTTTGAATCTTGGCATTATGACTTACTACCTTTTGACTTTAGGTAAGTCATTTAACATGGACCTCAGTTTTTTTTTTGTTTGTTTGTTTGTTTTTTGGTAAAATGATGGGCCAAGACAAAATGATCCTTTAGGTCCCTTTCAGCCCTTTTAATCCTTAATTCACTATTCTATTAATTCAGAGCAACTTCAAACATAATTAAAGCATTAAGATTTTTTAATAAAGATCCAGACAGGTAAGATAATGCTCTCCTATTTTATTTGTGAGATTTTGTGTAGAAATCCCCCACCCCTCCCACCCCTTCCCCTCACATACATTATAAGTAAAAGGAATTTAAAATCAATGATATAAAGTTGAAAGATGTTATGAAATGGTCCTTACCTTTTATTTTATTTTTAAATTAATGTTATTTCAATTTAAAAAGAATTCATTTTTTTCCCTCTGACATCCTTCTTCCCAGCAGAAATAAAAAAAACCAAACTATTGTAACAATACACATGAACAAAATAAATCCACACACTGACATGTCCAAAAATATGTTTCTCATTTGGAATACTTAGTTCATCACCTCTTTGTCAGGATGCATGTGGCAGTCTTCATCATGGGTCCTCTGGAATAATGGTTTCTCATTAGATTGATCAAAGTATTCAAGTCTGTCCAAGTTGTTTATATTCACAAGGTCATTGTTAGCTTAACCTTGACTAGGTAAGATGGCAGAGTAACAAGAAGCTTTAGAGCCCAACTGCTTCACAACTATTCTACTGATGATCTCAGAATAACTCTAAACTTGGTAATAAACAGGAAATTGAAGAAAAAACTATCCAGCCATTTGTCTAGGCCAAGCTCACAACATACAGGCAAGTGACCAGGACAGGAACTTTCTAACAGAAGTGGATTAGGATCAGGGACTCTGATCCCACAGCACTAGTATACCCCTAATTAATCCAATATATAGATCTGGATCTAAGCCAACAACAGATGGTTGGTCATTCAATGGGATGTCCATAGTTCCAAGTCAAGAGTAGATCCCAGACATTTATGGACCAGGCCAGCATCTCAAGCCAGGAGCATGGACTCAGCACCAAAACTCCAGAATACCTGGTCAGATTACTCTGCCCCAGTTCCAATCCAACAAAGAGGCCTCTGTCACAGGAGTCAAGGTCCTGGTATACCAAGAGCTCTGAGGTAGGCTTGCAGCACAGGGGTGCCCAAAGCTGAGTCCATCAGGATCATAAAGAAATTAATAGCTCCATGATGGAAAAAGAAAACTATTTTAAAAGTTAAAATATTGGGGGCGGGGGGAGAAATACAAAGTATCACAAATCAAAACCAACTCTCTTGGTAAACAAAATAAGATCACATTTCAAAGAATCATGAAAGAAAACTGCCCATAACTCCTAGAAACAGAAGAAAAAGTGAAAACAAAACAAAACAAACCAAAAAATTCACCAATCACTTCCTGAAAGAAAACTTCAAAATGAAAACTCCTTGAAATACTATAGCCAAAATAGGCACATCAGAGAGAAAATATGACAAGTGTCCAGAAAGAGTCCCAAGTAGCATACTTGACACTTGGTTTTTGAGTACTAAGGAACCATACTCAGGATCACACAAGATTTAACAACTACTAAAATGAAGAAGCAGAGAGCAAGGAATATGATATTTTAAAAAAAGGCAAAATATAGAGACTTGTAAGTTAAAATAATTTATCCAGTGAAACGGAATATAATCCTATAGGAAAAGAAATGGATTTTTAATAAAACAAAGTTCTTTCAAGAATGTCTGATGAAAATATTAGAAATTTATAGATATTTTGAAATACAAAAATGAGAGTAAGGAGAGACTTTTAGGTAAATACAAGCAAGCAATTGGAAACACTTTGAAAAGAGTTGACTAGGATCAGGATTTGGCATTCTAATGAGGAGGAAGGAAATGATACAAACATCTCCTTAATGACTGTTTTGTCAGCTGGAGGACCTAGGAGTGATTTTGTTATGTTTTAATAATCTTAAAAGACGAAAGAAGGGAAGAGGGGAGAATGCAATAGAGAACATAATTAAGGGTCAAAAATAGAAGTCTATACCAAAAAAGAAAGTAGTGTGAGGGACAGGCAATATTTGAACCTTTCATTTTTACTCTAATGAAAAATGAAGTTAGTAAAACCAACAGAACAATTTGTATTGTAGCAACAGCAATATAAAAATGTACAATTTTGAAAGACTTAAATCTTATTACTGCAATAATTGACTATCATTAAGAAGACCAATGTTGTATAATGTTGCCCATCTCTTGACAGAAAGGTGATGGATAAGAAGTGTAAGACATGCATTTAAAAAAAATATGGTCAATGGGGGAAAATGTATTTATTTTAAAAGAATTTTTTTTCTTTTCTTTTCCAGGAGGACTAGGTAATGAGAAGAAAATGAAGATACTTATCATTTTAAAAAACTAAATTTAAGTTTTTTACAAAATTGTTATAATATAAATTATACTTTTGTTTATCATTTCACTCTGCATCAATTCATATAAATCTTCACATTTATATGAAATCATTACCTCCATTGTTTCTTATAATACAATAATCTATTATATTCATATGCCATAAATTATTCAGTCATGTCCCAGTTGGTGGGTACCCACTTAATTTTCATTTCTTTGCCACCACAAAAAGCTACTACATATTTTTGTACCCATTAGTTATTTTCTGATTTGTTTGAACTCTTTTAGTTTACAAAAGCCTAAGAGCAGTATTTCTAAACCAGAGATTATGTCCAAGTTAGTAACTTTTTGGTTATACTTCCAAATTGCTTTCCAAAAGATCTATGAAAATTCACATCTTCATAAACAGTATATCAACATGTCTGTTTTCCTACAGACCCTCCAGCATTCATCATTTTAGGTTTTTGTCAACTTTGTCTATCTGATGAGTGTGAGGTAAATCCTCAGAATTTATGCAATAAATTGCATTTCTCTGATTATTAGAGATTTGAAGCATTTTTAATATGAAATTTAATATGCTGGATGTTTTCCTTTGACAAATGCCTATTCGTATTCTTTGACCATTTATCAATTGGGAAATGGCTACTATTCTTTTATATACATATACATGTATGTGTACATATATACACATATGTATGTATATATATATATATACATATATATATATATAATGTCAGCATCTTCTATTAAATTGGACATTTTATCAGAGACACTTGCTAAACAAATTTTTCCCCTAGCTAACTGTTGTTTCCCTTCTAATCTTAACTGCATTGATTTTGTTTGTGCAAAACCTTTTAAATTTTATGTAATTAAGGTTGTTCATTTTATCTTCTGTCATCCTCTCTAACTTGTTTGGTCATAGATATCCATAGGTCTGAAATGTATTTTTTCTTTGCTTCTCTATTTTGTATATATGACTTTATACATCTAAGTCATGTATCCATTTTGAACTTATATTGGTTTATGGTACAAGATACTAGTCTATACCTAATTTCTGCCAGTCTGCTTTCTAGTCTTAGCAGATTTTGTTAACTGGTGAATCTTTACCTTAATAAATGGGAATCTGTTATATATCAAAGATGCTACTTTGGTCATTTGCTTTTGAGCATTTTGTATGTAATTTATTCCTCTGATCAGCCTCTCTATTTTTAAACAGCATCAAATAGTTTTGATTATTAGTGCTTTGTTGTATAGTTTGAGATTTGATACTGCTGGGGCCATTTCTTTCCCTCTCTTAAAAAAACATTCCCTTTAGATTCTTGATCTTGACTTCAACTTGATTCAAAAGTCCTGATTTTAAATCTCGACTGTGATTTTTACTAGCTATATGACTGTGAGTGATTCATTTGACCACTCTAAGCTTTGATATATAGGAGATCAAGAGCTAGCTTCAGACTCAGGAAAATCTGGGTTCAGGTTCCACCTCTGACACATACTGAGTTGTATGGCTTTTTGCCAGCCACTTAACTTTTCAGTACTTTAGGCACTTAAACTTGCTACTAGCTGGCATGTACCCCACAGTACTTCCATGATGGCCCACAGGACTTCAAGTGGGACCTGAACCAGATTAAAATGCAACTGGAAGATGTTTAACAAAATAAAGAAAAAAGTAATGTGACACGATGCTCTTTTGTGGTTTTCTAAGTCAATATGCATCCAACAGGAATCTGTTTCCACTTGATTTTGACACTAGTATTCTAGGTAATTTGAAATGTTGGTATAATAAAAATGATATTTATTATTATTATCTTACAGAAGGGTTGCTTGTATGTTTGAGTAGAGATTCCTATGACAATGAAATCAGCATTTGTAGAATTTATGATTCCCACTAAGTTAGGCTTGGCTGTGGTCTCCATAGGATGACTACAGATAATTAGTGGATTACTGGCAATAAACTTGACAAGATCTAAGTGCACTGGGTTTTTTTAGAACCAACTCAAATTGTTTCCTACCCCATTAAGACCTCAATGGTTATTTGTTCACTGAATCTTATGCCATATCATTCTACAAGCTACAATACCTTTAATATTTCTCAAAGCAGAAGTCCTTCTAATTCAAAACATGTTATTCAAAGACTCTTCTATTACCATGAACATTATGATTTTTTAAAAAAATCTCTACTGAAAGGTACTGGGGACTTTTCTATCCTCAGTACCATAGTAGATCTATAATAACACTGGTGTGTATATTCCCACCGGTGATGCAGACTACAAGCCATCCTTAACTACTTGCTTCTCCATCCAGTGCAACAATCATCTTTGTTCTCTCTTAAGTTTACTGCAGTAGTGAGTTGGTGGAACCAGGAGGTGTCATTATATTAGAGCCATTCATTACCTTCTCCTGACTTTGAAAGGATACCAATGAAGCACATAAGCTATACATTGCTCTTCCTTTACTTTCACCATATGATTGGCCCATATTCTGTTTTGAACCTACATTTCTTTGATGAGATATCTTTATGCCATTTTTTCCTTGTGTAATTTCTAGTTTGTTAGCAGTTTCTTGCACCCATCAAATGAAAACATTACATTTTAAGGAATTTCATGTTGGGATTCCATAGGTTGCAGTTCTCTACAAATTAGAAATAAATCTTACTTTAGATCAGGGCATGTGATTTAAACATTTACGATCAAATATTTTCTTTTTAAGGGGTACCACTTCATTAAGTCATAGACACATATACTAATAGAGACAGTAACAAAATGTTTTATGTTTTGTCTTTCTTTGACTATACACAGACCTTAGATTCCCAGAGAAGAAAGCCTTTGAGGAAGTTGAGATCTGTGCTTTCCTTACCACTTTAGAAAAGAAGCTTAGAAAGAAATTCTTTGATAATACAATTCCTTCTGAATTAGTTTGATTAGAGGCTTTGTAAAAATGTTCTCTGGTTTTGAGATGTGTGTAAAAATCTCTTTAGATGTTAATATATTTAGATAACAATTTGGGCAAAAGCATTGATTAAATCTGATTTTATCTGATTTGTTTGGAATCCCACTGTACCCTGTATCCTACCTTAGGGTCACGGAGCTTGCTGTATTCCTGTACCCCAATTTTTCTTCTACTGGTGACTCTTGTAGCCACTACTCTCCTTTCTTCTTTTACTCTTCTGGTGTGGATCCCTAAAGGGAATAAAGATTTCCACATTTTTCCTAGCATGCTCTTTGAAACAATTCTTCTTTATTTGTGAGATTTTATGGGTTTTGTTGCACTGACCTCAGGAAAACCTTCAGGAGATTAAACAAGAAAATAGAAATTTCAGTAGAAAATCCTTTCCAACAGACTTCCAGGAACCAAGATGACCAAGAAAGCAGTGAATTGCTATCACTCTTTCTAATTGACATCTTGAAAAAACAAACAAACAGAAAATAGCATCCCAGGAAAAATCCTGTAATAGCAGAGCCAGAGGAAAGATGGGGTGGAGCAATTTTTAGCCCAGGAAACTTGGAGGATCAGCAAGAAAGGTCTGTCTCACTCAGATAAAAGGGGAGCATATTCCAGGACAAGAAGCATCCCAGCAAGCCAGCAACAAGCCCCACCTTAGCAAATCACTGGGAGATCCTGGGCCACAGGGTGGTGGAGCAGGTAAATACCAACACAAGTACTCCCAACATGCCTTACCATAGCAAGGGGAGCCATCAGATTCCAGCTCAAAGAGAGAATAACATAATCAGTTAAGTATAGAAATCTGTCTTTCCCTATAGGAAGTAGTACGGGAAAGGGGAAAGGGAAGAGAAGAGGTGGATGGAAGGGAGGACAAATTGAAGGATGTGGTGGTCAGAAGCAAAACACTAGTGAGAAGGGAAAGGGGAAAAGGAGAGAGAAAAGAATGAACAATGAGGGAAACAGGATGTGCTAGGGCATAAAAACCTCATAATCCAGTGCAGAAAGGGAGAAAGATTAAACGCATCCTTTTCAGATCATGATGCAATAAAAATTACATGTAATAAATGTCCATAGAAAGATAGACTAAATATTAATTGCAAACTAAATAATCTAATCCTAAAGAATGAGTGGGTCAAACAACAAATCACAGAAACAATCAGTAATTTCATCTAAGAGAATGACAATGAGACAACATACCAAAACTTATGAGATGAAACTAAAGTGGTTCTTAGGGGAAAGTTTATATCTCTAAATGCTTACATGAATAAAATAGATAAAAAGAATATCAACAAATTGGGTATACAACTAAAAAAGCTAGAAAAAGAACAAGTTAAAAATTTCCAATTAAATACCCAGTTTGAAATTCTAAAAAAATCAAAAGAGAGATTAATAAAATTGAAACTAAGAAAACTATTGAACTAATAAATAAAACTAAGAACTGGTTTTATGAAAAAGAAACAATAAAATAGATTAATTCTTTGTTGAATTTGATTTTTAAAAAAAGAAAATCAAATTACTAGTATCAAAAATGAAAAGGGTGAATTTACCATGAATAAAGAAGAAATTAAAACAATAATAAGAAGTCATTTTGCCCAAGTATAAGTATAGAAATCTGTCAATAAATCTGTATGTCAATAAATCTGACAATTTTAGTGAAATGGATGAATACTTACAAAAATATAAAATGCCCAGATTAACAGAAGAGGAAACAAAATACTTAAATAACCCCATTTCAGATAAATAAATTGAATAAGCTATCAATTAACTCCCTAAGAAAAAATGTCCAGGGCCAGTGAATTCTATCAAAGATTTACAGAACAATTAATTCCAATACTATGTAAACTACTTGGAAAAATAGATGAAGAAGGAGTCCCACCAACTTCTTTCTATGATACAAATATGGTGCTGATGCCTAACCCAGGAAGAGCCAAAACAGAGAAAGAAATATATAGACTAATTTCCGTAAAGAATATAGATGCAAAAAATTTAAATAAAATATTAGCAAAGAGATTATAGCAACTTAATAAGGGGAATGATACACTATGACCAAGTGGGATTTATACCAGGAATACAAGGCTGGCTATTAGGAAAACTATCAGCATAAATTACTATATCAATAACAAAATTAAGAGAAATCATATGATTATCTAAATAGATGCAGAAAAAGCTTTTGACAAAATACAGAAGTCATTCCTATTAAAAATACTAGAGAGCATAAGAATAAGTGAAATTTTCCTTAAAAATGATAAGTAGCATCTATTTAAAACTATCAGCAAGCATTATACATAAAGGGGATAAGCTAGATACATTTCCAATAAGATCAGGAGTGAAACAAGGATGTCCATTATCCCCACTGTTATTCAATACTGTACTAGAAATATTAGCTTTGGAAATAAGAGAAGAAAAAAATCAAAAGAATTAGAGTAGGCAATGAAGAAACAAAGCTATCACTCTTTGCTGATGATATGATGGTATTCTTAGAGAATCCTTGAAAATAAAGTAAAAAACTACTTGAGATAATTAACAACTTTAGCAAAGTTGAAGGACATAAAATAAGTCCATATAAATTATTAGCATTTCTATATATTGTTTAAAAAGCCCAGCAGCAAAAGATAGGAAGAGAAATTTCATTTAAAGTAACTGTAGACAATATAAAATATTTGGGAGTCTAATTGCCAAGACAAACTCAGGAATTATATATGAACACAATTACAAAGCATTTTTCACACAAATAAAGACATAAATAATTGGGAAAATGTCAATTGCTCATGGGTAGGCTGAGCTAATATAATAAAAATGACAATTCTCCTTAAAAGGATTTATTTATTTAGACCTTACCAATAAAACTACCAAAAATTATTTTATAGAGTCAGAAAAATAATAACAAAATCATCTGGAAGAACAAAATGTCCAGAATATCAAGGAAAACAATGAAAAGAAATGCAAGAGGTGGCCTAGCCATAACAAATTTTAAATTATTATTAAGCAACAAATATCAAAACTATTTGGTACTGACTAAGAAATAGAATGTCGGATTAGTGGAATAGATTTGGTACATAAGACACAGTAGTCAATGACTATACTAATCTATTGTTTGATAAACTCAAAGACCCAGCTTCTAGTGTAAGAACTCATTAGTTGACAAAAAATATTTGGAAAACTGGGAAATAGTATGGCAGAAACCAGGCATAGACCAACATCTTACACCGTATACCAAGATAAGGTCAAAATGGGTACATGATTTAGACATAAAGGGTGAAACTATAAGCAAATTAGGAGAGCAAGGAATAGTTTACCTGTCAGATCTATGGAGAATGGAAGAATTTACCACCAAACAGGAGATAGAGAACATTATGAAGTACAAAATGGATGATTTTGATTATATTAAATTAAAAAGATTTTTGCACAAACAAAGCCAGTGCAACCAAGATTAAAAGGGAAGCAGAAAGCTGGGAAAGAATTTTTACAGTCAATGTTTCTGATAAAGACCTCATTTCTAAAATATATAAAGAACTGAATCAAATGTATAAGAATACAAGCCATTCCCCAATTGATAAATGGTCAAAGGATATGAATAAGCAGTTTTCAGATGAAGAAATCAAAGCTATCTATAGCCATATGAAAAAACTCTCTAAATCTCTATTGATTAATGAAATATAAATGAAAACTCTCATGACAACTCTCTGACATAACAGATTGACATATCTATCACATGAAAAAATGGGAAAATGATAAATGTTGGAGAAGATGTGGGAAAACTGGAACACTAATTCATTGTTGGTGGAGTTGTGAACTGATCCAACAATTCTGGAGAACAATTTCAAACTATGTCCAAAGGACTATAAACTTGTGCATACCCTCTGATCCAGCTAAACCATTACTAGGTCTATATCCTGAGAAGATCATAAAAAAGGGAAAAGGACCCACATGTACCAAAATATTTATAGCAACTCTTTTTGTAGTAGCAAAGAATTGGAAATTGAGGAGATACCCATCAGTTGGGGAATGGCTGAAAAAGGTTATGGTATATGAATGTAATGAAATACTATTGTTCCATAGCAATGACGAGCAAGCAGATTTCCAAAAAGCCTGGAAAGGCTTGCATGAATGGATGCTGAGTGAAGTGAGCAGAATCAGGAGAACATTGTACACAGTAACAGCAACACTGTTTGATGACCAACTCTAGCTCTTCTCAGCAATGCAATGATCTAAGACAATTCCAAATAACTCATGATGGAAAATGCTATCTGCATCTGGAGAAAGAACTGCTGAGTCTGAATGCAGATCGAAGCATACTATTTTCTCTTTTTTGTTACTGTGTTTTTTTTTCTTTCTTGTGGATTTTCCCTTTTGTTCTGTTTCTTCTTTCATAATATGACTAATGTTGAAATATGATTAATATAATTATACATGTATAGCCTATATCAGATTGGATGCCATCTTGGGGAGGGTGAAGGGAAGGAAGGAGGAAAATTTTAGAACTCAAAATCATGTAAAAGTGAATACTGAAAACTAAAAGTTAGCTAATTAATCTTAAAAGAAAAAAAAAGAAAACCCCTTACAACTAGGGAAGGGAGAATTAGTAGGGGTCCTTAACTTTGGAGTCCATGCTTTTTAAATATATTTTTAAAATTATATTTCAGTATAATTGGTTTTTTTAAATCCTTTATAATCTAAAAATGTCATTTTGAATGCCTATTATTTGGGGGATGGGAGAGGGAAGTAGATACTGTGGCCTGACATTAGCCTTTGTTTTCCTATTTTGCCCTTTGGCTCTCAATATGGCAATGCTGTTCACAATACTTCTTCCCAGCTTTGGGGCATGTCTTTTGTTTCTGATACCTGTTTGCTCCTTACCTTGTATTAGAAACACTGATAACTCACCATTTTGCTTTGAATGACTCATTATTTTTCCTCCCCAGGTCTACCACCACCGTAAATGTTACTACTTCATGCCTTAACTAGGATATTATTCTGGTATTAGAGTAGAATGGTGTGGCTGGCCCCAGTAGAGCAACAAAGAAAAGTAATATATCATCCCTGTCCTCAAGTAGCTTGTAATTTAGGAGTTATTTTGTGCTAAAATTAGGGCTCATCTTTCATTCCCATATATACTCATTCTACTTTCAGTCAAAAAGGCAGAGTAATGGGAAAAAAAAACAGAGGTTGCTGAGAATCATTCAGTTTTTGAGTGTTCATAAACAATAGCTTGCCTATTGGTTCTCTAAATCTGAGATCCACAATCAGTGACGAGGAGCAGATGTGTGTATCATTAGAGGAATTTAATCTCAACAATACTAATGTCTTCATTATAATTGAAACAAGAAGACAAAATCTAAATGGAAAGATATCTCATTGCTTCTCCTTAGACAGGCACATGAAGTAGTTGGAAGAGTTGGTCTTATTCTGCCACCAGGGACAACAAGAAAAATTATTTCACTGGACACTTGGCATCACATATTGTGGTGCTAATTATAAGCATTTACAAAAAGGCTATCATGAAGATAATTGATGCTTATGCATCAGCATGTGTTGCAAAGGATGAAGAGAGAAAGGCATTCTAACAACTTGTAAGACTTTCCGAATTAAATCAGCTATGACTTTAATATTCAGTAACATGAATGCAAAGGTGGGCATTAGGAGAATGATGACAAAATAAGTTTAAAAAAACATGAATAAGAGTAAAAAATTAGAGAATGAAGATTCCTATAGGAGGAGTCTCATGCTGCTAGATCATAAATATTACCTTTAGGAATATAATTGGGAGATGCCATGCATGGCAAGCACAAATTGCTCAATATTCAAATGGATCTGTGATCTCATCAAAATGAAGGTTCTATTCAATAATGCAGATTGTAATCTATTCTTCCTGTTCATCCTGTGCTGTTCCTGTCTATGACCTCCTATAAATTCACCGTAGGATGAATACCACACATGCTGGGGGGATATATACTAAATACACACACATATGTGAGCATATGTATATGTATACACACATATGTGTGGGTGTGGGTGTGAATATGCATATATGTGTATATATACATATTCATATATGTAAATGTATCCATTCCTACATATTTACTTTCTTCTGCCATGACAAGGATACAAATCTGACCAGGCTGTCCCCCATACTCTCATCATGTGACCATCTTATGTAATTATGTAATTATCTAATGACATCCTTATTTACATTTTTTTGAAGTTCCTTATTTGTTATATGTTGCAACCTATTCATACCCATAATGTACTTCTCCATTGCCTTCTGAATAATATGTAATTTAATTCTTCAGAATCTATAGTGCTCCATGCAAAGTCATATAACAAAAATTGATAGAGTATTGATATTTTAAATATGGATCTTTACTTCAGGGAGAAGTTTGGAGATGTTAAAGGATATTTGTGTATTCCTGAAGGTAATCCAACCTCATCCTATTGTTTAATTTTGAGCCTAATTTATACATTTTTTGTATCTCTCTGTTAGTGTATCTCTTGAATATAATAGGAACTCATAGATAGTAGAAATGAACAATGACATAAGTTAGGCCCAAAATTAAATAGGAGGAGAATAGGTTGTATTGTCTACATCGAGTTGAACATCTATTTCAATGACTCCAGTGCTCTCCTAAAAACACTTATCTTTTTAAAAAAATATAAACATTGTCCTCATACAATGGTAGATAAGTTATACAGGATGTCCAATTAGCTTCATGTCATAAACTAGATAATATACATTCTTCATCCAGATGATTTTTCCTTTTTGGATAATTGAGTCAAACTTCTTTGAGAAATTAGAATTCTCTCCTAAGAGGCTTTCCTGTGTCTCATGATTTCCTTCAACCTATACAATGTCATCTACTAACAGAAGCACAAAAAGGAACTCATTCATAGAGCATCTCCCTTAAATTTGGACTCTGCACTGGATTTTCTCTATAACAAAGGCATTTTGTTCTATTGAATCAAAAAATTTTATATCCAATAATAAATACCATGTAAGTTTGTATTCTCTACATTATATGCATGTATATATATGTATATAATACACTATAGCTTATGAAAGCCTTCTTGTAGCAAAGAGTACCAGATCTAAAACCACACTTAAAAACAGTAATTACATAAATTATTTGATACTGGTTGAGAAATAGAGAAGTTGATGAGTAAAATATATTAGCCACACAACATAAAGAAATAGGCACACACAGTAGCCTAGAGTTTGAAAAACCCAAAGATCACAGATTCAGGGGGGAAAAAAGAACTCACTGAAAAAAAAAACTGCTGAGAAAATTGAAAAGTAATTTGGCAGTAATTCATATCATATACCACAACCCACTTTAAATAAATACATGATCTAGACCAGTGGTTCTGAACAGATGGTCTATAGATGACTGAAGGAAGATCCCTGAGGTCTCTCTTTCTTTTTATTTCTTTAAAGTTTCAGAACATTCATGATTAACACATGTTTCAAAATTTTGAGTCCAAAATTCTTTCCCTCCTTCCCTCTGCCCCCATATTGAGAAAGCAAGCCATTTGATATAGGTTATACATGCTTATGCATCAGCATGTGTTGCAAAGGATGAAGAGAGAAAGGCATTCTAACAACTTGTAAGACTTTCCGAATTAAATCAGCTATGACTTTAATATTCAGTAACATGAATGCAAAGGTGGGCATTAGGAGAATGATGACAAAATAAGTTTAAAAAAACATGAATAAGAGTAAAAAATTAGAGAATGAAGATTCCTATAGGAGGAGTCTCATGCTGCTAGATCATAAATATTACCTTTAGGAATATAATTGGGAGATGCCATGCATGGCAAGCATGCATGGATCATGCATATGTTTTGTATGATCCATACAAAACATATTTCCATGTTAGTCATGATGTGAAAGAAAATGCAGACCAAACAACAAGAAGAAAAAATAAAGAAAGTAATGAAAAAGTATGCTTCAATTTGCATTTAGACTCCACCAGTTCTTTCTCTGGAAATGAAGAACATTTTTCATCATAATGAGAACTGGGAAAGCGGGAGTAAATAATTCTCTGAGACATCAAGAAACAATAAAACAAAGTTAAAAGAATAAAAAAAATAGAAGAAATGTCTGTGAAATATCTCATCAGAAAAAAACAACTGACCTGGAAAATAGATCAAAGAGAGATAATTTAAAAAATTTAAAAATTATTGAATTACATGAAGACTATGATATTTCAAGAATTTATCAAGGAAAACTGCCCTAATATCTTAGAACCAGAGGAAAAGATAGAAACTGAAATAAATCACCTATCACCTCTTGAAAGAGATTCCAAAATAAAAACCCACAGAAATATTATAGCCCAATTACAGAGCTTCCAGGTCAAAGGGAAAACACTTCAATGAGCAAAAAAGGAAACTGCTAAAATACTATAGAGTAACAGTCAGAATACCATAAGATTAAGCAGTTTCTACATTAAAGGATCAGAGGACCTGGAATACGATATTAGAGAAGGCAAAAGATCTGGGATTACCATAAGAATAACCTACCTGGCATAAATGAGTATAATCTTTCAGGGGGAAAAATGGATATTTAGTGAAATAGAGGACTTTCGAGCATTCCTGATGAAAAGACCAGAGCTGAATAGAAAATTTGGCTTAACTACTAGACTCAAGGTAAACATGAAAAAGAAATCATAAGGCACTCAATAAAGTTTAACTATTTACCTATCTATAAGGGGAAATGATACCTAAGATCTTTATCATTATTAGGGCAATTGGAAAGCTTTTATATAACAAGAGGATGCAGGAGTGAATGGATTATGTTGGGATGATATAAAAAGTGGATAGACAAGAAAGAAGGATGTCCTAGGAAAATGGAGAAGGAGGAAGAAGAATGGGAGAAATTATCTCACATAAAAGAGGCACCAAAGAAGAACTTTTACAGTGGAGGGAGAAATGGTGGGAATATTCAATTGGTAATAGAAATCTATCTTACTCAACAAGGAAGTAGGAAAGAAAAAAGAAAAGGTATGGAGGGGGCAATTAAAGGGAGGACAGATAAAAGAAGGCAGTGGTCAGAAGCAAAGCAGACTTTAAAGGAGGAAAAGGATAAAAAAAGAGAAAAATAAATAGAAGAAAAAAGGATGGAAGGAAATACATAGTCAGTAGTCATAACTGTGCATGTGAATGGCATGAACTCACCCATAAAATAGAAGCAGATAGTAGAATGGATTAGAAACCAGAATCCAACAATATGTTGTTTACTCAAATCATACCTAAAATAGAGAGACACAGAGTTAAAATAAGGGGTAGAACAGAATCTATTATTTTTCAGTTGAAGTAAAAAAGACAGGAGTAACAGTCATGGTCTCAGACAAAGCAAAAGGAAAATAAACCTAATTAAAAGTGATAAGCAGGAAACCTACATCTTGCTAAAAAAAAATAAAAACATAGACAATGAAGGAATCAATTTTAACATATGCACCAAATCTCATAGGATACAAATTTTTAAACAAAAAGTTAAATGAATTACAGAAAGAAATAGACAGTGAAACTATAGCAGTGGGCAGACCTCAACTTCCTCCTCTCAGAGATAAATAAATTTAACCACAAAATAAATTTAAAAAGAAATCAAAGAGATGAATTGCTGTTTTTGTTCATCCTTCATTCTTGAAGAGGACAAATGACATCATTGGATAATGTTGTGACTTATACATGAATAGGATTTAAGTGAGGCAGAGCTGAACAAAATCATCAGCCTCACTCCAGAGTCATAGAAATCCAGTGGCAAACATAAGTGAAGATGACAGGCAATGGCCTGAGATGCAGTGGGTGACCTTGGGTCCTTTTTAAATGAAGGACTTTTTCAGGTCTCACTTTATCTGGGGCAGTGCCCATTCAATTACAAAGGGCTGGATAAGAACTGAGACAAAAGATGACCTAGTTTACCATCACAAAAATATCAATCTGGAAAAGAAAGACCCTTAAAGTTTCTAGCCAGTACAGAAAACAATTGCTATTTATAATCACTCTAAGCCATCAAAACCCAAATAACAAGCAACAGATGAATGGGCTGGGGCCTTTCATTGATCATTCAATGAATCCAGAGTGATTTGTGTTTAAAAATGTGTAGTTAAGTAGAATTATTTGAATCACAATTTTTTAAATTGAAAAATAGTATGCTTTAATCTGAATTCAGATGCCATCAGTTCTTTCTCTGGAAATGGATAACATTTTTCATCACAAGTCCTTTGGAAATGTCTTGGATCATTGCATTGTTGAGAATTCATTCAAAGTTGATCATCATACAATATTGCTGTTACTGTGTGCAATGGTCTCATCATTCTGCTCATTTCACTTTGCATCAGTTCATGTGAGTCTTTCCAGGTTTTTCTGAAGTCTGCCTGCTCATCATTTCTGTTTTTGTTTGTTTGTTTGCAGGTATATCATTTTTTATGGTAATTTTTAAATTTATTTTGTTTTCAACATTTACTTCCACAAGATTTTGAGTTCCAAATTTTCACCCCATCTCACCCTTCCCCCCACCCCAAGATGGCATGCATTCTGAATACCCCTTTCCCTAGTCTGCCTTCCCTTCTATCTCTTCCCCCCTTCTCTTATCCCCTTCCCCTTCAATTTTCCTGTAGGGCAGGATGGATTTCTGTACCCCATTACCTGTATTTCTTATTTTCCAGTTGCATGTGAAAACATTTTTTTTAAACATGTGTTTTTAAAACTTTGGGTTCCAAATTTTCTCTCTTCCTCCCTCCCCACCCATCCTCATTGATAAGGCAAGCAACTAAATATAGGTTATATATGTGCAGTTATGCAAAACACTTCTATAGTAAACATGCTGTGAAAAACTAACTCTATTTCCCTTAATTCTATCCCACCCCCCCATTTATTCTATTCTTTCTTTTGACCCTGATCCTCCTCTGAAGTCCTTGCTTCTGATTACTCCCTTTCCCAATCTGCCATCCTCTCTATCATCCCCCTACTCCCTTGTCCCCTCTCCACTCATTTTCCTGTAGGGTAAGACAGATTTCCATACCCAATTGGGTGTGTATGTTATTCCCTCCTTAAGTCAAATTCTATGAGAATAAGATTCACTCGTTCCCTCTCACCTTCCCCTATTTCCCCTCCAGTGTAAAGAGCCTTTTCTTTTCTGTTTTTTTTTGTGAGATAATTTACCCCATTCTACCTCTCCCTTTCTCCTTCTCCTAGTATAATCCTCTCTCACCCCTTAATTTTATTACCCAGATATGACCCCTTCATCTTCAACTCACCCTGTGCTCTCTATGTATCTATTTATCTATCTATCTATCTATATCTATATATACATACATATAATTTTCCCCTCCAACTAACCTAATATTGAAAAAGGTCTCATGAGTTACAAATATCATCTTTCCATGCAGAAATGTAAACAGTTCAACCTTAATGAGTCTCTTATGATTTCTCTTTCCTGTTCACCTCTTCATGTTCCACTTGAGTCTTGTATTTGAAAATAAAATTTTCTATTCAGCTCTGATCTTTCTATCAAGAATGCTTGAAAGTCCTCTATTTCACTAAATGACCATTTTTCCCCTGCAGGATTATACTCAGTTTTGCTGGGTAGATGATTCTTGGTTGTAATTCTATCTCCTTTGCCCTCCAGAATATTATATTCCATGCCCTGTGGTTTCTTAATGTAGAAGCAGCTAAATCTTGTGTTATCCTGATTGTGTTTCCACAATATTTGAATTGTTTCTTTCTGGCTGCTTCTAATATTTTCTCCTTGACCTGGGAACTCTGGAATTTGGCTACAATATTCCTAGGAGTTTTCCTTTGGTGATCTCTTTCAGGAGGTGATTGGTGGATTCTTTCAATTTCTATTTTGCCCTCTGGTTCTAAAACATCAGGGAAGTTTTTCTGGATAATTTCTTGAAAGATGATGTCTAGACTCTTTTTTGATCATGGCTTTCAGATAGTCCAATAATTTTTAAATTCTCTCTCCTGGATCAATTTTCCAGGTGAGTTGTTTTTCCAATGAGATATTTCACATTGTTTTCTAATTTTTCATTCTTTTGGATTTTTTTTACAGCCTCTTGATTTCTCATAAAGTCACTAGTTTCCAATTGCTCTATTCTAATTTTTAAGGAAGTATTTTCTTCAGTAACTTTTGGACTTCCTTTTCCATTTGGCCAATTTTGCTTTTTAGGGCATTCTTCTCTTCATTGACTTTTTGGACTTCTTTTGCCATTTGGGTTAGGCTATTTTTTAAGGTGTTATTTTCTTCAGTATTTTTTTGGGTCTCCTTTAGCAAACTTTTGACTTGTTTTTCATGATTTTCTTGTATCACTCTCAGTTTTTCCTCTACTTCTGTAACTTGCTTCTCAAAATCCCTTTTGAGCTCTTCCAAGGCCTGGGACTGATACATATTTTTCTTGGAGTCTTTGGATGCAGGAGCTTTGGCTTCGTTGTCTTCTTCTGGTTGTATGTTTTGATCTTCTTTGTCACCAAAGTAAGATAATATAGTCTGGCTCTTTGCACTGCTTACTCATGATCCCAGCCAATTATTTGAGTTTTAAACTCTTTGTTAAGGTAAAAGTCTTTCCAATGTGGAGAATGTATTGTCCCAAGCTTCAGGGGTTTGTACAGCTGTTTTCAGATACTTTTAGGGACCTGAAAATTTTCAATTCTTCCAGTGTGCTATGATAAGGTGTGAGGTGTTTTCCCTCCACCACAAGCTTCACCACACCAGCATTACTCCTTGCCCCAGGACTGCCCCTCAGAACTGTGACCCAGATCCAAGCACCAGTAACGCAAGAGATTCTTGCCTCAGCAAAAGCAAAGAGATTCCTTCAATCCCCCTCTGATCAGCCACTGGATTCCCCCTCAGCCTGTGGGTTGGAAGCTCAGGAAACAGCTGTGGCCACAGGCCTTGCTCGAGACTTGTGGCTGAGACCTAGCTCCTTCTCTCACCACAGTCACAGACTTTTTCCCACTGACCTTCTAAGTTGTCTTTGGAGTTTGTGAGTTGAGAAGTCTGGAAACCACCACAGCTGCCTGCAATTCAGTCCTCTGAGGCCTGCTCCAGGTTCACTGCAGCCCGCAGGCCTACGCTGCTCTATGCTCCAATCCCCGCCTAGCGCGATATACCCCTCCGATCAACCATCCAGGCTGTCTTTGGCGGGCAATTTGTTTCACTCTGTCTTTTTGTGGGTTCTGCTGCTTTAGAATTTGTTTAGAGCCATTTTTTATAGGTATATGGAAGGGTTTGGGGGGAGAGCTCAAACAAGTCACTGCTTTCCCTCTGCCATCTTGGCTCCACTCTTGAATCACAATTTAAAGGCTTGGTTTTTTTTCAGAACTGTATTTCAAGAAATCAAAAATGAAAATTGCACAGGACAAAGAGTAAATTGTCCTAGCTTTTCAAAAAACAAACAAACAAAATAAACATTTTTTTAAAAAAAAGAATCTAGCCCCCAAACTCCAAGATATCTTACAAAATATAAGAAACCAAAATTATATTCCTTTGAACAGAGAAACCACATGCAAGGGTTTGGGACCTCAATTAGAAAGAGGGAAGACATGAGGGAAGAAGAAGAAGAAGGGGAAGAAGAAGAAGAAGAAGAAGAAGAAGAAGAAGAAGAAGAAGAAGAAGAAGAAGAAGAAGAAGAAGAAGAATTCTCCTATTGAATTGAAAGGTTGGCTTCCTTAGGGGAGCAACTACTTTATACCTCTAAATGCATATATCAATGAAAGAGAAAGAGCAGATCAATGAATTGGGGGAAAAAAACAAATTAAAAATCCAAAATTAAACACCAAAATAGAATTCCTGAAAATCAAAGGAACAATTAATAAAAACTGAAAGCAAAAAACCATTGAATTAATGGGGGGGGGAGTAGGAGCTGGTTTTATGACAAAAAAAAATATAAACCATTTATATAAACCATTGGTTTATTTGGTTAAAAAAAAGACCAAATTACTAATATGCAAAATGAAAAGGATAAATTCACTAGCAATGAAAATTAAATTAAAAGTAATTATTAGGAGTAAATTTGCCCAATTACATGCCAGTAAAACTGACAATATAACTGAAATAGATGAATATTTACAAAAATATAAATTGCTAAGATTTATAGATAAGAAATAGAATACAGTTCTAACCTTATGTAAAAGGACATACAGTTTCTGCAAACCTCTAGAAAAGAGATTTTTAAGAAATACAAATTTGCCTGTAGGCATGGGGAAGGGATAGAGGGAAAGAAGAAGGACCATGTGCCCATGAAAGGAGGGCTCCAGAGGAGAGTTCAAGGATAGGTAGGAACTGGGGATAGAGAAGCAAGAGCAGGAGAAGGAACTTACAGGATAGGGCCAGCTGGGGGGGGGGGGCATGGCAAGGGGAGGTCTTGCTTATACATTCATATTAAGCATATTTTCCAATTAGAACTAATGGGAAGAATGACAAGAATGAATCAATAAAACAAAATAACAAAGGAAAAGGAGAACAAATAGTATGCTTCCATCTGCATTCAGACTCCATAGTTCTTTCTCTGGGTATGGATAGCATTTTCCATCATGAGTCTTTTGGAGTTGTCTTAGATCCTTGTATTGCTGAGAAGAGCCAAGTCTATCAAAGTCAGTCATTGCATAATGAGGCTGTTACTTTGTACAATGTTCTCCTGGTTCTACTTATTTCACTCTGCATCAGTTCATACAAATCTTTCCAGGTTTTTCTGAAGTCCTCCTGCTCAAAGTATTCCATTGCATCCATACACCACAACTTATTCAGCCATTCCCCAATTTATGCACATTCCCTCAATTTCCAATTCTTTGTCACTACAAAAAGAGCTGCTATAAATATTTTTGCACATATGGGTCCTTTTCCCATTTTTATGATCTCTTTGGGATACAGACTATAAGGGGTATTGCCAAATCAAAGGGTATGCACAATTTGTTAGCCCTTTAGGCATAGTTTCAAATTACTCTCCAGAATGGTTGGATCAGTTCACAACACCAACAGTACATTAGTGTTCCAATTTTCCCACATCTTCTCCAACATTTATCATTGTCCTATTTTGTCATGTTAGCCAATCTGATAGGTGTGATGTGGTACCTTAGAGTCATTTGGATTTGTATTTCTCTAATCAATAGTGATTTAGAACATTTTTATGTGACTATACATAGCTTTAATTTTTCCTCTCAAAACTGCGTATTTATATCCTTTGAACATTTATCAATTGGGGAATGACTTGTATTCTTATAAATTTGACTCAGTTCTCTATATATTTTAGAAATGAGGCTTTTATCAGAGCCACTGGTTGTAAAAATTATTTCCCAGTTTTCTGCTTCCCTCTTAATCTTGGACGAATTAGCTTTGTGCAAAAACTTTTCAGTTTAAAATAATCAAAATTATCCATTTTACATTTCATAATGGTCTCTATCTCTTGTTTGGTTGCAAATTCTTCCCTTCTCCATAAATCTGAAAGGTAGACTATTCCTTCCTCTCCTAGTTTGCTTATAGTATCAATCTTTATATCCTGTACCCATTTTGACTTTATTTTGGTATAGGGTGTAAGATGTCGGTCTATGCCAAATTTCTGGCATACTTTTTTCCAGTTTTCCCAGCAGTTTTTTTTGTTAAATAGTGATTTCTTATTCCAGAAGCTGGAGTCTTTGAATTTATCAAATAGTAGATTAGTATAGTCTTTGACTGTTGTGTCTCACATACCTTACCTATTCCACTGATCCACCACTCTATTTCTTAGGCAGTACCAAGTAGTTTTGATGATTACTACTTTATAATACAATTTAAGATCTGGTACAGCTAGTTCACCTTCCTTTGCATTTCTTTTCATTAGTTCCCTTGATATACTGAAACTTTTGTTCTTCCAGATTAATTTTGTTATTTTTTTTCTAGCTCTATAAAATATTTTTTTTTGGTATTTTGATTGGTATGGAGCTGAATAAGTAAATTAATTTAGATAGAATTGTCATTTTTATTAGCTTGGCCTACCCATGAGCAACTGATATTTTTCCAATTATTTAGATCTCACTTTATTTTTGTGAAAAGTGTTTTGTAATTGTGTTCATATAGTTCCTGGTTTTGTTTTGGCAGGTAGACTCCCAAATATTTTATAATGTCTACAGTAATTTTAAATGGAATTTCTCTTTCTATCTCTTGCTGTTGGGCTTTGTTAGTAATATATAGAAATGCCAATGATTTGTGTGGGTGAAGATATTCTTTAAGTTTTGAGAGGGAGAGAGAGAGAGAGAGAGAGAAAGAAATAGCACTGTATAATAAAGTTAACATAGGTGGGGTTTTTTTGGAATTCAGATTTCTTTCAGAATTCTTTATGTGGAATGAATTTATATAATGGAAATTTAAAGCAAAAACTGTTTGTATTTTAAAAAACTCTATCTTAGAAAAAGAAATTGAGCAACTCATAAATGAGCTAAGAAAAAATCTTTAAAACCAGATGGATTCACAAATGAATTCTACCAAACATTGAATGAGCATTCAATCCCAGTATTATATAAATTATTTTTAAATAAATAGGTAAAGAATGAGTCCTACAGATTTATTTTATGACACAAATCTGGTTTTGATACCTAAACCAGAGAGAACAAAAGCAGGGAAAGAAAACTATAGAACAATTTCCTTAATGAATAGTAATGTAAAATTTTTAAATAAATACTAGTGAGGAGATTACAGCAATATATCACAAAGATCATTCACTATGACCAAGTGGGATTTATACTGGGAATGCCAGGTTGGTTCAATATTGGTAAAACTATCAGCATAATTAACTATATTTATGTATACACACAGACATATATATATATGTAATGATAAAAATCATACACAGAAACAGATGCAGACAAAGCCTTTGACAAAATATAGCACTCATTCCTATTTAAAACACTAAAAAGCATAAGAATCAATGGGTTACTATGATGAATGGATTCCTAAAATGATAAGTAGTATCTATCTAAAACCAAGAACAAGCATTATCTATAAGAGAGATAAACTTAAACACTTCCCAATAAGATCAAATGTGAAGCAAGAATGTCCATTATCACCACTATTATTCAATACTGTACTAGAAATAGTAGATATAGCAATAAGAGAATAAGAAATCAAAGGAATAAAAATAGGCAATGAGCAAACAAAACTATCACTCTTTGCAGATGATATGATGGTATATTTAGAGAACCCTAGAGAATCAACTAAAAACCTACTTGAAACAATTGACAACTTCAGCAAAGTTGTAGGATGCAAACTAAGCCCACATAATTCATCAACATTTCTATATACTATCAACAAAACTCAGAAGGAAGAGAGAGAAAGAGAAATTTCATTTAAAATCACTGCGGACAATATAAAATACTTTGGAGTCTACCTTCAAACACAAACCCAGGGATTTTATAAACACAATTATAAATCAGTTTTCATACAAATAGACAGATCTAAACTACTAGAGAAATATTATTTGATCATGGGTAGTGCAAGCCAACATAATAAAAATGACTTCTACCCAAGGTGATTTACTTATTCAGGGCCATATCAAACCACCAAGGAATTATTTTATAGAGCTAGAAAAAATAGTAACAAAATTCATCTGGATGAGCAAAATGTTAAGAAAATCAAGGAAATCAATGGGGAGAAATGTTAAAGTTGGTGGCCTAGCAGTTCCAGATTTCAAAATATATTACAAATCAGTAATCATCAAAACAATGAGGTACTGGATAAGAAATGGAATGGTTGATCAGTGAAATAGATTAGGTACACAATATATAGTAGTAAGTGATCATCACAATCTAGTGTTTGATAAATCCAAATATCCAGGCTTTGGGGGGTAAAAACTTAACATTTGACAAAAATTGCTGGGAAAACTAGAAAGCATTTTGACAGAAACTAGGCATAGACCAATACCTCACACCATATTCCAAGATAAGGTCAAAATCGGTACATGATTTAGACATAAAGATTGATATCATAAGTAAATCAGGGGACCATAGAAAAATGTACCTATCAGATCTATGGATAAAGGAAAAGTTTATGACCAAACAAAAGTTAGAAGGGATTATGGGAAGTAAAATAGATCATTTTGATTACACAAGATTAAAAAGCTTTTAAAAAAAATAAAACTATTGCAGTCAAAATTAGAAGGAAAATAAGAAACTGGGATATATGTATATATATATATATATTTTTTTTTTAACAGCAAATTTCTCTGATAAAGCTTCATTTCTCAAATATATAGGGAACCAAACTAAATTTATTAGAGCCATTTCCCTATTGATAAATGGTTAAATAATATGAACAGACAGGTTTTAGACAAAGAAATCAAAGCTTTTATAATCATATTTTTAGAAATGCTCTTTGGGGTAAGGGGTAATCAGAAGCAAACACTTCTAAGGAGGCACAGGGTCAAAAGAGAGAATAGAATAAATGAGAGGTGGAATAGGATTAAGGGAAATATACTTAGTTTTTCACAACATGACTACTATGGAAGTGTTTTGCATGGCTACATATGTATGACCTGTATTGAGTTGCTTGCCTTCTCAATGAGGGTTGGGTGGGGAGGGAGGAAGGGAGAAAATTTAGAACCCAAAGTTTTAAAAACAAATGTTAAAAAATTGTTTTCACATGCAACTGGGAAATAAGATACACAAGAAATGGGGTATAGAAATCTATCCTGCCTATAGAAAAATAGAAGGGGAAGGGGATAAAAGAAGGGGCAGGGAGATAGAAGGGAGGACAGATTAGGGGTAGGGGTAGTCTAATGTATGCCATCTTGGGTTGGGAGGAGGGATGAGATGGGGAGAATATTTGGAACTCAAAATTTTGCGGAAGTGACTGTTGAAAACTAAAAATAAATAAAGCAATAAAATCTGAAAAAAATTAAAAAATAAAATTGAAAAATGTTCTAAATCACTATTGATTGGAGAAATGAAAATTAAAACAATTCTGAGGTACTACCTCATGCCTATTAGATTGATTATTAGGATAGAAAAGGTAAAGGAAAAATGTCAGAGGAGATGTGGAAAAATTGAAACACTAATGCACCATTAGTGGAGTTGTGAACTGATTCAACCACGCTGGAGAATAATTTGGAACTATGCTCCAAATGCTATAAAACCAGACATACCCTTTCACCCAGCAATACCACTGTTAGGTCTATATTCCAAAGCCATCAAAGAATAGGAAACAAAGACCTATTTGTACAAACATGTTTACACCATGTCTTTTTGTGGTGGCAAAGAATTGGAAATCAAGGGCATGCCCATCAATTGGGTAATGCCTGAACAAGTTGTGGTATATAATTGTGACAGAATATTATTGTGTTACAAAAAATGACGAGTAGGAGGATTTGCAAAAAACCCTGGAAGATTTATGTGAACTAATGCAAAGTGAAGTGAGCAGAATCAGGGGAATATTGTACACAGTAACAGTAATATTGTAGCAATGATTAACTGTGAAAGGCTTGGTTATTCTAATCAAGACAATGATCAAAGTCAATTTCAAAGTACTCATGATGAAAAATGCTTCCCATCTGCAAAGGGAGAACAGATGAACTCTGAATGCATATTGAAGCATATTTTTTCTAATATTTATCTTTATTGTTTTATTTTATTTGTGTTTTCTTTCACAACATGACTAACATGGAAATATATTTGGCATGATTTCAAGTGTATAATCAAAATAAAATTGCTTACCTTTTTTAGGAACAGTGAGGTGTGGGAGGGAGGAAAAGAATTTGAAACAATTTTTTAAAATGCTTACTAGAAGATTTTTATGCATAAGTTGGAAATATTTAATGAAATAACAAAACAATTTAAAAACAAGAGGAAAAATAAATTTCTAATAAATTTCTAAATTTCTATTTTCATTATTTCTAAGTAGAAATAATGAATAGAACAGGTTTAGTCTATGGTTTTAAGAAAACAGGAAAAATTGGAACATGATGTTCTGAATAGCAAAGAAGACCAACTAGCACCCAAAATAACATAACCTGCAAAGTTAAGTCTAAATAAAAAAAACTCTAAATATTCTTTAAAAGGAAGTCCTTAAAAGAACACAGAATTAAGCAACATATTCAATTTAGAAACTGAATAAACAGCATAGTAAGTTACTTTATATCATAATGAAAGCAAAAAATTAAATGCTTATTTTCAGGAGACAAGAGTTAGAATTGAGCATAAATGAGGATAGAATACTATTGTCTACCACTTCATTTGATTTTAAAAAGAAAATATCACAAATTTTGTGAGTGACAATGACAAAGAAAAATACAAATTTGGGCTAAAATCTAATGTTTAAAAGGCATAAGAAGCAAGATACAAGAATAAGTGATGTTAAATTCATATTTCAGAAGAAAGAATCTCATCTATTCATTAGTAAGTCATTATTACAGGTGCTCAGACAATGCAGAGAATGCTTCTCAGATGTTAATAGAAGAGGGCAAAGAATGAGGGACTAGTTAATGACTAGTCAGGACTTAAGAAGAAAGGTGAAAAGAAAACATATAGTTTCTCCTCCTGCCTTTGGGAAGCTGGGAGAGTAAGGATAGAGTAGAATATTTGGGGATCGAACAAAAAAGGAATGGTGATTGTGTATGGCCAGCAGAAGGGGGACAAAGTTTGAAGTCCACTTCTCAGAGATAGTACCAAGTGAGACAAAGGTCTCAGAATTGACCTTGATGTAGTTGGGATTAGAGATGAGTTTCTGCAAATCTGTCGTGTGTCTCAGTTCTAATTCCCACATTCAGAGAGGAAGTGGGTGGGTGTCCTGGAAAGGATGTCTCAAAACTAGTAAAAGAGAGTTTAAAGGCATTAGAAGAGATAAGTGATGAGGGAAAATATATAACAAGATGAGACCCAGAGGTTTAAGATGATGAAAAACTTCCCACTCTGTCTTCAATGACTTTTAAGATGCTGTCTAAATTATGATCCTATATCCCTGGATGTTTAACCATAAACATTTAACCTTTCAGTGTCCTAGGCAACTATAAGCTAGTGAAAAGGTAACCTGTGTTAGTAAAGGGAATTTCTTCATCTGGGAGTTTCCCAAAGTATAGAAATCATTAGTCCACTTCCTATCTCTTTATGTTATATATCCATGTATTTTATGTCCATATGTCATGTATATATTACATATGCAATATATATTTATATGTATGTACATATACATGTATGTATGTACGTATATAGGAATTGATGAAAGGGGATTCACTTCTCAGAGGTTACATATAGTGTTCTACCTGCTGCCAACCCATGCAAGAAGTGTGGTGGGCCTGTTTCTAGAAATGAATGTTGTTGCTGTTCAGTCATTTCAGTCAGGTCTGACTCTTCATGACTCCATTTGAGGGCTTTCTTGTCAAAGATACTGGAGTGATTTTCTATTTCCTTCTTTTTTATAAGTGAGGAAACGGAGGCAAACAGGGTTAAGTGACTTGTCAAGGGACACACAGCTGGTAAGTATCTGAGGCCAGATTGGAATTCAGGTCCTTCTGACTCCAGGGCCAACTCTCTATCCACTGCACCACTCAGCTGCTCTTCTAGAAATGTATAATGAGGCATAATTGAAAGGCCCTTCTACCAATTCAGAACATGTCTGAGTATTCTGTGGTTGTTTTTCCCCTGCATGTTTCATGGTGAAGAACAGCTGAGCTGGAATTTAGTGTGCATGCGAAAGGCAAAAACAAGTCAAATCGTATTCTCTCTTACCTGGTGGTGAGAGAGTGAAGAAATTCTGCAAGCCTTTAGGTGGGGTGAGGGAGTATGGACCCGCATTACCTCACCTGGGCTGCCATGTGGCTTATACATGCAGAGACCTGCTCTTTCTGTCTCTGTTGTGTTTATTCTTTCCTGTGCCGGTCTAAACCATGCACTCTCCTTCTAACAGGAGCAGGCAGCCAGGGTCATACTCACCGGTCCTCGGAGCCCACCCGGATAAACACAGAGACGAGCCGATCAGGAGGTGCAAACACTCGAACTTTATTCAGAGACCATCACAGCAAGGCCAAGCAGGAAAGCACCTGCACATGAGCAGGAGCAAGCCAGAGCACGCTCCAATCCCTACCACCCCTTAAGTACCTTCCTAGCCCCTCCTCCTCAGCCCACCCACTAGTGACTGGTTGTAGGATCAGATACCAGAAGGCAATGTCTGGGGTTAGCACTAGACAAAGGGACAGTACGTGACACAGGAAGCTAGGCCTGGATACAGGAAGGAGACGTCTGGGGTTAGTGCTGCACCTAGGGAGAGGACCAGACAAAGGGAGCTCGTTCTCTGCCATCCCACTCCCACGTGGCACAGCCCCCTGCCTCAGGAGCACATGCTCCGGCTACTTCCCTGTATCCTGTTCCTTCCCCAGTTCATCACAACTCCACCTAGCACAGCCCCCTGCCTCGGGAGCGTGAGCTCCGGTTACTTCCTCGTATCCAGTTCCCGCCCCATCTTGCCACAATCTTCACTTGGCAGTATCCAACATCAGATGATCCCTCACACTTTCCTCATTTTAGGTGAAGGAAAATTAGAGGAGGAATTACCAAGTAGTGACCTTATAAGCTTTGAAAGTTTGCAAGAACCTCCAGATCTACTATCTAAGCCCTGGAAGAAGACAACCATACAAAGCAATCTCCATGACCTATCCCATCAGTGGAATAACCTGGCAGCTAGCTGATCCTGTTTTGATATCCTGTTATGATGTTCTGTTAGCAAGAAATTACTTACCCATCAGCCACACCCAGAAATGAACTCAACACAAGAGGAATGTTGCAGCTACTTTAATTTTGAGCCCATTATCCCCAGGGACCAGGTTGGAAAAGGAGGAAGATTTTTTTTTTACATTTCTGTCTTTGTTACATCTTTGCAGTAAATATGCCTTTGTAAGAACAAATTAATGTTACTTAATTATTAATAATATTGAGACTAAATGATTTGTTGTTGTTACTGTTCAGTCATTTCAGTCATGTATAACTCTCTGTGACCCTATTTGGGGTTTTCCTTGCAAAGATTCTGGAGTGGTTTATCATTTCCTTCTCCAGCTCATTTTACATGTGAGGAAATGGAGGCAAACAGAGTTAAGTGACTTGCCTAGGGTTATACAGCACATAGGTGTCTGAGGACAGATTTGAACTCAGGAAGATGAGTTGTCCTGACTTCAGGCCCAGCACTCTATGCACTGTACCACCTAGCTTTCTAAATGATTGATTGAATGAGGTTAAATTATATTGGAGCACTAATCACTGATGGAGAATTCACTGGTGGAGATACAAGTCTTAGAAGAATCCCATTATTCTTCACAAGTTCCGTAAGGACCCTGAGAGGAGGATATAGCCAGCTTCATTTTGGATATCCCACCTACTAGTGCACATATGGTTTAAATTATTCCACCACTCTTCATGAATGCACACCTACATGCATATATACCTATCAGTTACATATACACAGACACATATACTCATATGTATTACATATATATATATTTCCTCATTTGCATATAAACACATATCTAGACATCTATAGATCATGGGCCAGGTATTCCTTCATATACATTTAAGGAGTTGATGGAAGAAAATGCAAAAGAAGATCCTGGTGAAGATATGATGAAACATACTTCCTCCATCACGGCAAAAAATGTGGTAATTTGTATGAGAAAATACTTCTTATCTAGTACGGCAAGTTTTCTGTATTTTTTATTTTATTTATTTTTTAATCACTATGGGAAATTCAATCCAAAGGGAGTTGGTTGGAAAATGTCTGTGATGTAAAGAAAAAAAAAATCTATAATTAAAGTATCCTTTTAAAAGAAAGAAAATTACTCAGAGCACATACTTATTCACAGTAGATCAGCATTTTCGTCTTGCTATACAAAGAACAGTATATTATATTATGAGGAATTGGTCATCTATTCCAATCCAAATATAGATTATGCTGTTTTGATATGAATTATTTGACCTATTATTAATTCTATTGGCATAGTCACAAGGGGAAATGCTATTGAGATCAAATTTATATCCAGAGTGTTCCTGAGACCTGTGATTAAAGGCATAGATAAAGTTGAATGTAACTTTGCTTTTATCACCCATAATCCATCACTGTTTAGAAGTCTCCAATATATTTTGGTTACATTCATCATGCTTTTAAAATACCAGTGTATATTAGTGAGATTCAGCCAAATATTACAGACCTGATATTAGAGCCAGCTCATTACTCCCAAAAAGAGAGTTTAAAGCAATAAAAGGAAGAAATAAATAAATTTGATTGCCTGGGTGTGATTATTTAACAATGGTTCTCGCTTTGCATAAAATTAAATTACATAAACTAAATACTGACCAATGATTTACTCTGAAGCAATCCTCTCTGTAGATCAAATCAAGCCTGCTATTATACACTAAAGTTAATAAACTAGAGTTGGCTTTTCCTCTTTGAAGTCTTTAGAATGAAAATGCCTATCAAGCAAGAATGAGGGATGGTGTCACTTCTGGTAAATCAAAGTAATATGTTTAAGTCATCAAAATGTCTTAAACTATCATCATTAGCATCTAACATTTTTTATTTCTAGAATGTTTTGCTGTCAAGTTAGTCCATCCTTCAAATTACTGCTTCAGGCACCCTTCTGTTCTTGGCTCTATTTCATAATCAGCCAACTCTTAACTTAAGAGTTGTGTGGAAGCACACCAAGGTACCCAGATTAGCTATGAAATGCCATAAAGCCTGGGTCAATTGTGCTCTTGTATACATATAAGTAGTTAGTGGAAGAAAATTTCAAAGAAACAATGTGAATCCTAAAAAAGAGATAACTAAGCAAACCTCCATATTTCTGTCATGCTGGAGAAAATAGGCTTAGTTATCTTCTTTTAAAGTCTTCATTCTACCTTGAATAAAACTCTTACCATAGGATAACCAATGCAGAACTGGAAGGAACCTTAAAAACCATTCAACCCAATTCAATGAGTTTACAGATAAGAAAACAGAGGTAGAGATAAGGAAACTGAGGCTGAGTCAGTTAAGTAATTTGAGTCCAATAGCTTAGAAGTTCCTGAGGGCAAGATAAGAACAGGGATCTTCCAGATACCAAGTCCAATGCTCTATCCAACCACTGTGCCATCTAGCTGCCTAACCAAAGTAATGGAAATACTGTCCTATGCTGAAGTCCTTCATGGAATGTAAATCAAAGACCTAATCAACTACCCCCCCCCCGAATTGATGATTTCATCAATTTCTAGGAGGAAACTTGATTTCTTGGATACCAAAAGAGTGAATCTTATTTATGGTGACCAAACTAAGAATGAGAATATATTTTTTTTGTTTAATCCCTGAAAAAAAGAAAGAGATTAAAGAGGGAGTAATTGGTCAGAAATTTCTCCAAGGGTTCATATTATTCTGTTCAATAAATAAAACTCTCTAAACCTATGCATCTTTGTTTTACTTTGCAATAGAATTTTAACTTTTATTTCAAGATTAATATATAATGTAAGGGGAAATTGTTTTAGACAGAAGGAGAAATCATCCCATCTGAACCTATAATTTACATTAAGAAGAAATGTTTAAAGTAATTTTCTCTGATAGATTTTGGCTTAAAATGAAGCATGTATGTTGCTTTCTTCCCCATTTAAAATTTGCTTGGAACTTGAAACAATTTTCCATAAAAACAGATTGGATTTTCCAGGCCAATTCACAGTATCCTATCTAATTTATATTGAGAGTTCATGAAAAAACCTATAGATGACTTAAATTAACTTAAAAAAATAGTTTTATTGAAGCCTTTGCTTCAATTTACAAATACATCCCATATATACCCTTTAACCCCATCTTGAACTAAATTAAAAAAAGTTGCCCAAAACTAAGCACATCTAACAAATATGAAAACATTTAATCAATCAATAATTAATTAACAAGCATTTATTTGGCACTTTATGTTAAGAACTGCACAAGGAGCTTGAGATACAAATATATTAAACAGAACAATCTAGTCTCAAGGAGCTTTCACTTGAATGAGAGAAAATAGCACACATACAAATCTGTATAAAATAAATATGAATAAATGCATGGTAGTTAAATTCAAGGTAGTTTGGAAGAAAAGGTACTAGTATCTGAATGGATCAGAAAAGTCTTCATATAGAACAGGGTTTCTTAGAGTAAGGTCCATGAACTTGTTTTTTTTTTCTTTTTTAGTATTTTAAGAGCAACTTCTATGTAACTGGTTCTCTCTCTCTCTTTCTATGTATGTGTATATATATATATACATATATATGTTATTTTAGGTATTTAAAATATTACTCTGAGAAAAGTGTCATTAAATATAATATTTAGTATATCTGTTATCTATTCACATGTAATATTGTGTATTATATAGTTATATATCAAATTATATGTACTATGTATTATTACATATGCTATTATCATACATTTTATTATGTGTATATATACACACATGTGTATGTATATGTATGTGTACACACACAGATACACACACACACTAGGCTTCACTAAACTACCAAAAAAGTCCATGACAAAGAAACAGTAAAGATGCCAGAAGCAAAAGGCGGTAATTGATATGCATCTTGAAGGAAGAAATGGGTTCTCTGAGGTGGAAGTGAGGAGGCAGTTAACTCTAGGCATGTAGGATATCTAGCACAAATTTATGGAGATAGATGATGAAACATTCCATACCCATTGTTTTGCCACTTTGTCAATGAAAGATGAATTTTCTTACCTCTTTTCCAGTATATAGTTTTGTCATTGTAATTAGACAGCATTGAGCTTCATTTTATTGTTCTTTCTAAATACATTGTTGGTAGTCGTGTATATTGCTTTCTTGGCTCACTTCCCTTCATTCTGTGGCAGTTCATATAAGCATTGGCATGCTTTTCTGAAATCTTAAATTTTGCCATTTTTCACAGTATAGCAATATTCCATTGTATTCATGTACTGTAGTCTGTTTTGCCATTTCCTGATCAATGGGGAATTACTTTCTTTAAACAATATTGATTGACATATTTTGATATATATGGAATTTTTCTTTTTTGTCTTTGACCTCACTTGGGTACATGTCTACTCATGGAATTCCTAACTCAAAGAACATGGACATTTTAGCCACTTATTTTTAAAATATAGTTTCAAAGTATATTCTAAAGTTATTGGAACCATTCACAAATATATTAGTGTGCCTGTATTCCCACGGCAACTCCTACATTAACTATTTCCACTTTTTAGTTGTCTTTGCAAGTTATGAGGTAAAATTTGAATTGATTTAGTTCATGTCAGAGATTTGGAGTAATCTTTCATGTGGTTAGTCTACAATTTACATCTTCCAAATTTCTCTAAATCCATTCCTTTTATGATTTTTTTTGTGGGGCAATGCCATTGCATTACATGTATGTATCATAATTTATTCAACAATTCCCCAAGTGAACAGTACCTATTGCCCCCCCAATTCTTTTCTATAACAAAAACTATCTTTGATCTCTTTGGATATGCCCATTTTAGTGACTTTTGGAGTATAGTTCAAAATTGCCTTCCAGAATGTTTTGACTAATTTACATTAGTTTGATTAGTTGCACTGTCAGCCAACAACTATTTATTAAGTCCTTACCATGTTCAAAGAACTATGCTTGGGATACAAGGAAAGGCAAAAAGCAATCCCTACTCTCAAGGAGCTCACTGTTTAAAGGGGATGGAGGGAGAAATACAACATAGAAAAAACTGTGTACAAGTAAGAAATCTGAAGGATAGATTGGAGATAATCATCAGAAGTAAGGCACAGTATTAAGGGAGATCAAAAAGCCTTTTTTTTGAGGCAATTGAGGTTAAGTGACTTACCTAGGGTCACACAGCTTGTAAGTGTCTCAGGCTTTGAATTCAGGTCCTCCAAATTCCAGGGTTGGTGCTCTATCCACTGCTCCACTTAACTCTCCCACCTTGCCTTTTTTTGAAAGGCTTCTTGCAGAAGATAGGATTTTAGCTGGAATTGGAAGGAAGCCAGGGAGGCCAGAAGGCAGAGATGAAAAGGGAGAGAATTTAAGGTGTAGGGGACAGAAAATGAAAATGTGAGAAATGTCTTAGATGAAGAACAGCAAGGAGATCAGTGTCACTAGATTGTAGATCATGTGGAGGGGAATGATCTTAGAAGATTGAAAAGGTAGGAAAGGGCCAGGTTATCAAGGGCTTTAAAAACTAAAGGACTTTGTATTTGTCCTATCTGGATCATTCCATCTGTTGTAGTTTATTGAGTAGGTAGGTGACTTAAACTTGAGGCAGATGAATTTGCCTGCTGAGTGGAAAAGGATGGACTGGAGTTGGGAGAAGTTTCCTTGTGAGGTCCTGAGGACCTGCATAAGGGTGGCAGCTGTGTCAGGGGAGATGAATGGGAGCTGATTTTGTATATGTTTCTGTTCTGACAGTTCAGGCTTGGGACCTGGCTTCAGGAACCTAATTATTGGAGTTGACCCTGGTATGTGATGCTCTGGTTCAGGTATTACACTGTTTTTCCTCTTCTCACCTCTGCTGAATTCTGGTGAGGTTACCAGTTTTTACCGTTTTTCATGTCATAACCCCACCTCACTCCTTGCCTTAGCCTTCATTTTGTTCATTCCTGGCCTGAGTGAAGGAGCTTACTTTTGAGTCTCTTAGGATATCTTCATCATTGTTGTTTTGGGGCCTATTTTAAGGCATTTATTCAGGGTTTTATAGGAGAGCTATTCTTCTCTGTAACCTTTCATGTTGCTATCATAACCAGGAGTCCATAGGGAGGTGTGTATTCTCAAGCTTGGTCACTATTTCAGCTTTACTTTTTTTTTTGTCCTTTTTGTTTCATTGTTAGAGGCATTGTGTATATTATTTCTCTCATTGTGCCTCAAAGTTCACTTTACCTGAAATTTCTCTCTGCATCATTTCATGTCTTCCTTTATTTCTATGAAGTCTTATGGCCCAATAATATTACATAATGTTCATGTATTACAATTGGTTTAGTCATTTCCCAATTGATTGGATAGGCTGCTATCAAGTTTACCCAGCATTACTTAACAATTAGGGATTGTTTCCCCAAGTAAATCACGTTGTTGGGTTTACTAAACACTGAACTATGGTTTGATTTTTTTTCCTAACTTTTGCTTATCTAGTTAGTTCCTCTTATCTACCATTTTATTTTTAAACTAGTACCAAATAGTTTGATGATTGCTGCTGTACAATATAATCTGAGATCTAAAGTCCTCCCATCCCCCTTTAAATCCATTTTTAAAATGATTATTTCCCCTGAGATTGTATACATTTTTCTTTCCTCCAAGTGATTTCTTTTCTTATTTTGGCTATTTCTAAAATGTAACACCTTAGTTTAATTTTTATTAATTTTATTAACTTATGAATTCATTAAATTCATTTACATCTATAAATGAATTTAGGTGGCATCATTTTTATTATTTTGGTTCAGCCCAACCATGCTCAAAACTATATCAAATAATGTTAGGAAAATATTCTTGATTATTTATTTATTTATCAAAAAATATTATTGTGTTTTTGCATTTCAAATAATGCTATTTTATATATTAGACATATACTCTTATCCTATTAAAATGTCTCCTATGCTATGATATGGTTTTAGTATAAATGACTATTTTATTTTGACAAAGAACATTTCTACATTTGTTGATCAAATAATTTGCTTTTGGTTGTTTTTGTTTTTAGTGTGATTGATTCCATTGATTGTTTTTCCTAATGTTGAAATCTCACAGTTAAAATTGGTATAAATCCACCTTGGTCACAGTGAGTTATAATACACACACAAACACATAGATATACACATATACAGTATACATATATACATATATATATATATTAAATCCCAAATCAGCCATCAAATCCAGATCTTTTGACTCAGTGTTCTTCCTACTAAACAAGCTCCCCTTTTCCACTTTTATATTCTACCACTTATTCTATGAACAGAGAAGACAGTTTTGTTTATATAGGCATAATAATATTATTAAGGGAAAATACAATATAGCTGTCTAATCCAATAGTAGATCAGCATGTTTTAGAAAGGCATATTTGTAATCTTTCTGAAAGAATGAATACTTAGATGGAGATCAGCTTTTCACCTAGTACCTGCTGAGAAAATCCTTATTCACTGTCTTCCTGGGAATGGAGATGTATATCTTCAGCCTTAAAAGACTACTAAAAAAATTCCTTCAAGTTGACTGGCAGGCTTTCAGAAGTTCATATCAATCTGTTTGCCTTAAAACTTAGAAGTAAGAAGAAGATACTAATAAGTAGAAAGCATTTCTGGGTTTTCTACCTACTGCATCCATTGATGTATTTTTCTGAGGCTGTATTTCTTTAACTCTGTAGGATGTATCACCCACATCATGATTAGTAGAAAATATTAAGTACTAGGGATTAAATTTAAATGATTCTTTCAGCCTCTTGAAACTTTATCTAAACTTATAGAATTTAGAGCCAAAAGGTATATTAAAGGCCATCTCATTCAGCCCCCTCATTTTGCATATAAGGAAATTTAGGTACAGAAAGGGGAAAATCACTCACCACAGTGCACCTGAATAGTAAGTCAGCAGAGTTGGGATTTGAATATCCAATAATCTTGCCACTATCATAATATAGATAGAAGAAAAACTAGACAGTGATAAAATGTATGTTCCAAGGTGAAATAATGCACAATTCCTATGTAATACAGGGAATTCTCAATTGGCATACTGGTATCTTACCTTTATCCCAAACATATCATCACAGAATAAGATCTGAGATGACAGAATTGGTAATATATAGAGAGAAAGAGACAAACTAGAGAAATAGATGTTGTTCCTCACTTCAAAATTACTTCTCCCTGAGCTTCAGTGATGGTTAATTCTTTTTCTTCTCCAGGAGCATCTCCAGCCTTTCTTTCATTCTTTTATCTATCTCCTCATTCAAAAGGTCACTTCCATTGAGGGCAGAGCCCCCAGTTTTTAGTTCATTTTCTATGAGGGAAAGCCCAGTACCATTCTAATCATCTGTTTTTAAATGTTAATTAACCTAATTGTCCTTTGTATATCCACAGACACAATTTTCACCTTCCTGAAAATTAATCTAATGTCTAAATGAGCAAAATGGATAGAAAATAAAAATAGTACCAAAGGAAGGAACCTTTAACTTTTTGTTTATTAAAAGTCAGAAAGCAAGGAGGTGAGTCAATTCTTGGAACTTAGAGGGGAAAAAAAAGATGAGTAATGACTAAGGACCATATTCAGAACCAAGAATGAAAGAATTAGACTTCATATTAACTCTTATTAAATTTCATCTTTTTAGATGCAACCCACTGTTCTAACTTGTAGATGTTATTTTTGGATCTTGATTCTGTTATCCAGAATGTTAGCTGACCTTTCCAGTTTTACATCACCCACAAATTTGGTAAATTTGCCATTTGCACTTTTATGGAAGTAATTGACGAGTGTGTTCCAACAGTACAAGACTAACTACAGAGATTCCTGGTGTGCTATGATGGGTTTTTCCCTAAAGTTTGATATTGACCCATCATTCACCAGTTTTTTAATCTTGTGATCAAACCAATTCTGAATCTATATATTTCTTGTGCCATCCTTCATATTTCTCCATATAATGCTTTGCTAAAATCCTGGGATATGATATTTGTAACATTCTCAAGATCTAGTCAAGTAACTCAATTAAAAGTGAGATTAGTTTGGCATAACTTATTCTTTTTTTTTTGGCTAGGCAATGGGGTTAAGTGACTTGCCCAGGGTCACACAGCTAGTAAGTGTTATGTGTCTGAGGCCAGATTTGAACTCAGGTCCTCCTGAATCTAGGGACAGTGCTCTATCCACTGTACCACCCAGCTGCCCCCTGATATAACTTATTTTTAATGAAGTCATGATAGCTCTTAGTGATTTCTGTTTCTCTTTCTTAGTGGTTACAAATAATTTCTTTTATATTTCATTCTCTTTTTTACAAAAAAAAATTAAATATATCAAACACAGTTATCAAAATATATTTTAAAAAATCATGAGTTCCCAAGTTAGGAACCCTTACACTATAGAAATGATAGAAACCAATTTAACACCAAGCTCTGGCAGAAGGTTGACAACACTTTATGTACAAAAAGGACAGTAAATTCCGATGAAAATTAAGCAGAGGCAACTTTCCTCACATATTTTACAAAGCAAATTAATAGTGTTAATTAATTAATTAATTAATAGTATTAATACCAATAGTATTAATCTTGCCAAGACTTTGGTTACTTTTACATTTTTTTTATGGAAAAAGAAGAAAGAAAGAAAGAAAGAAGGAAGGAAGGAAGGAAGGAAGGAAGGAAGGAAGGAAGGAAAGAAAGAGAAAAATAGGCTTCAATCTGCACTCAGAGCTCATTAGTTCTATATCTACAAATGAATAGCCTGTTTTATCCTGATCCTTAGGAGCTGTCATGAGTAGTTGGATTGAACAGAGTTAAGTTGATTAACATTACAATATTGCTATTACTTTGTACTCTGTTCTCCTAATGCTGCTCACTTCATTTTGCTTCAGTTCACATAAGTCTTCCGAGGTTTTTCTGAATCCATCTCCTTCATCATTATTTCTCATACAATAGGATCCCATCACAATTACACATCATAACTTGTTCAACCATTCCCCAAATGATGGGCATCTCTTCAATTTCTGATTTTTTTGCCACCACAAAAAGAGCTGCTATAAATGTCTTTGTACATATGGGTCCTTTTCCTTTTCCTTTGATCTATCTGGGTTACATAACTAGTATTGATATTGTTGGGTCAAAGAGTATACCCAATTTTGTGGTTCTTTGAGCATAGTTTCAAATTGTTCTCCAGAATACTGGGACCAGTTCACAGCTCCACCAACTGAATTAGTGTACCTAATTTTCCACATCTTCTCCAGAATCTGTCATTTTCCTTTTTTCTGTACTGTTAGTCAATCACATGGGTATGAGATGGTCCTCAGAGTTGTTTTGTTTTTCTATAATTATTACCAACTTAAAACATTTTTTTTCATATGACTATTGATAGCTTAGATTTCTTCATCTAAAAACAGCCTGCTCATAGCCTTTGACTGTTTTGCAATTGGGAAACAGATTTTTTTAAAATAAATTTGACTTAGTTACATATATATGTACATATATACATATATATATACACACAAATATGCATGTACATATAAGAAATAAGACCTTTATAAAAGAAATATGCTATAACATTTTCTCTCAATTTAAGATTTCCTTCTAATGTTGTTATGCAAATCCTTTTTTTAATTTCATGTACTGAAATTATCCATTTTACATTCTTATCCCCTTTTTGTCCATAAACTCTTCTTCTATTCATAGATGTGACAGGTAATTTTATCCATGCTCTTCAAATTCACTTATAATATCATACTTTATGTCTAAATCCTATGCTCATTTTGAGTTTATCATGATATAAGGTGTGAAATATTGATCTATGATTACTTTCTGCTAGATTACTTTCCAGTTTTCCCAGTAGTTTTTGACAAATAGTGAGTTCTTGCCCTAGTAGTTGGAATCTTTGGGTTTATGAAACACTGTTACTGTGCCCATTTGTTTCTGTATGTTGTGTACTTAATTTTTCCATTGATCAACCAACCACTCTATTACTTAACCAGTATCAAACTGCTTTGATGATTACCACTTTTTGGTATAGTTTCATATTTGCTACTGCTAGTTCCCTTTGCATTTATTTCTTTCTCAATTAATTCTCTTGATATTCTTGATTTTGTTCTACCAGATGAATTTTATTATTATTTTTCTACCTCTATAAAGTAATTATTTGGTAGTTTGATTGATATAGCACTGAATAAGTAAATTAATTTAAGTAGTATTATCATTTTTATTATATTGACATAGCCTACATATGAGTAATTAATATTTCTCCAGTTGTTTATATCTGTATTTGGGTGAAGAGTTTTGCAGTTGTGTTCATATAGTTCTAATGCATGTCTTGGAGGGTAGACACCCAAGTGTTCTATGTTGTCTGCAGTTACTTTTTAATTTAATATTTTATTTTCCCACAGTTACATGAAAAAAAAGAATTTTTAAGATTGGTTTTTAAAACTTTGAGTTCCAAATTTTCTCCCTTCCTCCCTCCTCACCCTCCTCATTAAGAAGACAAGCAATTTGATACAGATTATACATGTGTAGTTATCCAAAATATATCTATAACAGTCATGTTGTGAAAAAAAACATAAGACAAAAAAAACTCTAGAAAAATAAAGTAAAAAAAAAGTATGCTTCAGTTTGTATTTAGACACCATCAGTTCTTTGTTGGGGATAGATAGCATTTTTCATCAAAAATCCTTCAGAGTTGTATTGGATCATTGTATTGCTGAAAATGGGCAAATCATTACTGGTCATCTCACAATATTGCTCTTACTTTGTACAAAGTACATTTCACTTTGCATCAGCCCATGCAAGTCTTTCAAGGTTTTTCTGATAGCATCTTGCTCATTTTTTCTTATACTATAATAGTATTCCATCATAATTATAGACCATAAGTTGTTCATCCATGGCCTGAGCTAGATTGTGCTCATCTTTCATCCTGGTGCAACAGACTTTTCTGGTCAGCATACAATGTTGTCTTAGGCTGGAAATTTGTTTCACTCTGTCTTTTTGTGGGTTCTGCTGCTCTAGAATTTGTTTAGAGTCATTTTAAAGGTATTTGTAGGGGTTTGGGGGAGAGCTCAGGTGAGTCCCTGTTTTTACTCCACTATCTTGGCTCCACTCCTATCTGCAATTATTCTGAATGGAATTCCTCTTTCTATGACTTCCTGCTAGGTTATATTAGTAATAAAAAGAAATGTTGATGATTTGTGCAGTTTTATTTTGTATCTGGCAACATTGCTAAAGTAAATTGTTTTGGTTATTTTGTTTTTGTGTTTGTTTTGTTTTGTTTTGTTTTTAGGTTATCCTTGAGCGTTCTCTAAATATACCATCATATCATCTGTGATGACTGATAGTTTTTTTTCCTTGTTACCTATGCTTATTTCTTCAATTTATTCTTCTTGTATTATTGCTATAGCTAGCATTTCTACTACAGTATTGAGTGGCAATGTTGATAAAAAATATCCTTGCTTCACTCTTGATCTTTTTTTATTAATTAATTTCATTTATCAACAATCACTTCCATAAGCTTGTGAATTTAAAATTTTTCTCTTTCTCCCTCCCCACCTCTCTCCCCAAGACAGTGCACAATATAATATAGGCTATACATATACATTCCTACTAAACATATTTTCACTTTAGTAATGTTGTAAGTAAATATTAAAGATGTTGTAGGTAAGAATTAAAAACAATAGGAGGAACCACAAGAAAGAGAAAACAAAACAAAACAGAAGAAAAAATAGCAAATAGTATGTTTCAATCTGCATTCAAACTCTTTGGATGAGCATTTTCCATCATGAGACCTTTGGAGATGTCTTAGATCCTTGCATTGCTGAGAAGGGCTGAGTATATCAATGTCAGTCAATATGCAACTTGGCTGTCACTGTGTACAACATTCTCCTGGTTCTGCTCACTTCACTCTGCATCAGTCCATGCACATCTTTCAGGTTTTTCTGAAGTCTGCCTGCTCATCATTTCCTATAGCACAACAGTATTCCATGACACTCATATACCACAACTTGTTCAGCCATTCTCCAGTTGATAGGGATCCTCTTAATTTCTAATTCTTTGCCACCACAAAAAGAGCTTCTATAAATATTTGTGTACATGTGAGTCCTTTTCCCATTTGTATGATCTCTTTGGGATACTGCCCTAGAAGTGCTATTGCTGGGTCAAAGGGTATGCACATTTTTATAGCCCTTTGGGCATAGTTCCAAATTACTCTCCAAAATGGTTGGATCAGTTCACATCTCCACCAACAATGCATTAGTGTTCCTATTTTCCCACATCTTCTCCAACATTTATCATTTTCCTGTTTTGTCATGTTGGCCAATCTGATATGTGTGATGTGGTACCTCAGAGTTGTTTTGATTTGCATTTCTCTAATCAATTGTGATTTAGACCATTTTTCATATGACTATAGATGGCTTTAATTTCTTCATCTGAGAACTGTCTGTTCATATCCTTTGACCACTTATCAATTGGGGAATGACTTGTATTCTTATAAATTTGACTTAGTTCTCTATATATTTTAGAAGTGAGGCCCTCATTGGAGAGACTGGTTGTAAAAACTCTTTCCCAATTTTCTATTTTCCTTCTAATCTTGGTTGCATTGGCTTTGTTTGCGCAAAAACTTTTCAATTTGATGTAATTAAAGTTATCCACGTTGCATTTTGTATTGTTCTCTATCTCCTCCTTGGTCATGAATTCTTCTGTTCTCCATAAATCTGATAGGTAAACTATTCCTTGCTCTCCCAGTTTGCTTACAGTATTAGCCTTTATATTTAAATCATGAACACATTTTGACTTTATTTTGGTATATGGTGTGAGATTGTGGTCTATGTCTAGTTTCTGCCATATTCTTTTCCAATTTTCCCAGCAGTTTTTGTCAAATAGTGAGTTCTTATCCCAGAAACTGGGGTCTTTGGGTTTATCAAATAGTTGATTACTATAGTCATTGACTACTGTGTCTCGCATACTGATCCACTACTCTATTTCTTAGCCAGTACCAAGCAGTTTTGATGATTGCTGCTTTATAATACAATTTAAGATCTGGTACAGCTAGGCCACCTTCCCCTGCATTTCTTTTTGTTAGTTCCCTTGATATTCTGGACCTTTTGTTATTCCAAATCAATCTTGTTATTATTTCTTCTAACTTTATAAAATAATTTTTGGTACTTTGATTGGTATGGCACTGAATAAGTAAATTAGCTTGGGTAGAATTGTCATTTTTATTACATTAGCTCAGCCTACCCATTAGCAACTGATGTTTTTCCAATTATTTAGATCTGACTTTATTTGTGTGAAAAGTATTTTGTAATTGTGTTCATATAGTTCCTGGGTTTGTTTCAGTAGGAAGACTCTTAAATATTTTATAAAGTCTACAGTAACTTTAAATGGAATTTTTCTTTCTATCTCATTGTTTTTGTCTTGTTTTGTTTTGTTCTTTTGCTTTTTGGTGAGGCTATTGGAGTTAAGTGACTTGCCCAGGGTCACACAGCTAGTAAGGGTCAAGTGTCTGAGGCCATATTTGAACTCAGGTCCTCTTGACTCCAAGAAGGCCGGAGCTCTATCCACTGTGCCACATAGCTGCACCCACCTTTGATCTTATTGGGAAGATTTAAACTTATTCTAATTACAGACAATGCCTGCTCTTGGTTTTAGATAATAGTTATCATTTTAAGAGAAGTTCCACTTATTCCCATGCTTTCTATAGCTTTTTTAAATAGGAATGGATATTGTATTTTGTCAAAAGTTTTTTATGTACCTATTGATATATTCATATGATTTTCATTATTTTTGTTATTAATATAGTCAATTATGCTTATAGTTTCCCTAATATTGAAATAGCCTTACATTTCTGGTATAAATCCCACTTGGTTATAGTATGTGATCTTTGCGATATATTGTTGTAATCCCCTAACATTTTATTGAAAACTATTGCATGAAGATAGTACTTTGGGGGATCATATCTTAGCATATGTAGAGGATTGTGGGTGAAAATTTAGCCTAGAGATTTAGCAGCCTCTACATTAAAGAATAAATGGGCTTCAAATATGATATTCTAGAGGGCAAAGGAGCTAGGTTTATAACAAAGAATCACCTACACAGCAAAACTGACTATAATCCTTCAGGGGGGAAAACAGATAGTCAATGAAATAAGGAACTTTTAAGTATTCCTGATGAAAACACCAGAACTAATTAGAAAATTTGACTTTCAAAAGCAAAATTCAAGAGAAATATAAAAAGGTAAACAGGAAAGAAAAATCATGAGGAAGTTATTAAAGTTAAACTGTTTGCACTCCTAGATGGGAAGATTATACTTGTAAATCATAGGAAGTTTCTCACTATCAAAGCAGTTACAAAGAATATACAAAGACAAAGGGCACAGATATGACTTTACTATGATGTGATAATATCTAAAAAAATAAAAGTAAGGGGTGAGAAAGAGGAATGCACTGAAAGAAGATGAAAGTGAGAGGCAGAATGGGATAAATTATATCACATAAAAGAAGCACAGAATAACTTTTACAGTGGAGAGGTAGATGAAGAGATGGGGGTGAAGCACTTGAACCTTACTCTCGTTGGAACTGGACCAACAAGGTGTAACATACACCCTAGTTGGTATAGAAATCTCTTCCTCTACAAGAAAGTAGGAGGGGAAGGGGATAAAAAAGCATGGCTGAGTAACAGTCACATTGTGGGTTGACTGACTTTGATAGACTTATTCTTCACAGTAATGTAAGGATCTAAGACAACCTCAAAAGACCCACAATGGAAATTGCTATCCGCATCCAGAGAAAGATCTACGGAGTCTGAATGCATGTGGAAACATACTATTTGCTCTCCTTTTTCTTTCCTGCTTTGTTTTATTCCTTCTTTCTCATGCTTACTCCCATTAGTTCTAGTTGTAAAAGAGGGAATAACATAATCAGTTAGGCATAGAAATCTATCTTATGGAAGTGAATGTTGAAAACTAAAAATAAGTAAATATATTTTTTTAAAAGTGACCTTAGAGGTAGGAAAATTCAATCCCTCATTTTGTAGATAAGGAAACTGCGGAATATTAAGGTAAAGTGACTTGTTCATGGTCAGACAGTTAATGTCTAAGGCAGAATCTGAGTTCAGTTTTTCCTGACTCCAAACATGACATTTTATCCACTACCCAAGATCCCTAGCTGCCTCCTATGGACTTTGAAGACCATCTAGTCTAACCTCCCTTCATATTACAGATGAAGAAGCTGAGGCTCAGAGGTTGAATGAATTAATTACCCAAGGTCACACAGGCCATAAGAGGCAGAGTTCTCTATAAAATCTCTGATTTCAATGCTAGCTTATTTTTCAATCTCTAATGTGTAAAGGAAAATTGAAACTAGAGCAATGAAGGAGAAGTGATGAAAAGGGGTGAATGAAGTTTCTGAGGTACAGTAAGCATAGCCTAAGCTTAGAAACATGGACCTTAGGAAAAGTAAGCCTTAGAAGACAATCTGAAATGTTACCACCAATCACCACAAATACAAATGTAAACAAGAAAAAAAAAGCAAAAAAAAAAATCCAAACAAGTAAAAATTATATCTGACAGAACTTTAGTACTATCCTCACTCCTTTACCAACATTTCTGATCATTCCAAGAAAAGTAAAATCACCTGAGGAATACAGTGGCTCTTATGAAGTCAACACAAATTAACCAAGGATGTCCACAGCTCAACCTCTGGAGTTGTGTGCTCATCAAAGATCAATTTGTAACTACAGTAACAGAGGAGACTGACCCATGGAATATAGAATCAACTTAAGAAATTGTATTTCTTTCAGAGGCAGAAACCATTAACTTTTCTATCCCAACTACTTTTGGGATCCTAAAAAACACAGTAAGAATAATTTTTTGGTGAGCTGTAACAAATAAGACCCTTGGACATTGGTATGTCTGAAGGAATCCACAGTGGAAAGATTGGTGTTAATACATTTCTATCTTCATTATCACTTTGAGGAGAATTGTGGTTTTTATTATAACCTAACTGCTGACACACACTCCTTTTCCATAAAAAGGGAATATTTTGGAATTTAATGGTTTAATTTAATTTAAATGTTGTTCTCCCACCTATGTAAATCTCTCACCCAAATAAATGACAACCAAGTACTCTAGCAGATGGTTCTTTAGCTGTTCAGAGCTGCTAACCCCACATTCCTTACAAAGTCACTTTTTAAAGGAAGTTTTTTTTTTAATTTAGTTGCTAGTGTTAAGTGAATCACCAGGATTCACTGAGCCCCAAATTGAAACAGGCTTAAGAAAAAGAGAAAATATCTGGTTTACTACTATCTCTTGAGTGCTGCCTATAATGAGGAATGTGTCAAAAATTTCCAAAGTGCAAATTTCAAGTAGAATATTAACACAAACAAGGTGCATCACAATTTCCTTTCAATAACTCCCCACTGAATGTGTGTGTGTGTGTGTGTGTGTGTGTGTGTGTGCCCGTGTGTGGCCCTCTTCAACAGAAGACTGACTTTGAAAAGAGCTAGGAAATGAGGATGACATGTTTAGCAGAACAAAGATTTCGTTGAGACTTCCAGGAAGATTTTAATGAATATCCTATGATATACAAGTATCAGAGCCTAGAATTGCTCCATATTCTTATCCTTCTGCATTTTCCCCTCTGTTTTCACTAATTAGACCCACCTTTTGACCCTGGCCTGTCTCATTGGCTATTCCCTCATACATGGAATGCTCTTCCTTCTCATTTCTGCCTCCTGGTTTCCTTGGATTCCTTCCAGTTCCAGCTAAAATCCCATCTTCTATTAGAAGTCTTTTCCAATCCCTCTTAATTCTAATTGTCTTTTCTCTGTTCATTATTTTCAATTCATCCTACATATATCTTTTTTGTATGTACTTATTGGCATGTTTTCTCCTCTATTAGACTGTGAGCTCCTCAAGAGTAGGGATTATCTTTTTCCTTTTTGCATCCCCAGTAATTATAACATATAGTAGGCACTTAACAAATGTTTGAGTTACTGACTTAGACTCTAATATCTTGATTACTATTAGGGAGACTTTACCTTCCCACCCCAAATACAACTTCTACAGTTTTGTTTTAACCCTTGTATATGTCCTACTCCTTCCACTATAATAATTCCTTGGATTTAATGCTGTTTGTTGAAAGTTGTCCCCTAAATCTTGCCTCCTTTAACTTCTCTTTATGACAGATAAGCAGTGATGGACATCTCTGCTTGCAGTTTTGCAGGTAGGAGAAACATGACATTGACAGTTTAAGTGACCTGAAAGCAGAGATATTGTTAGAACGGCTTTATAGGCAGTACATAAGGCAGTACAAAAAGCATTGAATCAGAAGGGAAAGGTCCTAGTTCAATTTCTAGACCTGTTTTTTTGCCCACCTGTGTGACCTTAGGTAGCTCATTTAACTTTTCTGAGCCTCATTTTCCTTATCTGTCAAGTGACGGGGTTAGACTAGAATTCAAGGAATTGATTAACTTTTTAAAAGTACAAATATAATAACTATTTCAATATAACTGGGTTTCTTTGTTATCCTTTGTAATTTATTTTATGCATTTAAAAATATTATTCTGGAAAGAGTTCCATAGGCTTCAATAGACTTCCAAAGGGCTGCAAGACACAAAAACATCTTGAGAACCCCTATATTGGATAAATTTTAAAGTACTTTCCATCTCTAAAATTATGATCCTAAATTATTGATTCATTTTTCTTTTTACCTTGGAAGACCTTAATACTTTATAGACATAAACTTTAATTGAATCTTTACAAGCCTGAGTAGAATCAGAATTTCTTTATGTAAATCCATATCTACTGATCACCAGTTAGCCTTGAGAAGAATCTCTTCTGTAATTTATAGCTCAATTTTTCTCTTGGGGAAGCAAGGATGAATACACTCAATTTGAAAGAGTTTAAGTTACTTCACTAACAAGCCATAGTTGAAATTCGGATATGTTAAAATATCTCCTGGACAGTGTGCCTCAATTATCTTTTGAGGTCAATAAGAAAAATGGTTTTCTCATGGTCTAAATATTGAATAATTTGGATAGTGTAAAATTCAATACAATTTCCAGGGCTGCTGCTTGTTGTGGCAATAGTAGGAAGGGGTCTCATTTTTCCATGTTAGGCATTGGATCAGATCATTGAGGGTTAAAAGAAAGCCCCAGGGTATGTGTTCCAAAGGAGTTAATATTCCTTTCACACCTGACTAATGAACTGCAGTTGGGCAGATTTCCAAAACACATTCTCCTTACTCTGTGAGGCAGCTACTCTCCAGAGAATGGCTTCATTTTCTCACAGCTGTTGTCTTTTAACCTTATTTTTTTCCAGCAGATCTATGGGGAAACCACCTGCTTTTTCAGCTGGCATATGGTGCTAGGCTTGAGTTAGAGCCAGTGGGTGCACCTGCATGGTCTCCAGCATTTCAGATCGATTACCAACTCTAGCACAGTTGTACATTTTCAATTGAGGCATGCATTTGACATAAAGCATTCTTTTTATAGCTTCCCTATTGGGATAGCCAGTGTTTGGGACAGGGCACCTTACATCCAACTAAGCACAGGGATAAAAGCAGATGATTTTTTTGGTTTGTTTTTGTTTAAACTAAACCAATTGTCCTTTAGAAATAGTCTTCACTACAGTGGGAGAACATTTTATTAGCAATGAGAATAGTTTCTCATTTTTTTCCTCTATGTTCTTATTTTTCTTTTTTTCATGGATGGAAAATAATAAAAAGAAAACATGGAATATTTAAGTTAGTCAACAAAAGCATTAATTAAGGGTTCACTGTATGATGGTCATTGGGTTAAGCACTAGGGATACAAATAAAAGTAAAAAATAAAAATAAAAACCCACACACAGTCTCTGCCTTCGAGGAGCTCACATTCCAATGGTGTAAACAACATGCAAATAGCTATGTACATGAAATAACTATTCAGTATAAATTAAAGTAATTTCAGAGTGAAAGCACTGGGTGGAGAAAACCAGAAGAGTGGGATTTGAGTTAAGTCATGAAAGTCAGAGGAACCAGCAGGAACAGATGAGGAAGATTAGCATTGCAGGTATAGGAAACATTTAGTGTAAAAGCAGTCTGGAGAGATGTATTTTAGCCAAAAGACAGTGAGAGGATGCACAGTAAGTGTGAAAAATCGGCAATCTATTGTCAATGAATTGCATTAGAAAGGTGGTACAAAGATAAAATCAAACATTTCCAGATATCTTTGATAGTCTGATTGACTGTTGTCACCAATGATTCAGGTCAAACCCATGCCCATGCATCTTGCGGTAATTTCTTCTTGTCCATGTACTCCCACAAGTTTAGCATAGTTGGCCTACTCAATATGTTTAGGGCTTTTATTGCTTTTCCATGATGTCAAGAGGATACATGTGAAACTTTTAAGGCAATCCACGAGTTATCCTTCATTTTTACAACATGATAACCCCTCTTTGGTGGTAAGTTTCAGTAAAATTCTTCATAGTTCTTTGTAATAGTATGTGTTGGATACTGCTTAGACCCACTATTGATTTTTTAATTGCCATGATTAAATAATTATTGCTTTGTAGAACAATTTGACATATGGTACTAATAGACCCACTTCTTTCCCACCTTTTTATTGTTTCCCTTGAGATTCTTATTTCTCTGTATGAATTTCATATTTTTTTAAGATTTTTAAAATAATCATTTGATAGTTTTGTTGGTATTATCAATATTATTATATTAGCTCTACCTACCCATAGGAAATTAAATAATTTAGGTATGTCTTTGGATTCACATAGGTCCTGGGTACATATTGTTAGTTGCCTTCTCAAATATTTTATACCCTCTGTAGTCATTTTGAATGGAATTTCCCTATCTAGCTCTTCTTGCCAGCTTTTTTTAGAAACATACAAAGTTTATGATTTATATGTATTTTATTTTATATCCTTCAGCATTGCTGAGTTTATTCCTTGCTTCAATTAATTGTGGTTGGTTCATTAGGATGTTTAGTTATAATTATAACATTTACTAAGAGTGATAATTTTATGTCTTCTTTACCCTTACTTATTTCCTCAATTTTATCTATAGCTAGCATTTCTAGCACTATGTTAAACAGTAACAATAATATTAATGATAATGCCTAACAGTTATATAGAGCTTTAAAGTTTACAAAGTACTTTAGTTATGTTAATCCATTTGACCCTAACAATAACCCTATGACAGAGGTGATGTTATTATTTTCATTTTTCAGATAAGAAAACTGAGGCACAGAGAGATTAAGTGAGTAGCCCATAGCTATACAGATAGAGAGTGTCAAAAATAGAATCAAACTCTGATCTTCTTGATTCCAAAACCTGCTCTTTATCTATTGAGGCACCATGGCCATCCTTATTTTACCCCTCATCTTATTGTAAAGACTTCTAACTTTTTTCCTTTAAACTTAATGTTTGTTCTTGGATTTAGATAGATATTATTTTAAAAGGAAAATTTCTTTATATTCTTTCTAAAATTTTAAATAGAAGCGACTCCATTGTCCTGGATTTTATTTCCCCCCCCATGTTAGCTTACCTCTCTCAATGTCTTCATAGGCAGGTTTATGGAAGTCATTCCAGTGATCTCAGGCTAGATGAAAAAAAATCTTCAGCTGATTCTTACTTTTTGTTTAGAATGGTGAATTTCTAAGTCCCAAAGAGTTGTTGGCAAGGGATCTTGGCTCCTCTATGTCCTAGCAGAACATCATCTTTCCATAATCCCTCCATCCTATAAATGACAACAACAACAACAATAATATTTATATAGTATTTACTAGGGATAGCTAGGTGGTGCAATGGGTGGAGCACAGGGCTTAGAATCAGGAAAACTCACCCTCATGAGTTCAGGTCCCTCCTCAGATACGTACTAGCTATGTGACCCTGGGCAAGTCACTTAACCCTGTTTGCCTCAGTTTCCTCATCTGTATAATGAGCTAAAGAAAGAAATGACAAAGCACTCCAGTATACTTGCCAAGAAAACTCCAAATGAGGTCATGAAGAGTCAGACAAGATTGAAATGACTCAATAACAACACATAGGGTTTACTATGTGCCAGGTACTCTACTAAGCACTTTACACATATTATTTCATTTGATCCTCATGACAGCCCTGAGAAGTAGGTGCTATTATTATCCTTATCTTATGGATGAGGTTAAGGGGCTTGCCCAGAGTCACATAGCTAGTAAATGTCTGAGGCTGGATTTGAACTAAGGTATTCCTCACTCTAGACCTAGAACTCTATCCACTGGGCCACTTAACTGACCACATTAATTTTTAAAGAAACACCCAAAGTCAGTAAGAGACTCAATGAGAGGAAATACTAGGGACCTCAATAGTTGGGTGGCAGCAGCAGTGGTTAAGTTAACTTACCACTAAGTGAAGTTAACTTACCCAGTACTACCCCGGACTTAAAAAGCTGAGTGAGAAAGAATGAGCATCAGTACTCAAATAAGGACTAAGGGAAGTTCCAAGTCTGCTTTCCCCAGTGTCCCATCCCCATGCCTGATCCTTAAGAGACACTATAACATGCTCTACTCTCTTTTTTAACCTCAACATTTCTAGTAGCCTGAATTTTTTCTTCTTTTTTTAATTAATTAATTTAATTTTAGTTTTCAACATTTACTTCCACAAGATCTTGAGTTCCAAATTTTCTCCCCATCTCTCCCCTCCCTCCACCCCAAGACAGCATGCATTCTGAATATCCCTTTCCCTGATCTGCTCTCCCTTCTATCACCCCCCCCTTTCTCTTATCCCTTCCCTTTCTATTTTCCTGTAGGTCAAGATAGATTTCTATATCCCATTGTCTGTATATCTTATTTTCCAGTTGCATGTAAAAACAATTTTTAACATTTGTTTTTTAAAACTTTGGGTTCCAAATTCTCTCCCTTCCTCCCTGCCCACCCACCCTTATTGAGAAGTCAAGCAACTCGATAGAGGTTATACATGTGTAGTAATGCAAAACACTTCCACAAGAACCATGTTGTGAAAAACTAACTATATTTCCCTTCATCCTATCCCACCCGCCATTTATTCTATTCTCTCCTTTGACCCTGTCCCTCCTCAAAAGTGTTTGCTTCTGATTACCCCCTCCCCTAATCTGCCCTCCCTTCTATCATTCCCCCCTCTCTTATCCCCTCTACCCCTATTTTCCTGTAGGGTAAGATAGATTTCCATGGCCAATTGAGTGTGTATGTTATTATTCCCCCCTTATGCCAAATCCAATGAGAGGAAAATTAATTCATTCCCTCTCACCCCCTTCATCTTCCCCTCCCCAGTAAAAGCTTTTATTATTATGTGAGATAATTTACCCCATTCTACCTCTCTCTTTCACTTTCTCCCCGTAAAGTCCTGTCTCACCCCTTAATTTTATTTTTTAAAATATCATCCCTTCATATTCAACTCACCCTGTGCCCTCTATCTATATATATATTCCCTCCTACTACCCTAACACTGAGAAAGGTCTCATGACTTACAAATATCTTTCCGTGTAGGAATGTAAACAGTTCAACTTCAATAAGTCCCTTATGATTTCTCTTTCTTGTTTACCTTTTCATGCTTCTCTTGAGTCTTGTATTTGAAAGTTAAATTTTCTATTCAGTTCTCATCTTTTCATCAAGAATACTTGAAAGTCCTCTATTTCATTGAATTTCCATTTTTTCCCCTGAAGGATTATACTCATTTTTGCTGGGTAGGTGATTCTTGCTGATAATCCTAGTTCCTTTGGCCTCTGGAATATCGTATTCTAAGCCCTCTGCTCCCTTAATGTAGAAGCTGCTAAATCCTGTGTTATCTTGATTGTGTTTCCACAATACTTGAATTGTTTCTTTCTGGCTGCTTGCAATATTTTCTTCTTTACCTGGGAACTCTGGAATTTGACTATAATATTCCTAAGAGTTTTCCTTTGGTGATCTCTTTCAGGAGGTTATTGGTGGATTCTTTCAATTTCTATTTTACCCTCTGGTTCTAGAATATCAGGGCAGTTTTCCTTGATAATTTCTCGAAAAATTATGTCTAGGCTCTTTTCTTGATAGTGGCAATAATTTTTAAATTATCTCTCCAGAACTACCACCCAGGACTGGGATCCAGATCCAAGCACAGGCAAAGCAAAACAATCCTGCCTCAGCACCAGCAAAGAGATCTCTGCATTCCCCCTCTGAACAGGAACTCAATTGCCCCTCTATATGTAGGCCAAGAGCTCTGGAAGCAGCTGCCACCCTGGGGCTGCCCTGGGACTGGGGCCTGACCAAGCTCCTCTCCCACCGAGGTTCAACAGACCTTTCCTACTGACCTTCTAAATTGTCTTTGGTGTTTGTGGGTTGAGAAGTCTGGAAACTGCCACAGCTCCCCTTGATTCAGTCCCATGAGGACTGCTCCAGGTTCACTGAGGCTCAGTCGTTGCCTGTGTGGCCCATGCCCAACTGTGCTCCTCTCCCAGCCTGGTGCAACAGACCTGTCCAATCAAGCATTCAGATTGTCTTGGGCTCAAAATTTGTTTCACTCTGTCGTTTTGTGGGTTCTGCTGCTCTAGAGTTTGTTTAGAACCATTTTTACAGGTATTTGGAGGGATTTGGGGGAGAGCTCAAGCAAGTCACTGCTTTTACTCCACCATCTTGCCTCCACCCATCCTAAAGTTTTTTTTTTTTCTCAATTGTAAAGAGGCCTGGGGTTAGTTCGAGATAAACATAAGCTCAAATGAAGGCAAAGCTGTTATGACGATTAACTTTTAGAGATTTTATTTATGCAGGGATCTAAGGGACATCTAGGTACAGTGGATAGTTTACTAGGCTTGGAATCAGGAAGACTCATCTTCATGAGTTCAAATCTGTCCTCAGACACTTATTAGCTGTATGACCCTGGGCAAGTCACTTGGCTCTGTTTACCTCAGTTTCCTCATTTGTAAAATGAGCTAGAGAAGGAAATGGCAAATCACTCCTATATCCTTCCTCAAAAAAATTTCAAATGTGGTCAGAGTCAGACACAATTGAACAACAATGCTGGGTATTTAAGAAATTGTGATTTTACTATTAATTTTCCATTTACTATGAATTCCATAAAGTAGGAGAGGAGAGGACTATAAGTACCTAATGTGCCATCATCTTGCCTCTAGGCAAAAAAAAAATAATAATAATGGTTACAACAAAGTATGGCAAATTAAATCTCTAGCCAAAGCAGGTGTGGAAGACAGGGTGGTAACGACCATCAAGAGTCCACCCTTCACAGCAAAACCAGAAATCACAAATTCAGTTATATTTTCTTCAAAAAGCCTGAGCAATTTTCTATAAGCTTGATAGATATTTGTCTAGTTTTATTTGAGAAAATAAAGGGGGGATTAAGAAAGAAATAACCCTTTTCTTTTTCAAACAGGGGTAAAAAATACTTGAAAGGATAGTGAAGTAAGAAGGTGATCTCAGGCTATTTGGAGATACTCAGGCTGCCTCGCCACCAGTGTCTGGGTCAGTTTTCCATTAATTTAAATATTATTTGGTGGCTGGTAGGAGGAAGTAAGGGGTAGAGAAACAAAAACAATAATAATGATATCTTACACTTGTACAGTCCTTTATAATTTACAGAAAGCTTTCATGTGCATTATTTCATGTGATGTTCAATAGTCTCTATTGGTGGGTAGGATAATATAACTTTTATTAACCATCTTATTTGAGGAAACAGGTTTATATAAGTAAAACGACTTGCCCACTCTCATACAACTAGTCAATGAGAGAGGTAGTGCTTAGTCAGATGTTCTGTGTTCTAGTCAGGTGTTCTGTATTCTATAGCCTGGCTATCTCCCAATTACACAAGTGAGAGACACACACAAAAGTAATAGGTATTAAATTCATGCCTTTCTCTCCACTCACATCACAACCACTTTAATTCAGACCTATATATACCTCTCAAATTGACAACTGAAATAGCCTCCAAATTGGTCTCTCAGCCTCCAGTCTCTCTTTTCTCTAGCCCATCCTTTAAACAATTTATTTTTCCTAAAGCATAGATCTAATATTCTTGCACAAGAAGCTTTGGTGTCTCCCTTTTTCCTGTATGATAAAATACATTTTTTCCTTCTTTTTGGCATCTAGAACCCTCCACACTCAGGCTCTAAACTGTCTTTCCAAGTTAATTGCTCATTACTTCTCTATATTCAGGCCAAACTGCTCTACCTGCTGTTCCATGTACTTCCACAGTATTTCATCTTCTGTCTCTTTGCCTATACAAAGATTTCCATCACCATCCTTGTATTAGTCCCTCTCTCCCTTCAAAATTCATCTTACGTCATCTGCCCCACAATGATTGCCCCTTTTTTTGTTTTTTTGGTTAGGCAGTGGGGTTAAGTGACTTGCCCAGGGTCACACAGCTAGTAAGTCTTATGTGTCTGAGGCCAGATTTGAACTCAGGTCCTCCTGAATTCAGGGCTGGTGCTCTATCCACTGTGCCACTTAGCTGCCCCAGATGATTGCCTCTTGATTCTGCTAGATGCTTCTAGGCAGCTCTGAAATTAATGACTGTGCCTGGAAGTCAGGAAGACCTGAGCTCAAATCTAGCCTCAGATACTCAGTAACTGTTTGATACTGAGTAAGTTACTTGACGTCTGTTAGTCACAGTTTCCTCACCTGTAAAAGAGAGATAATAATAATATTTGCCTCCCAGAGTAGTTTCAAAGATCAAATGACATAATATGTGTAAAGTACTTGGCACAGTGCCAGGCACATAATAGGCAATTACTTAATATTTGTTTCCTTCCTTACCCACCACCAACCAACCACAAACTACCTTGTAATTTTTTTTTGGTATTTACTTATCTGGGTACATTCTTTCCTATCAGAAGAATGGAAGGACATTCAGGGCAGAGACTGTCTCAGTTCTATCTTTCTGCCCCTAGCACCTAGCATGGAGCCTGGTACATAGCACTTGTGCATGTTGCCCTGAAATGAAGATGGCATTTTAGATAATGAGTATGATATTAAGTAAGACATTAGTCTTCAGAACCAGGTTGTGATTGCCATCTCCCTAAGTTCCTTATGTCTTTTTTGTTTGTTTGTTTGTTTGCTTTGGTTTGGTTTTCCCCTCTCCAAGGTAACATGACTCATTCTCCAGACTTCTCTACCATGACTCAGCTACCTTCTCAACCTGGGACTTCCCTTAGTCCCTTTACCCCTTAGGGCTGATAGCAACTCCCATTTGTAAGTTCCTTCTGGAGCCTTTGTTTGGGGGTCATTCCCAGACTGGCCATGCTTGAATATCCTCCTCAATGTGCTTTTAAATTTCCAGACTTCACCATCATGTCCCCCTAATCAGCTACCCCAGCCCAACCCTATTTATCAGTTCTTTTTTTATGTGTTGTCTGCCCCCATTAAAATGTAAGCTACCTACCAGTAGGAACTGTCTTTCTCTTTAGGATGTGTCCAAGTTCTCAGGGCTAGCACAGTCCCTGGCACATAGCACTTCATTTGCCATCAGATGCTTCTCTTGGTTTTGACTCCAGAAATATAATGCTTCCCTCAGGCTAAGTTTATCACCTGAAATCTCATTATCTCAGAAATTGATTCAGCTTCCAAATTCAACACCTCCTCAGCACCCTCAGTTACCTCTTTCCTCTGATTGGAGGGTGGAGAAATGAACTCTTCACAGAACTTCCCTTCATAGAGGTCTCAGACTTTCCCAGCTAACTTCATTTCCCATCAGCTAGTCTGCTTGGTTTCTGCTCCAGGAATATCATGGCCCCCTTGCAAGGAATCTTCTGGTGCCCCCATATTTCTGCTTCCTTTCCTTTTCCCCCATTTGATTATAAGTTCTTTGAGTCTTTCTTTTTCTTATTTGTATCCCTAGCCTTAGCACAGTGCCTGGCATATATAAGGCACTTAGTTTATTTACTATTGACTAACACATAGTAAGTACTTAATAAATGCTTGTTGCCTGCCCACTCAATGTGGTATTGTGGAAAAAGCATTATACCTAAAGTGAGAAAATCTGGATTTGAATGCCACCTCCAACATAAATCTCTTAATCTTTGTGAGCCTTAATTTCCCCATCAGTAAAATAAAAATAACAATACTTGATTTGCTTATCTCATACAGTTGTTAGAAGTGCTATACACATGTGAGCTACAAGTAGTATTATTACCAGATTTTGCCCTTCTAACAGTCTCAGGTGAGCTATGAGGATGAGCTGTGTTTCTCTATTTTTGTGTAAACAAACCAAGTAACCAGAATATAAAATAATCATTTATGCTACAGTCCCAGAGCTCCGATCATCTACCTCTTGGTCCTGGTCTCCATCCATTCCCACAACTTCCGTGTTTGAGCTGAAAAAGTAAAAGTGTTGTTATGTAATAAAAAATAAAGTCATTGAACAGATCAGAAGTAGTGTAAATCTGTTTTCCTTCTCATTACCAGTGTTAGATGCCTGGAAATACCACCACACTTATATTGTTGAATGATCCTATGGCATAAGTTGGAAATAAATTGCTCATTAAGGGAACAGTCTCTTCCTATAGAGAAATCTGCTTTGAACTTATTTTAGCATGGAAACTTTAATATTAGAATTGGTCACAGAGTGGCTCAAAGGATCATGGAGTTGTCAAAAGGAGTTGTAACATGAGGGTCAACAAATTGAAATATAAACATACATACATATATACAAAAGACATCCAGTACCTATAAACCCACAACCTATATTTCACCTTCTAGTTAACTAACCTTACAATGGGGCTCTACTGAACTACTCATTTGAGATACAGTAATCAGGATACTCTGTTTCCCTGACATTTAATGGGACCTGATATTCTGCTGCTGGATATTTTTTTTTTGTTACTACTCAGAATAATCTTTCATAGGGAAGATGGATTTAGATAGCTAAGAACTCGGTGCTTGTGGCAGTCACTTTGTAGTATTCACCTGAGAAAAGAATTCCAGGGACTGAGTAATGTGTTTGTCAGACTCTATGTGAAAAGGATACTCACAGGGGAGTGGAGCTGGGCTATGTTTGGGCATCGTCATGCTTTTCTGAGGACTCTTGGCAATGATACTATATAAACTATTAGCTCCATGGTTAGTTAATTAATGGTTAGTTCTGCAGTTATGACATTTTGACTCAAAAAAAAAAAAGAAACTCTTGTCTCTAGTATCTTGAGAGGTCACATGAAATATACTGGTTGATAAATATGCCTTATTTGGTTTGAGACTCCATCACAGCTCAGTTGGGACCTCTAAAATTCTAGAATCAGCTTACACCGATCTAATAGATAAAACTAGGGACATGTACTTTAAAAAGTAGAAAATTCAGCTGGAACTAATATGTAAGGAGGAATAAGTAGCTCACATGGTGGCATATCATCGTAATTCCTGCCACTGGGCAGACTGATGCTGAGAATCCCTTCTGTTATAGAGTTTTGAGCTGCTTTAGGGCTAAAGAAATCAGGGGACTGTACTAAGTCTGGCAAAAATGTGGTAAGTTTCCCAAAGAGACTTTCACTCCAAAATGGAATTGGAATTATGGGGCTGCCTAAGAGGGAATAAACAGGCTCGGGTCAAAAAAATGGAGGTTAAAGCTTTTGCACCTATCAATAATGGGATCAGGTTGGAAGAAGAAGAAGAAGAAGAAGAAGAAGAAGAAGAAGAAGAAGAAGAGGAAGAAGAAGAAGAGGAGGAGGAAGAAGAAGAGGAAAAAGAGGAAGAAGAAGGAGAGGAAGAAGAAGAAGAGGAAGAAGAAGAAGAGGAAGAAGAAGAAGAGTAAAAGTATACTCAGAGGGGCTCTGGACTTTCACAGACTGAGGGCCTCACCCAAATGCCATAATTTTCCCTTTAAAGGGGAGGATTTGGTTAATGTACTTCACAGAAAGCAAATAATGAGTAATAGAAGTAATGTGGTATTAATCTGTTAATGAGATGTTTACAAGCAGTGACCCCATTGTGAAGTGCAGGTCCCCTTAGTCTGAGTGAGGAGCTTGATTTGGTGGGGCTAAACATGGGCCTGAGGACCTTTTACAACTAAATCCTGGTGATAATTTGGCATTTTGAATGGATGCAAACCAATGCTGGTTTTGGTAGAGTCCACTGTAAGAAAAGGAGGGGATAAAGGAATTTCTCTTTTCCCCCTCCACCACCATCCAGCACTTTGAGCAGCAGAGCTACTCACACCAGATATCTCATCCAGCAGTTACAGAACAAGTCTGAGAGAATTTGAGGCACAGTTGAAGGAGCAAAAATACATATTCCACATAAACATGGTTATGAAGAAGCAGTCACTTGAGAGAAAACAAACCTTTTGGCAACAGAAAACAGATACAACTATCACATCAATTGAGAGCTTGTTGCCTTTCAGTAGTTTCAGTTGTGTCCAACTACTAGTGACCCCATTTGGGGTTTTCTTTGCAAAAGTACTGAAGAGTTTTGTGGTTTCCTTTACTAATTCATTTTACACATGAGGAACTGAGGCAAACAGAGTTAAGTGCCATGGGTCACACAGCTAGTAAGTGTCTAAGGATGGATTTGAACTCAGCTCTTCCTAACTCCATGCCTGATGCTCTGTCCACTCTGCCACCTAGCTGCCCTACAGCTAGGCTTAGAAATTAAATCAAGGTATGAAAAAGAATAGTCTGCATAACCCCAAATGAGCATACTACTCCACAGAGGTTTTGCCCCTGGGTGGGTGCAGGGTGGTGATGAGGTCTTTGTGAGAATTTTAGTAGAAGAAAAAAGACAACTTGCAGGCCCTACAATACTGGACTTCACCTTGTCTGTCCTCTGTAGGATTCAGTGCTTCATTCTTCCCAAGGATGCTATATGTGTTAATGGTGGAGGGTGCCCCAGATTTATGGGAGGAATTTTTTTGCTACTGTTCTCATTATGCCATCTTATTAAATGCCTTTTCTAGAATGTACTTGTGTTTGCAGACCAATTGCTAATAGAAAGCCCACTTGTGGGGGTTCATGTTTGGGGTGAAGACACACAGTACCCCAGAAACCAATTTTGTAGAGGTTTTCTGGATACCCCATTCATGAGTGAAAAAGTAAGTTAGGGGAGTACCCAGAGGAATTGCTGAATTCTCTTATTTGATTGGTTTCTCCTACTTATATTTACTCAAAGAAATGCCTAAAATAAAGCATAAGCTTTATTATATACATATAAATATACACATGTATACATATGTATGTATAATATATAAATATGACTTGTGTTTAGGTTTCTTTTTTAAATTTTTTTTATACTAATAAAATTTCATAAGATTTTGAGTTCCAAATTTTTTCCCCATCTCATCCCTCCCCCAACCCCAAGACAGTGTGCATTCTGAATACCCTTTCCCCTAATCTGCCCTCCCTTCTATCTCTGCCCTCCCCTTCTCTTATCCCCTTCCTATTCTATTTTCCTGTAGGGCAGGATAAGTTTCTATACCCCATTGCCTGTATATCTTATTTCCCAGTTGCATGTGAAAACAATTTTTTAACATTTGTTTTTAAAACTTTGGGTTACAAATTGTCTTCCTTCCCTCCCCACCCACCCTCATTGAGAATGCAAGCAACTCAATACAAGTTATACTTATACAATCATGCAAAACACTTTGTCACTAAAGAAAGATTCTATGGTCTGGCTTTTTTTTGTGCAGTTTGCTCATGATCCCAGGCAATTACTTGAGTTTTAAATTCTTTATTAAGATAGGGGTCTGCTTCCAGTGTGGAGAACATACTGTCCCAAGTTTTGGGGGTTTTGTGCAGCTGTTTTCAGAGATACTTCTAGGGACCTGTAAGTTTTCAGTTCTTCCAAGGCGCTATAATCAAAGGTGAGGTGTTTACTCCTTTCCTGGTCTGTGCTCTGCTCTATGAGTGACCACAAGCACTACTTTCTTCCTAGGAACTGTGAGGTGTATTCACTTTCCAACAAGGCACAAGCTCCACCACGCCATCACTCCTCCTCTCCTCAGCATCGCCACCCAGAACGGTGACCCAGATCCAAGCACAGGCAAAGCAAGAGAATCCTGCTTCAGCACCAGCAAAGAGATCCCTACAATCCCCCTTTGATCAGTCACTCAATTCCTTCTCAGTCCACATGTGGTCCAGGAGCTCCAGAAGCATCCACTGTACCAGGGCTGTGCCAGGACTGGGGCTGGACCAAGCTTCTCTCTAACTGTGGTCACAGACTTTTCCTACTGACTTTCTACATTATCTTTGGTGTTTGTGGGTTGAGAAGTCTGGAATCCACCACAGCTGCCCATGATTCAGTCCCCTGAGGCCTGCTCTAGGTTTGCTGAGGCCTGTTTTGCCTTTGCACCCATGCTGAACTGCATTTCTCTCTCAGCCAACCGTAACAGAACTTTCTAATCAACCATCCAGGTTGTCTTGGGCTGGAAATTTGTTTCACTCTGTCTTGTTTTGGGTTCTGCTGCTCTAAAATCTGTTTAGAGCCATTTTTACAAGTATTTGGAGGGGTTTGGGGGAGAGTTCAAGTAAGTCACTGCTTTTACTCTGCCATCTTCTTCTGTTTAGGTTTCTTTAAAGGTGGTCAAGGGGGTTCCCGATTCCCATCTTCCAACATTCCCACTCAATATGCAATACAATTTGGTATAGAAAGATTTTATTTCACTTGTACATCATAAAACATGAAACATATCAATAAAATATTTTCATTAAAAAATATAAAGGAGGAAAAAAAGGAACCTTTGTGACAATAATAATATAAAGGAAATCAAGTTAAAAGACATGAAAATTCTGGTCAATGAACTGTGAACAAGTGACATCAAAAACAGGCTTCCTTCCTTCTCTGGCAAGAGGAATAGTAGAACATAAGAGAAGAATGAAGTACACATGTCTTCGTCATTTGTTTATTTTACTTGGGTACCACAAAAAAAGGGAATGACACCTTCTATTTTATGTACTTCTGAAATGAGCACAGGTGATGTCTTCTATGTTGAGCTCACAAGAAAATAGGTCAAGCAGTTGATGTCAATCTCTTTTCCTTCTTGCATAAAATTTCTACAATTCCATAAATCTTGGGCTGAATTATTAATATAGTTACAAAAATCTTAATCATTTTCTAAATAATTGAAGTTAGAGAGAGTTTATTATGCTAAATCTATAATAAAATAATGCAGATTGGCAGTATGGCTGTATTCACATAATTGTAAACAATGTTTGAAATTATATCATTATAGCAGCTATTGCTTTAAAAACCATAACTAAAATGGGAAATATGACCACACGAACCTAAGCTGACTCTGGAAGCTTCATTAGTTTTCTAGTATAGATACCATTCTGCTCTTAGATTGAAGATATGCTAAGAACTGCATTTAAATGGGTATGGTCGGAATGTGGTTTGATACTTTTGGAGAGTCCACAAAGAACAAGGTCAGCAGAGCTGCAATTCTATCTTTGTTCAACTTTAGAGGCCTAAAAAACACCCATTTCTTCCCTCAGAATAGTAGTCATTTATTGTATTTACAGGTGGTTCAGTAGTTAGAGCAATGGCCCTAGAGTTGAGAAAACCTGAGTGTAAGCCTCAGATATTTACTAGCTGCGTGACTGGGCAAGTCACTTGCCCTCTGTTTTCTTCAGTTTCCACAACTATAAAATGGAAGCAATACCTCCCAGAGTTGTTGCTAGGCCCAAATGAGATGTTTGTAAAAAGTGCTCTGCAAGGGGCAGCTAGGTGGCAGAGTGGATAGAGCACTGGGACTGCAGTCAAGAGGACCTGAGTTCAAATCTGACCTCAGACACATAACAGTCACTAGCTATGTGACTCTGGGCAAGTCACTTAACCCCATTGACTAACCAAAAAAAAAAAAAATGACTTACTGGCCATGGTAAACACTCATGGGACAGCTAGGTGATGCAGTGGATAGAGCAACAGCCCTGGAGTTAGGAGGACCTGAGTTCAAATCTGGCCTCAGACACATAACACTCACTAGCTGTGTGACCCTGGACAAGTCACTTAAACCCAATTGCCTTACCAAAAAAAAATGCTCTGCAGCTAGTGGGCACTATATAAATGCTATCTCTCTTTGCCTTAACCTCTGACCACTCAAAGTACTAAAGATTCTCAGCCTTGGATTTGTTGCCCTGTGGTAGGTAAAAGTGAATGGGCAACCAGGTGCAGTGCATAGCATGCCAGGCCTGGAATTAGAAAGACCTAAGTTCAAATCTGACTTTAGACATTCACTAGCTGTATGATTCTGGGCAAGTCACTTAACTCTGTTTGCCTCAGTTTCTTTGTCTATAAAATAAGCTGTAATAGGAAATGACAAATCACTCCAGTATCTTTGCCAAGAAAACCCCAAATGGGGTCATGGAGTTGGACATGACTGAACAACAGCAAAGGTGAAAGTTAATGGTTATTTCTTTTAGCTTCACAGTGCCTCACAGTAATAGAATTTCCTACTGTAGGAGAGAGGGACTTTCAGAATTAACTCCATTTATCGAAAAGCACATTACACAGTTTGTGAATTATAAAGGTCCTTTGCTTCTTTTTTTTTTTAACTCCTCAAATTAAAAAAAAATTTGGTCCAGTTCAAATGCCACCCTTTTTACTCATTTTGCCCTTAGAATTTAAAATGTGATTCATTCTGATCTCTTGTGATTTCAGAATCAATAAAAATGTCAGCCATGTAACAAACATTTACTAAGTACCTACTGTGTATAGAACACTCTCCTAGGCTATGAGGGAGGTATCAAGTTTAGATGTATGCCAATTCTTGCCTTCATGGATCTTACAGTTTAGTAAAGAGGAAAAGAAATCAACACAATATTACATGATAAGTACATTAGACAGTTGGGGCAGCTAGGTAGCTCAGTGGATAGAGTGCCAGGCCTAGTCAGCAAGACTCATCTTCCTGAATTCAAACCTGGCTTCAGACGCTTATTGTTTGGGTGACCCTGGGCAAGTCACTTAACCTAGTCTGACTCGGTTCCTCATCTGTAAAATGAGCAAGAGAAGGAAATGGCAAATCACTCCAGCATCTTTGCCAAGAAAACCCCAAATGGGGTCACCAAGAGTCAGACATAACTGAAATGCCTCAACAACAATAAGAGGTAGCATTTTCTTAATAAAGAAACAAACAAGTGCAAAATTTGGTCATAATACTAATTGGAGCTCACATGTATTTAACTCTTCTAACAACTGTATGAGATAGACAAATGAAGGCCATGTGGTCCACAGACCATTAAAGGAATATCCCAGTGATTATTTTTTTGTGTAATAAAGATATAATCCTTACTTATTCCTAAATAAGGGAATTAGCATTAGATTTATTATTTTAGTGCAGTGAGAGCTACTTGAACTAGAATTAGACTTCTCCATTCTAGACTTCTCTCTAACACAAGAAAGGGACAGAAAGAGAGATATGGACGGAGAGAAAGAGAGACTTAGATATGAAGAGAGAAAGTCAACGCAAGCCTCTGCTAGTTGGCTCATTTTCAGCCACAGAAGACTCGGGTAGCAGACAAGGCCCAGAACTTTGTGTCAGTAGGCTCTGGTTCCCCCAGCATTCCAAAAACCAGACCCTCAAAAAAGGTAGAAGCAGAGTCTCTAATCTCTTACTCACTCTGAAAATCACTGTTAAGTGAAGAAAGTGGGAGTAATTCCTCCAGACGCCTGCATTTTTCCCAGGGACAAGATGAGAGAGAGAGGAAGAAAGGTGAAAACCCTAATCTCCAGAAGCTGTAGCCCTACCTACACTTCTATTTCAAAGTCAAATGAGGTCTCCTGCTCAGTCATGCATCCCCTCTCAGTTCTTCATCATTGGAGCGGATGCAATGCTTATCAATATTGCATATAATGCCAGTCCACTGTGAAAAGTTCTTCCAGGAGAAGTCAGTTTGGAAGGAAGCCTGATTCACATTAAATGAACATAAAGATCTATGTCCTTCCTCAGACTTCATAGCATTGAATCAAGGGGGATATTTACATCTGATATTTATGATATGAAGCCTCCCCATTTATCCGTGACCCACAAGGGAACATCCTACACTGGAACAAGTTAAGTGGGGGGACAGGCAGGCTATTTTGCTGCCCTTGTTCCCATTCAAACAGCCAGAAGCTGCCAGCTGTTAATTATGCCTTTGCAATGGAGAGTAGAGCTAAGGATACCTGAAAACATCTTGGTCCAGGAGAAGAATTGAAAAAGTATCCCACCTTTCCTCATTGTAGAGTTTGAGTGGATTCAGTGTGCAATGTTGAATATGCTGTCAAAAGAGTTTGATATGAAGGCTAGTTTGGTTGATGTTATTTCTTTTACCTTTTTGCCCCACTTGATATTTGTTATAATGGAAGGTTTGTTGAGAATAAGTAGGGAGGGATGTAATCAGAATTGAATATGATGCAAAAGCAAAAGACATCTATTGGGGGAAAATAAAGGTTATCCTCTCTGTCACATGATTTGTGAGCTAGATGGGTTATGCTGAGATTGACAAAATATTGGTTTGTTAACTGAACAAAGCTAAAAAAAATGGCCCTTGACAATAGTCAGATAAACTGATTGATCAATTACATAAGAAGAAAGAGACATAAAGCAATTCTGTAGAAGTAAATGAATGCCATAGTTTGGCTCAGCCACCTAAATGATGAAGAGAGTGCAGATTGAATATACTTCAGATAGAAAATTTGGTCAAAGATGTTTGAGGTCCTTTGTCATTCCCTCAAAGTCTGGAGATAAGAGGATACAGTCAATGTTTGTATTGGTTTCCCCAATAAACTCGACTATGACTCTCGAATAACAACAAACTCATTGCAAGGAGGTATAAGAAAATTCCAAGTTCCTTGTAATCTTTTCACAACTCTTTAAAATTTTTCTTTTCATTAATTTGCTTGCTCTAGCCATTGTCCTTTGAAACTAGTGACTCCTCCAGTTTTATGTAGGGACTCCTTTTGAATAACTGTCAATTAAAGCTTGAAATAATAACGTTTATTTTCTTAAACTTTTAATGAATTGACTTATCAGGAGCTTTGCCAATTAATAACAAGAAAAATTGAATTTTCCATAAGCGGCAATTCTGGAATTATCAAGAGGAACCAGCAAGGAGGGGTTTTCATTTGAATTAATTAATTTTCTTTAATTAAAGTTTATCCACCATAACAATCCTATAGCTGGGGAAATTCAGTTTGGGCTGACATTTTCCAGTTTCATTTCCATTGTATCCCAATGGAAATATAATTTGAACTCCTCTAGGAAGCAAAGAATACACTGTTAACCTCCTGTGCCACCTAGCTCCAGATATAAAGCAATTACTAAGCTTAAAGCTGATGAACACTGTGACAGGCTTGTCATTTTTCCATTTGCATATGACTGTTTGCCTCCATAGCTCAGCTAGCTCCCGAGCCTCTCAACACATTACAGCTATTAGTTTATCTTTTATTAAAAGAGAAAAAAGAGAAAACAAACACTATTTCAGTAAGTAAAGGAGTTTGTAAACTTTAAATTGGCATCCATTTTAAACTCTTAGTGAGATTAGAATATATGATCAGCAATTCCCCCTACCCCTGTTTCAGGGTGTGTTTGGGGGATTATTAAAAGGGGGTTGGTAGTGGGTTAAGACTCTGTGTCATTCTCCATTTGTACAGCAAATATCCTAAAGCAACAAAATGTCAATACTTGGATTTGTTTTCTTTCCTTATTAATATTTCAAAAGCCTATAATTTTATCCAAGTGTGTACTCTCTCCATTGGTGCACATTGTAACCCCCTCATGGGAGCTTGAAGATTTTTCCTTTGAGTAATTATACAGAGTATTTTCTAAAAGTTTGCTTACCTTTGTTTGTTTGAAAGATTTACTTTCCACATTCATTCTTTCCTCTGCTCTCACACTCCATGAAACTGCTTCCTCTGCTCCCTCAACTGACTTTAAACTCTCTCAAATTGACTCCTCTGGAAATGATGGATGGAGTGCCTCCTACTGGATAAGTAGCAATGCTGGTTGATGTGGAAGAAAAAAGAGAAATCAGCTGGTCAAAGACCAATGCTCCATTGCATATATTTTTGCAAATTTGCATGGGCTGTGGTTTGGGGTCCTAGTTTGCTCTCTGAGCAGATTAAACTCTTTGGGACCAACTTATAATTCCAGTACTTTTTCCCTTGGACCCAGAAGCCTCATAGGCCTCTCTTCTTGCTTATTCTGAATTGTCTTTTGCCTCTGTTCCCCCTAGTTGCACTTCTTTTTCTTCATATGACTGACCAGAAATAGCACCTTCTATCTCTTCAGGGGTGTGGCAGGAACAGTGTTTTAACCCCTCTCCTCATGCAGATTGAGCTAATTTTCCCATGAAAGACATTGAGACATTCTTTAGGATTTATTTGGTTCACGGAGCTAAAGGCCAGCCTTTGACATCATTTCTTCATCTCCTGAGTACAAAGCAGCTATGAAGAGCTAGAGGGGCTCTTGGATGCTTAGATGGTAGATCATAATAGGTAATTCACTGAACCAACTCATGTGGCATTCAATGCCTATCCTTATTGAATGTTCTCTCCTACAGCTAAATAAATCTCCTTTTCTTAACTGTTGGGTGACCTACAACCTTCTCATTTTGTTCCATTATTGAACAAAAGTACTAGCCAGACTGTGCTGACTCCAACTCAGACCAGAACAATTGACATAGTTAACAGAATTGGAATATAAGGAGATCATTGAAGTGGGGATTGGGCAGTGTAGAAGAAGGTGAACCCAGAATGGCTTTCATATTTCTGGTGGCACTTTTGGTGATGCTTCTTTAGTATAAGGCACAGGAGGACCACTCATGAGAGATAAGAGTTAACTACCTCTAACCATTCAGACAGAAGAGAGCAATATGAATTGTGATCCTGAAGCCAACTTAACCTGTCTTCTTGAGTTGCCATATTTTCCAGAAACACTGGACCTGAAGTATGCAGGAGGCCCTGAACAAGTCAAGGATGAAGCCACTCACCCCACCCCAAGCTGACATAATTTGCTGCTTCTAACTCTAACTGAACCCTAAATGTACCCTAAATGTGTCAAACCAGCTGCAAGGCAGTTTGTATCAGACTGATAAATTTTTTGTGCAGCTGGGACCCTTGTAGATAAGCAGATAAGTAGATAACCATATCTTCATAGTCCAACAATTCCCAAGGAAAAATAATGCTGCCTTTGCCATCCTTCTCACTCATGCCCTCCTCCCTTTTTCCACCCTTTTTCCTCCCTTGGAATGGAGACTAGTCCTTTTTCCCTCCCCTATGACTTCCGCTTTATTCTGTAACCCATAAAAATCTAAGGCCTATATCGTGGGGCTTCTTTGTACTTGGTATAAGAAGTTCCACAAACATATTCCTTTCTCTTGTAATCAATCCAGTTACTACTCATGTCTTATGGAGTTGTGACTTTTGGTTAACAGTAAATACTACATTTCTTTAAGAACTATACCTTGAAGATATTCTTTAGAACAGTGGTGTCAAACTCAAATAGAAACAGAGGTACATGTTGCGGGCTACATGTTGACGTAATTTTAAAACGTAATGCTATTTATGTTTTATTATGTTATATGTTTATTGAAAAATATTTCCCAATTATGTTTTAATATAATTTGGGTGGCACTGGGGAGTGTTGTGTGCCTTGGTCGATGGACCTTGTGCTTGATACCTTTGTTCCTGAAGACTGACACTAAGGGGTGGAGTGTGGTAGAAACAGTACTATAATCCCTCCCTCACTATGCAGGTTAGGCTAATTTTTCCTTAAAAGGCATTTAGACCTTTCCTATGACTTGGTTGAATCAGGGATCCAAGGGCTCAGACTATTGATGTCATTTTGACATCACCTAAGAACAAAGCAGCCACAAGCAGCTGAAGGGATTACAATGAAAGTTTCTTTCAGTAGCCTATCCTTATTGAATATCATTTTCTTGCTATGGCTAAGTAAATCTCTTTTTGTGAACCATGAAATGATATATAAATGTCTCATTTCATTTCAACATTAAACCTCAAGTACCAGGAGAAAGTTCTGAGTAAGGCCCAGCCTGGAACAGGTGGTGAGGCAGTATTATGATTTTATCACTGTCATAGGGAGAGATAAACAAGTATCTCCACAAGCAAAGCCCAAAGCATGAGTCCATGAAGGCACACCATGGATTGGTGTTAGGGATGCTGAGTTGGATCTTTAAATATTTTATTTGTCTTATATATTTGCATGAGGCTTTTAACTTACATGGTATTTCTGTTTTCTTGTGGATTCAGCTTTGGTTACTCATATCTGATGCATTTTCCCCCTTTTAATTTTTTTGAGGTTTTTATGCAACATATCTTTGAGGAAAACAACTCCTTCATAATGTGTCCATTTTTTGTGATATCCTAAAATTATTTTTAGAGTTAATGTTTTGGAATTTGTGGAAAGGGAACCCAGGGACCTCCTCCAATAGATAGCACAAGATATTAAAGGGTCTCTTCATGAATATGATCTCTTTAATGCATGTGATCTGATTATCAGCAGATCTAAGAGGTGACTTCAGTAAAAATGAACTCAGTTGGGATGTTGGCAAGAGTTCCAAATGGCCAGGACTTCCAAACATAGCTTAGAGTACAAATATCTCATATCCCAGCCTTCTCCTTAGCCCATTGAGTAAACTGATTCTCCTGCTGCTGTTTGACTCATTTTTAATTAAAGCTTAGCTACTAATGACTCTTCTCCATCAATCTCATCATCCTTTTACATAACCAGAAAGGTTATCCAGGTTTAACACTGGGCAAATTAACTTTTTGCTTCATGTCCAGTATTCAGTTATATGCTTTCCAAGTGCATTACTGTTCTCCACATCATGTCACACTGAATTATGTTGGCCTCAGGAACAACTTCCAAAAGACAAATCCACATATTTTTGAGTCTATGTGACTTCTAATTAATAAATATTTAATGAATTCTCCCTGTATGCCTAACATCATGCTAGAATGGGATTGGGGTGGCGGGGGGAGAATATACCTCCTAAGGAAATAAAGAACCCATATTAAAGAGACGATAATCTTACTGGAAAGGAAAAGATTCATATTATAAAATCATTAGAGAATAGTACAAGACTATACAGACATTCCAAGACTATACAGATATTCCAGACATGGTTTGGTTAGAGCATTAATGCAATAAGAGATCAGAGAAGGGAGAGATTGATATGGACTGAAAATACTGGGGACGTCTTCATTGGGAAGAAGCTGTCAAAGTGATAATCCTGAAGCTCAGTAAACCTCAATGTTTCCCTCCTATCTCTAGAATCACATATAAACTTTTTTGCATGACACTGAAAGTCTTTTACAATGTGGCTCCACTCTATCTTTCCAGTCTTGTTGTGCATTACTCTGATTTATTAGTTCACTATTTCAGTGGGGCATGCTGTTCCTTATGTACAATATTCCATCTCACTCCAGGCCTTTATACAGCCCTGCCAGGCTGTCCCTCATGTGCAGAATAATTTTCCTTCCTCACATCTACCTCTCAAAATCCCCAGCTTTCTTCAAAGCTTAGATCAGTTGCTACCTTTCCTTACTGATCTGCCTGCTTGTGCTTCCTCTCCCAATTTTATTCGCATGTATTTTGCATTGGTTGCAAAGAAATGTTGTCTCCCTCAATAGAAAGCAAACTCTTTAAGAGTAGGGACTATTTAATTTTTGTCTTCATATCTGCAATGCTTTGCATGGTGCCTAGTACATAGGTACTTAATAAGATCTTATTGATTGATTGTATAAGAAAGATAGGAAGATTGGATCTATGATTCCACTCATATAGGGAAGTCTCAAATAAGTAAATCCCTCTATGCCCACAGGTTGGCACCTTCTCTGCAACTTATATTCTTGTATAATTGTACAGATCACTAAGAGGTTAAGGGATAGCCAATGTGTGTCAGAGATGGAGCTCTACTCAACTCAGTTCATCATGGCTCCAATGCTAGCTCCCTGTATACTATAGGATGTTATGTCTGTTAGAGAGAGGGATAGGAGAGAATAAAGGAATGGATGCTTGGTTGTCATCAGTCTCCCAGGAAATAAGCACTTATACTTTTGCATTTGAAAAAAAGCTTCAAGATAGCTTGCTACATCTTTGTATACTCCCTTAGGCCTTCACACACTCAATTCAGTTTACAAAGACTTTTTTTTCTTCCTTGAGTAGCCCACTTTCCATTTCTGCTTCCAGGCTACTTTCCCCAACTCCCACTCAAATTAATGGGCTGGGTCTCCACAGAGTGACTGACTTCTACTCTCCTAACGATTTAAGATGGGTAACTTAAAGTGGTTTGGAATTTCTTGTACTGTCTCTCATCTCTCATGAGTTCCCACTGCTTAGTCAAACTTTAATTAGCTCCAGAAAATAGTACTTACTAAGTTCTATACTAAGAAAAGTTGATATGTTGATATTAAAAAAAGAGCCCTCTTTGAAGTCTGGGACATACTCTTCTGCAAGTATACTCAGTTCCATGGAAGATTAGATTCTAACTACAGAAAATATGTGTCCAAAGAGTAAATTCACAACTAGTACTCACTAGAAGTCCTTTCCTGAATCCACCTCTCTGGTGGAATGGGGTCACACTCCTTGAAGCTGCCTCATCCCTCAGGTGGCTATCTTTCTGTATAGAAATGTTTTTATTTGTCCTTGGTGTGTCACTCTCCACTCTCATTTAGATGTATTGTCTCCTACTGGTCCCATTTCTCCATTAATATGATCAGTGGATGTGAGGATGCAGAGTATAACATTTTCTCAAAAGTCATTTCCTTGTATACCTCCACCCCTCTCCTACTACAACCTTGCTGCCCTCTGGGTACAAGTGCAAAGGTCTATCTCATCAAAGCTTAAGTTCTAAATCACTTAACTGGCCTACTGAGGAAATGAGTCAACTGTTAAAATTCCTCTATTTAAAACTGCCAGAGGGGTGGTTAATTCATTTCTTTAGTCAATCAACTATTCCAGTTCCTCACACTATCAAAGACTCTCACATTTCACAGAGATGTCCACAGGGTATAAAACCTCTTGTTCATCATATGTGACCACCCTTACAGTTAACTTGTGATTACATTAATTGGAGTGGGGGAATCCCATTCTTATACTTGCATTTGCATAGTATGTTATTTTACTTGTGATGTACTTATATTGGGCTCTTATTTTAACTGTTAGTACATGTCATATCTCAGTTTTCTCAGCTATAAAATGGTTAGGTTGTACTCAGTAGCCTCTAAGGTCCCTTATGGCAATAAATCAATGGTCCTATGATCTTTCTTACTAAATAAGTTCCCCAAAAGCAGGGAGAGTATTGTATATTTTGTTGTATACACCAGAGTCTAGCAGGATGTTTTTATGTAATCAAAGTTACACTCTCATGTCCACACTAGCCTACTTTAGCCATATTCTCCTCATGTTTCTCAAAAAATCATTTCAAAAGTGTTGTCATTTGTTGGAGAAATAGTCCAAAAACCAGAATTATATTACCTTCCTCTTTTCCCAGGGACTCCTTGTAAATAACATTGTCATTTTCCATTACAGTAGCAAACATGGGTGGGGTGGGAGGTGGGGGCAGATTGTAACACTCCTATGAATAGCTCAGCATTTAATCAATGTTACCAATAGGACAGGAATGGTCCTTACTATGCAAATAAAAGAATCTTTCTCTAAATGAAATGTATAAACTTAAATAGAAAAAAGAAACCAAGGAAATTAAAATTGTAGAATTTTAGAGTTTAAAATGACTCAAAAGTCATCTAGCTCATCCCATACTTAAGAGAGAATCCTCTCTACACCTATAACTTGTCACATTCAGTTTCTGATGATCTACGGAGTTGGGAAATTTGGTATTTCATGAGGCAACAATACTACTTTTGGGTAAGTTTAATTTTAAGAAAATATCTCCTAATCTTGAGCTAAGTCCTACCTTGATTCCTCATTCTTACTCAACTTCTACACACACACACACACACACACACACACACACACACACACACACTACATACCCAGTCTACCAGTCTATATATCCAATCCCAATCTCTCTCCTGAGCTTCAGTAACTCATCAACAACTGCTTATTACACTCACTCCTTGTAACTCTTTCTCTGATTTCCCCAAGAGGATTAAATCTAGTGCCTTTTCTAGATCTGTTTGGAGGAGTTTGTTGAGGGAACTCACTGTCTTCCTTCTGCTACTCAATCATCTTGGCTCCATCTCCCTGACAATTTAGTTCTATTTAATGCTCATATCTAAGGCCTGGTATTCACTTGGTTAGGTACTCAATGGCATAACATTTGATCTATATTACTTTGAATCCTATCTCTGTTGCTTGATACCATTCTGAACTCTGACATGTCATATTAGCTCCTTGGTACTCAGTTTCCTCACTTGAAAAAAATGCAAGGCTTAGACTAGGTGATCTTAAGGGTCTTTCTCACCTAAGTCCTATGATACTATGACTGTAACAAAAAATAGAGAAAATCAGATTCCTTTTGTAACCATCTTTATTTTCATTACTTATTAATTTCTTTTTTATTCTGTAATTTGATTCTCTTTATTTTTTTTTTTTTGAAATGTTACATTAATGGTCATTTCACACTGTTACTTCCTAAGGATTCCCATCTCTCTCCTATAGACCATTCCCTTCTAAGAACTACAGTTAAGCTAAATAAACCAAGAAATCAACCATGCCTACCAATGTAAGTCTTCAATTACATTAATTTCCAAAGGACATCTTGCAGACTATTATTTATTATCCAAACAATGTCTAAGGCGGTGAGATGTAAAGTAAAGGGAAATTTTCTCTTTTGGCTTGCTCATGTTATGCTTGCTTCTAAACCAAAAAGATAGCAAAAATACCACCCTTTAGGAATAGTTACATTTATCAGTTCATCCACATAGTTGACAATTAAATTGTCCAGTGTTTCAATCTATTTTGAGACATCTCACTGTCCCTGTGGTTGGAACCAATCCAAACCCATTTCCCCATTGCTACATTTGGAGTCTGCTGTTCGGATCAGATGCCACCACTCACCTAGCCTCCCCAAGCCTTCTCTATAGACTTTTAGTGATTATGCAAAACAACTTATATAATAGATTCCCAAAGCTGTCCCTTGCCTGAGACCCCTTTCCTGTTGCTATTTAAACTCTGCTCCCTCTTCCTCCTTGAGCTCTGCAGGTACTTTGGTGCTCCATGGTGCCACAAATTACAATTCCTTTGACTCAATTAAAGATTTGAGTTTTTGCTACTCTGGCAGTCCTTTTTATTTCAGGTTGACAATAGTTTATTATGTGAACTTTATCATTACATGGTAAAGTTGTTTGAAATAATTTTTCATTGGAGATCTGTCTTATCAGAGGTTCCATATATGTCTATTAGTTGTTTAAGAATATGCATGTGTTGTTTGCTACATCATATCTCACAAGTGCTTATTTTTTGGGGGAAAAATCTTAGAGAAAAATAGCTTACTCAGAACAACTCAGTAAAAAATGAAGGCTTAAAACAAAAGAGTTAGTTATGTTAAGTTAATAAATTTATTCCTACTATCTTATGAAGGCAGTAAAACATACTCTCACTATAATTCTTAAAGGCAGATATTAGGAAGGTCTGCTTTCTAACATTAGTAAATGTCTCATGTGAATGCAAAGGAGTGACTCGTGTGAATGAATAGGAGTAGGACATGACATGTTAGAACTCTGGGAAACTGCTTTAACTTCATGGTCCCTGTGAGGTTTATAAAGCAGAATATTCTTGGAGTTGTCAAGATATTAAAGGTATCAAATTGGAGAAGCAATATTTTTTTTCTTAATTTAAATTTTTATACTCAAATTACATTTGAATATGAATTTATGACAGCACAAAGCATGTGTTAGTCTTAGATCTTTGTTCCAAGGCTATCCAGAACAAAACTTGGGTTTGCAACTGATCTGAGCCTTTATCTGTCTGTTTGTTCTCTCTCCCTTCCTAACATCTCTCTTTTCACAAATACATAGCACTATATGCAAGACACCATGATGGGCATCAAGGGAGATTTAGAAAGATGGGATAATGCTTTTCTAAATAAATAGCATTACTCTAAACAGAACGGGTTGCCTTGGAAGGTAGTAGGTTCCGTTTTAACAGAGAATCTCAAGCAGAGATTTTGTAACCATTAGTCTGCAGAGTTGTAGCCAGGATTTCTGTTTTAGTAGAGGCTGGACCTAAGAGACCCTGGAATCTCTTCCAGCTCTGAGGTTCTGTGATACACTGAGAAACGCTGAGAAGTTAAGAGAGGGAAGACATCAGGACTGACTTCATTAATGCTGCTGAATATGGATGTTCATAGATATTTCTGATGTTTCTGTTGTTTTGTGTCCCCTTCCTTTCAATGCCCTCTAAATCAGAGATACTTCCCAAGAGATGAAAAAAAAAATCTTGAAAATCAAAGCTTTCTGTGACCTACTTTGTTCAGGAAGTCCTAGCATCGAGAAAGTCTACCCTACAAAGATGTGTTCAGGAACCCTGCAACCTTGTGTGTGGAGGGTCAGATATGGTAAGGGATTTTTGAAGATATCTACAGCTGTGTCATGTCATCCTCTAGCTCAGGAAGAAGAAGATTAAAGGCCTTGTGGTTTTGACTTTAGAGGTTAACTAGAGAAAATCTTCCTGTCTAGCAAGCAATTCTTAAATTTGAGTGCTGTTTTAGTGTGAAACTATTTAAACACTCCTTTCATCTAGCCTGTGAAGGGCACATCCAGAAATACAGCATTTTACTTTTAAAAAAAATTCTAAAAGGAAACCTTGGACATTCAGTCTGTCTTAAGTTAGGGTTGGCTTTTGGGAAAATGATGATGTGTACTTCACTAAAGTGAGAAATTTGTCTTTCATAGCATCAAGCTATCTCTCAGTTTTTCAAGATGCATACATTTCCCCGTCCCTGATGAAATTTTCCTAACTCTACTCATCCAAGGTCCAACTGTACCAAATCTTCCTTCACTGGTAGTGTTCCACCTTCAGGACCTCTTCTTATAATCAAATAATACCTGACCCATATTCTCAATGTGGTGTAATATATAGCATCCCCTCTCTGGATCCACTCCCCTAACTCCCACTCACATATTGAATTAGATTATTAGAGGTTCTCAGAGTTCTCCTCAGAGTTCTAGGCTTAAGCCTAAGGGCTGGGAGATTTTCCAGGACTGTTTCTCACAAGTCTCTATGGTATTTTTCCCATTGGTTTTCATCTAGTAATGTCAAGTAGCTTTTAGTAATTTATATTTAGCAAAGGTATTTACTAAGGTAATATGGTAAGAAGATTTGGTATAAAATGTCCCCTCCAAAACATCTAGGGCCCATTCTCCTACAAATATACACAAGTACATAGGAGAATACATGTTCAAAGGGAAATACTAGAAATCTTTTGCTCCCATTGAGGATTCTTTTTTTTATAATGGTAATTTTTAATTTTTTTTTCAACATTTACTTCCACAAGATTTTGAGTTCCAAATTTTCACCCCATCTCACTCCTCTCCCCACCCCAAGATGGCATGCATTCTAAATACCCCTTCCCCTAGTCTGCCTTCCATTCCATCTCTTCCCCCCTTCTCTTATCCCCTTCCCCTTCAGTTTTACTGTAGGGCAGGATGGATTTCTGTACCCCATTTCCTGTATTTCTTATTTCCCAGTTGCTTGTGAAAACATTTTTTTTAATATGTGTTTTTAAAACTTTGGGTTCCAAATTTTCTCCCTTCCTCTCTCCCCACCCACCCTCATTGATAAGGCAAGCAACTAAATACAGGTTATATATGTGCAGTTATGCAAAACACTTCCATGGTAGACATGCTGTGAAAAACTAACTCTATTTCCCTTAATCCTATCCTACCTCCCCCATGTATTCTATTCTTTCTTTTGACCCTGTCCCTCCTCAGAAGTATTTGCTTCTGATTACCCCCTTTCCCAATCTACCCTCCTCTCTATCATTCCCCTACTCTCTTGTCCCCTTCCCCCCTATTTTCCTGTAGGATAAGACAGATTTCCACACCCAATTGAGTGTGTTTGTTATTCCCTCCTTAAATCAAATCCTATGAGAATAAGATTCACTCATTCCCTCTCATCTTCCCCCATTTCCCCTCCACTGTAAGAGCCTTTTCTTTTCTGTTTTTTTGTGTGATAATTTACCCCATTCTACCTCTCCCTTTCTCCTTTTCCTAGTATATTCCTCTCTCACTCCTTAATTTTATTCTCCAGATATGACCCCTTCATTTTCAACTCACCCTGTGCCCTCTATCTACCTATCTATATCAATATAAAAGTACATATAATTTTTTCCCCTTCAGCTACCCTAATACTGACAAAGGTCTCATGAGTTACAAATATCATCTTTCCATGCAGGAATGTAAACATTCAACCTTAATAAGTCTCTTATGATTTTCTATTTCCTGTTTACCTCTTCATGTTCCACTCGAGTCTTATATTTGAAAATCAAATTTTCTATTCAGCTCTGGTCTTTTCATCAAGAATGCTTGAAAGTCCTCTATTTCACTAAATGACCATTTTTCCCCTGCAGGATTATACTCAGTTTTGCTGGGTAGGTGATTCTTGGTTGTAATCCTATCTCCTTTGCTCTCCAGAATATTATATTCCATGCCCTGCGGTCCCTTAATGTAGAAGCAGCTAAATCTTGTGTTATCATGATTGTGTTTCCACAATACTTGAATTGTTTCTTTCTGGCTGCTTGTAATATTTTCTCCTTGACCTGGGAACTCTGGAATTTGGCTATAATATTCCTAGGAGTTTTCCTTTGGGGATCTCTTTCAGGAGGAGATTGGTGGATTCTTTCCATTTCTATTTTGCCCTCTGGTTCTAAAATATCAGGACAGTTTTCCTGGATAATTTCTTGAAAGATGAAGTCTAGGCTCTTTTTGTGATTATGGCTTTCAGATAGTCCAATAATTTTTAAATTCTCTCTCCTGGATCTATTTTCCAGGTCAGTTGTTTTTCCAATGAGATATTTCACATTGTTTTCTAATTTTTCATTCTTTTGGATTTTTTTTACAGTCTCTTGATTTCTCGTAAAGTCACTAGCTTCTAATCGCTCTATTCTAATTTTTAAGGAAGTATTTTCTTCAGTAATCTTTTGGACTTCCTTTTCCATTTGGCCATTTTTGGTTTTAGGGCATTCTTCTCCTCATTGGCTTTTTGGACCTCTTTTGCCATTTGGGTTATGCTATTTTTTAAGGTGTTATTTTCTTCAGTATTTTTTTGGTTCTCCTTTAGCAAACTGTTGACTTGTTTTTCATGATTTTCTTGCATCACTCTCAGTTTTCCTCTACTTCTCTTACTTGCTTCTCAAAATCCTTTTTGAGCTCTTCCAAGGTCTGGGACTGATTCATATTTTTCTTGGAGGCTTTGGATGTAGGAGTTTTGACTTTGTTGTCTTCTTCTGGTTGTATATTTTGATCTTCTTTGTCACCAGAGTAAGATAATATAGTCTGACTCTTTTTGCACTGCTTACTCATGATCCCAGCCAATTACTTGAGTTTTAAATTCTTTGTTAAGGTAAAAGTCTGCTTCCAATGTGAAGAGTGTACTGTCCCAAGCTTTGAGGGTTTGTACAGCTGTTTTCACAGCTACTTCTAGGGACCTGTAAATTTTCAGTTCTTCCAAGGTGCTATGATAAGGGTCAAGGTGTTTCCTCTCCACCACCACAACAAGCTCCACCACACCAGCACTCCTCCTCACCCCAGGACCGCCCCTTAGAACTGTGACCCAGATCCAAGCACCGGTAAAGCAAGAGAGTCCTGCCTCAGCACTGGCAAAGAGATCCCTGCAATCCCCCTCTGATCAGCCACTCAATTCCCCTTCAGTCTGTGGGCTGAAAGCTCAGGAAACAGCCATGGCCCACACTTGGGACTTGCAGTTGAGACCTAGCTTCTTCTCTCACTGCAGTCACAGACTTTTCCCACTGACCTTCCAAACTGTCTTTGGCATTCAGGGGTTGAGAAGTCTGGAAACCGCCACAGCTGCCCACGATTCAGTCCTCTGAGGCCCGCTCCAGGGTCTCTGCGGCATGCGCACCCATGCCGAACTATGCTCCTCTCCGCACCCAGTGCAATATACCTTTCTGATCAACCATTCAGGCTGTCTTTGGCTTGAAATTTGTTTCACTCTGTCTTTTTGTGGGTTCTGCTGCTTTAGAATTTGTTTAGAGCCATTTTTTTTTTGGTATTTTGAGGGCTTTGGGAGAGAGCTCAAGACAGTCACTGCTTTCCCTCCACCATCTTGGCTCTGCCCCCAAGCCCCATTGAGGATTCTTCATATAATTCCCCTTAAGTAGAGTTATATGGAAAACTCTGAGGGCCAGGGCCCTTTAAGAGTTCTGAAGGTATCTTTCCTTGGAGTGTTTATTTTATTGTCCATGTATCATTGGCATCAATCACTTCTTTTCTAGGGAAATTGCTATAAACTCTGATTGCCAGGCTTCTCTGATAGCTCTGAGGGATCTCACAAGCATGATTATCTGGGATAAGGACAAGAGAAATAAGCATAAATTCCTATTAGGAATTTAGGTTCAAAAATCAGTAACACAAATACAGAATGGTGAAAATACATCTAAATAGAAAGTCATATAAAATACAGGGATTTTGACATGATAATAGCTAAAATATATGTACTTCCTTAAAGTTTTCATATATTATCTCACTTGAACCCCATATTTACCCTGTGAATAAGGTACTAAGAGTTATTATTATGTTCACTCTTTTACCCATCAGGAAACACTGAGTCAGAGAGAAGCAAAATGACTTGCCTGAGGTCACATAGCTAGTAAGTGTCAGAGATAGGATTTGAACTCAGGCAGTCTCGACTCTATATCTACTATTGAGGATATGGTAGATATTATACTACTCTTGAGGTCATCAGGGAACATCAGATTAAACAAGAGGTAAAAGTGTGATGTGTCTGCCAATAAAGACAGTGTAATTTTAGGCTATATTAGCAAAAGCATAGCATACAACAAAACACCTTTTATACAAACAAAGTTAGGCCTAACTAATTGAAGAAATATTTTTTTGTTCATGGGTAGGTAAAGCCAGTATGTTAAAAAAAATGACAATTTTACCTAACTAATCTATTTATGTAATACAGTCCCAATTAAATTACTAAAACATCACCTTACTGAGTCAGAAAAAAAAATAATAAGGTTCACTTGGAAGAGCAGAGGGTCAGGAATTTCAAGGAAAACAGGGGGAAAATATGTGAAGGAACTAGATTCGGTAGTATCAGACCTTTAACCATATTATAAGGTGAGAGCAGTGTTGAAGTATAAAATGGATAATTTTGATTACTTTAAATTAAAATTTTCCTTTATAAATAAAACCTATGTAGACAAGAATAGAAGAATGCAGAAAAATTGGGGGGAAAACTCTCACAGACAATCTCCCAAACAGAATGTGATTGGGTCAGAACATGGTTGTGGTGGAGGAAATGATGAGCTAGTAGATTTAGAAAAATATGGAAAGGCTCGGACTTACAAAGGAAGATGCTATCGACCTACAAAGAGATGACAAGTGGAAATAAGTATAACATGGTCTTGCATATATGTATTTGAGTGTATATGTGTATATATGTGCATGTTTATAGATATCTAGGTATGCATAAATATATATATGTATACACACACACATATACATGTGTATATGTGTGTGTGTATCTCCGATCTTAATAGTAGCCTTTGCAGGGGAAGGGAATAAAGTAAAAAACACACAGCAGAGGACAAAAGAAAATCTATAAGGAAGCAAAGAAATGATAGACAGCTTTGAAAATAATATGTAGTATTCATTACACAGGTTTTTTTAAAATGGAAATACATTGCTTTATATTGAATCCTCTCTTATGTTCTGCTCTGTACATGACAATTTTTTTCATTTCTTATTTTGTATTTGTTTAAGATAAATTCACATATAATAAAAAAAAGAGTATAGTATACAGAATGAAGTAGGTGACAGTTCCACTCTCCTCTGTGCTTGTCATACTATATGCAAATATGGTTGTGTTCATTTTGGGTAACCTGACTTTGGGAGAGACATTGGGGAAAAAAACACAGTGAGGGAAGCCAACCAAGGTGATGAATATACTCAAAATCACGTAATATGAAAATTCACTAAAGTAGCTATTTAGCCCAGAGATGATCTGAGGTCAAATGGTAACTGTCCTCAAATATTAGAAAGGCTGAATTCAGTAGAAGTCTATGAAGACTTATTGTTTGCTGCTCCAAGGAACAGAACCAGGACCAGTAGGCAGATGTTATAGAGAGATTTTGGCTTAATTTGACAACTTCCTAACAATTAGAGCAGTCTGAAAATGGGATGACCTGTCTTCTAAAGTAGTAAGGTCTTCCTCATTGTTAAAAACAAAAACAAAAACAAACAAACAAACAAACAAAAACAAAAGAGCTTGAAAAACTGCTTAGTGACACTATACAAAAGTGGGGAATAGGGATTCATGCATTTGGAAAAGGGGGTTAACTAGATGAACTGTAAGTTCTCTTCCAGCTCTGGTGTTCCATTCTATGGTTTTGTGATTACAGGATTTTATCTTGTTGTACTTTGTGATAGAAGGAGACAATGACTGAGCAGATAATTAGAATCCTCAAATGTCAATTTAACCAATAGTTTCAATCCTCATTGTCACCACTCTTGAATTTCCCATATTAACTCCCCTACTCTTTTTTTTTTTAACGACTACTAGTGCATAGCTAAATTGACTTTTTCCCTCTCTGTTCTCAAGCCCTATAGAGGAAGTGTGGTGTAGTAGATAGAATATTGGGCTTGAACTCAGGAAGATCTGGGTTTAAATTCTTTATCTGATGCCACCTATATGACTGTGGCCAGGTCACTTAATCACTCTGTGTCACAGGCCACCAATCTACTGAATCATGTACCAGTTGTAATGTGATTTATTAGAGATTTATTGGATTTATTGGAGCTCATTCCAGCAGCTCCCCATGATGACAAAATTACCACTCCTTTTCCTATATTCCCTTTCCCTAAATGGAGTAGAGAACTGAATAAATGGGCATTAGTGGGATAAAAAAAAAATAAACAAAAAGCTTGGTTAATCCACTGGATAATGAGTACCTGACAGGTTATCTATTGTATCACAATACATGTAGCGCTGGATCTATCTACAGTTAGGAAGATCTGCATAAAAATCTGGCCTCAGACACTTATTAGTTTCATGCCTCTGGTTAAGTCATTTACCTCAGTTTCCTCATCTATAAAATGGAGGTAATAATGGCACTTACCTCTCAGGGTCATCGTGAGAACAAAGTACAGTAATGTTTGTAAAAAACTATAAAATGCTATATAAATGCTACTATTGTTGTTGTTGTTACCACCATTCTGGTATATTTGTTAGAATAAAAGGGATAGGGACAGATAGGTAGCGCAGTGGATAGAGCTCTGACCTTGAAGTCAGGAGGACATGAGTTCAAATCCAATCTCAGCAGACACATGACACTTACTAGCTATGTGACCCTGGGCAAGTCACTTAACCCCGATTGCCTCACCAAAGAGCAAAAAAAAAAGGGGGGGGGGGTAAAAAGGTCATTTGATCTCCTTTCCTGGATAAACAGTTAAAATATAAACTGTCCAATTTTTTATATTATACTGTGTCTTGATTGGCATTTCAGTTCCATACAGTTCAAAATATTTTACAAGTAACCTCATTTATCTACACAACATCCTAGAGTAAAAATGGTCGAGTCAGGCCTTATAAATACAAGATGTGTGGTACATCCATGGGTCTGTGTGTACTCAAGGTGCTTTGAGGTGATGGGAAATTTAAGGCTTTATTTATAGAAAAGCCAGCATGTTGCTTTTCTAAAAATAAGCCTACCATTGAAAAGTAGCCTGTGCAGTTATAGGGGCTGCCTTTTGAATAGAAACACTTCAGCTGTGTCATGATAATTCCTTAAAGCTAAGCCAACACATTTTAAGGATTGTTCCTGTCTCCCATGAAGTAGTAAATGGGACAAGTCGTGCAAAAGCAAATTCTAGTTTATTCATAGAAAAGGGGAGGAGTGCCCATAGTCTTGCCTGAGTTGGGGGTCCTTATTTGTGACTTGAAAGAGAAAGGAAAAAAGCTATTTTTAAAACGATAACTTAGAATTCTAACAGTTGGAGAAATTTTTGTTGAAGGATGGAGGTGTGTGTAAGGAGGTGTGTCTAATTATATCCATGTACAGTCAAAATAGATAAGGGAAAAAATCATGGGAGATGAGATAATTGAGACGAGATAGCAAGGCATTAGAAGGTGGTAGGATTTGGGGTAGAAAAGACTGAAGTCAGGTACTGAATTCTACAGATGACAACTACAAGGATGGAGTGAACTTTAAAGAAAGGGAGGTGATTATTAAGGGATAGGAACTGAGGAATTATCTGAAAGTGGTAGTGGGGAAACTCCTCCTTGGCGCTATGTGCCAAATTGTGTGAGAGAAGAAGCAATGAGATTTAGAAACAGAAAGACACGTGGTATCTTCCCAATGGAGATAGATTTCAGTGAAAAACAGAAATTGAGAGGAAAGTTAGAGGAAGAGATTTAAGATTTAGAGCTAGGTCATCAAGTCTTAACTCCTCAGATCAGAGAGGAAACAATGATCCCGAAAAAGTCAAGTGAATTGCTAAGGCCTCACAATAAGTGTCCTAACCTTTAGTCTCTGACTCTGAATCCAACAATTTTCTCACTGCACATACACACACACACACACAAGTATTCCACACAGCACAGGCAAAATGGAGACCACCTAAGGATAGGGTAATGGTGAATTTCTTATAGGGAAGGGTGTAAAAGAAGAAGAGCAACCACATTCAGGGCAAACAGTGCTCTAATCCCACTCAGCTGATCTTGAGCATCCCATATGGCACAGGTCTCCAGATCAAGTAGCTGATGAGAAGGAGGCCCAGCAGAAGAGACTAAAATACACAGACCCTGAGAGCGTGGTATCTTGAGATCAAGGTGAGGAAGCTGTAGAGAGAACTGGTTGATTGAGTGTCCTCCACTGCGACAAAACAAAATAAAAAGTGTGCTTCCTTCGGAATCTTGGAGAGCTAAAGCTTGGAGTTTTGTCAGCATCTGGGGCAGAGCACCTGCTGCTCTCTGCTATTTTCAGTTTTGACTGTGATTAATACTGGGCTAGATTTCCTCTTCTTTTAAAAAGTGCTACAGGTTTGGAGGAAATACTGTCAATCAAATCAATCCTTAGAAAAAATTCTTCAACAGATAAAACATCTTCAATACCTTTTCTATTTTCCCCTTTGTGAAACTTTTGCAAGTCCAGAGATTATCCAAAGGGACTAGGACAGTCATTTGCTCCATAAACTGCTCAAGATGGGCTACTTTGATATACTGCTGAAGTCTGTCCCATTTGGCAGTGTCCCATCTTCCAGGCTTTTCTCAATATTTTCTCCCCAGGAAAACTTATATGTCATATTCTGTATCCCTTCGGGCCCTAAGGTTAATTGATATGAATAGCTACTTTTGGCTAAGGTTAATGTGTTAGTCATTCCAGGTAACATATTTACATATTAACAGGGATCTTCCTTGGAGGCACTAGAATAATGAGCATTTGAGCATAATGAGACTGGTGACAGGCATATTTTTAGGCAGAAGGCTTTTGGTCACTCCTGAAATCTCACTGAATCAGCAACCACCATATCAACCTACATAAAGGGTCAGTTCTGATTACAAGACCCTTTTAGATTTCTTTATTGCAGCAATCTTCTGAGACTCTCAAACACCCAACACATACTAATTAATTAAGCATCTTGATACCAAGTATGTAATTCATTACTTTATTTAAAGAGCTCTCAAGGCCACAAAATGCTAAGAAATGACCTTGTCGGAGGACTGCAGAGGCTTTTTTATGTTTCAGTTCATCCAGAGAAGAGGAGAAAATATTTCAAAACTAGGAGATTTGGCTGTATTATTAGGTAGCCAGATGAAGAATATAATTTTCTATTTTCTTCTAAACTTTGGTTAAAGAAGAGAGCATTCTCATTTATCCCAGTATATATGCCTTTTTGATTTGTTTCAAAGAGAAATACGTAATTTCTACAAAGAAATTTTAACCAGCTATAGCAAAGTGCATAAGATCTATTACCCCTTTATTTCTGGAAATTATGCCTTTCAATATAGCCCAAGACGATGTTAATGCTTTTGGCTATTGGCCATATCATGATGTTGACTTGTAGCCTACTGACAATCCTAGATTTTTTTTTTTTTTACAAACTGTCTAACCATGGATTTCCTGTCCTAGAGAAGATTGGTTTTTTGTTTTGTTTTGTTTTTTAACCTTAGTGGAAGATGTTACACAGGTTTGCATTGAATTTGATCTGCTTGTATTCAGCTCAACACTCTATCTTGTCAAGATCTTTCTAGATCCTTACTGCTATCTAGTTTATTAGCTATTCCTCCCTGCTTTGTACAATTTTCAAATTTGATGAGTGTATCATCATATTTGCTGATGATAAAAAAAAATTGTAGAGAGAATAGATATGTAGGATAATAAAGTTAGGATTCAAAAAATTTTAAAAGATCCCAATGCACCAGAACTTTAGGCTATATCTAAGAAAATAAAATTCAAATCAAATTAGAAAAAAAAAGATGAAAAAAATTCAAAGAAGACAGATGTGTTCTATATACTTATACTATGGAAGACTTGAACTCATATCCAGAAATTTCCCTCACTTTCTATGAAACAAAATTCTAAGAAGTATGCATTTAGGCTTCTAACATATGAAGATATTTCTCTAGAGGTATTTACTTTTCTTCTCCCTCTGCTTGTCTGGATGATCCTTAGCACCACAGACCATAATCAATGTCCCTGAAAGCTTTCTGTTGAGTACAAATTATCTTGGAAAGCTTAGATAGTCTGTCACAATGCCTGTCTCAACCACTGCTGATATTCCCAGTGGCTTAGGATACTCATTCCTTCTTGTCCTGTAACCTAGCCATGATATATTGGGTTCACTGTTAGGGGAGTATGACCTTTCCTCAGAGGACTGAGTTCCCCATTCTAACGTTCATTGGCTCATGACCTCTCATTTCTATACCATGGGGAAAATTCTATTTTTGGATCTAGTCTATGATTTATCCAAAAAGAGAGATAGTAAAGGAGATACTCAATGTATAAACATAAATCTAGTACAAGGAAAGTGATTTTTTCCTTCCCAAAGAAAACAATGATAAGCAAAGGAGCTTCATAACTCACATTACTGAAAGATTTGAACAGAATTTAGTAGCTCACTCATTACTACTAGCACAGTCATTATGCAGGCCAATATTTAAGCCTTGTTGGGACATAAAGCTATTCTTGCCAAGTCACCAATTTGTCACTTCACATTTCAATATGAAGTAAATGACATTGTCAGTCAAAGAACCAACCTTTGCCTTTCCAATGAACACTGTTCAATTCTGCTTTCTCCCTTGGAGCCAGCCCACAACTGCCACTCCTTAAAGACTCTCTCTCTTGGAAGTTGTCAAAATTCCCAGTGTAGTCACTCACTACTGCGATCAGCTGCTACTACTATCACCTTGCCAATGGAGATGATCACAACTGGTGCTGTGATGAGAGGTCTCCAGGTCTTTCAAATTTTCATGATGTTCTGTACCAAAGGAAAGAAGGCACAAAATGAGGCAGACCTTTTGCTTATCAAGGACAAGATGTGCTTACCCATATAGGAGGAAAGACCCTTTCCCTCTCCCCTGCCACTACACCTTTAGAAGAGCCCAGAATCATCCGTATGCTTTGAAGCCAAAGGAATTAAGAAGAATTGAGGGTTTGGGTCACTTCTTTAATATATCCAAAGAGTTCTGGATCCATAGCCAATCATGGAGACTCAACACAGAATTGAGTAATGCATTGCTGGAACATTCTCCTTAACCCCCACCTCCCAAGATTCAATATAATCACCAGGATTAGTGAACAGTCTTCATAAGGGGTTGGAAGTGAGAGAAAAAGAATGCTATGAAAGATTAGCTGACATTACTTCATTTTCCTTCTGTATATCATTATCTGGATTTTTGATGCTTCAATTTACTTCAGTTCATATGTCTTCCAATGATTCAATAAAATCTTCATATTCATAACTTCTTATAGTACAGTAACATTCCATTATATGCATCTATCACAATTTGATTATCCATTCCTCATTCAATGGACTTCAACTTTGTTTCATTTCTTTGTATCTTAAAATGATGTAACAATTGAATAGGCTTTTTACATTTTTATTGATACCTTTTGTTCTTATAGTACATTGATTACTAAAACTGTCCCTTCTCATAAGAGACATTCCCCAATTGGCAAAACTTTAAAAGGATAGGAATAGGCAATTTTCAGAGAAACCCAAGCTATCAATTGTTATTTTTTTCAAAATCACTAATAATTACAGAAATTAAAATTTAAACAACTCACACATCATATTGGCTAAGCTGGCAATAAAGAAAAATGGCAAATGCTGGAGGGGCTATGAGAAAACAGGTTGCACTCTTGGTTCACCTGTGAACTGGCCTAGCCATTCTGCAAAGCAAATTAAAACTATGTCCCCAAAGCTATTAAACTATGTTTACCTTATGACCCAGTGATACCACTAATATGTCTATGCCCTAAAGGAATAAAAAAATGGGGAAAGGACTCAAAAGTGCAAAAATATTTGTAGCAATTTCTTTCTGTGACAGCAAAGAACTGAAAACTAATGAGCAAAATCAGAAGGACAATTTATTCAATAACAACAATATTGTAAAGACTTTGAAAGTCTCAGGAACTCTAATCAACACACTGATCAACCACAATTCCAGAGGACTCAAAATGATACATTCTATCCACATCCTAATAGAGAAGAAATGGACTCAAAATGCATACTGAAATTTTTTTTAAACATGGCCAATATAAGAATTTCTTTTACTTGACTATATATGTTTATAATGGGTATTGTTTTTATTGTTTTCTCAATGGGGATAGGAAATAAGAAATGAGGAATGCAGACCCAAAAATTAAATAAAATTTGATTTATTTTTAAAAAATATCACAATCAAAAGTCTTTTCCAGTAAGTCTTACTTTATAACAAAGATTTTAAGGTAAAATAAACCATTCATTAAAATCAACTAATATTTCAAATGTTTCTGACAGTGTACACAAAAATGCACATCCATACTTCCTTCCTCCCCACTACAGTCTCCAGAAACATAATGAGGTAAATTTTCCCTACTGTTATTTGGGGTTGAATGTGATCATTTTGACTATAGAACTCTTTTTTTTCCTTGAAATTTACTTTGTTTTTATTTTGCATATCATTATCTGGGTTTTGGTTACTTCAATTTGCTTTAGGTCATGTGTCTTCCAATGCTTCAATATCACCTTCATATTCACCATTTCTTACAGTATAGTAATATTTCATTATATTCTTCTATCACAATCTGTTTATCCAGTCCTCAACCAATGGATTTCTACTTTGTTTTCAGTTTTTCTATTCCTAGAAGAAGTATGGCATTAAATATTTTGGTGTTTATGGTACTTCTTTCTATCCTTGTTCTCCTTGAAAGTATATGAAACTCAGTGTGTGATATCTTGGTCAACAGGCAAAGATACCTTAGTTACATTTTAGACATTTTAGTCACATATGATTCCAAGCTTCTTTCCATAATGACTGAACCCAAATATAGAACTTCATCAACACTGTATTAGTGTGCCTTTTAATAGCCCCTCCAACATTGATTATTTCTGTCTTTTGTCCTCTTTGCCTATTTGCTGAGTATAAAGTTATTTTCAATAGAGTTTCTTTTATTATTAGTTATTTAGAGTTAATTAGCAAGCCTGAAAGGTAATAAAAGTTATAATAAAATTAGCTCATGATACCACTAGGTGGCCTCTTTGACCATCACACCAAGATGTGGAGTCCTACCTAATATATTACTTAAAATAAAACCCCTTCAAAGCTGCCTTCTCTCCCATTTTTCACATTCTGATCATGTGGTTCTTAATATTTTGTAATTCTATATCTGTAGACTGTTTTCATTTGTCCACCTGAGAAATGACTCTTGGCTGTATTCATTTATTTTTTGAACAAATCTGTAATGTCATTGGTATAGGGAACTCCTGTTGAGGAAGTGGTACAGTGGATGGAACACTGGGCCTAGAATCAGGAAGACTTGAGTTCAAATCCAGTCTTAGGCACTTACTAGCTGTATGACCCTGGACAAGTCATTTAAGCCTTAATTGCCTTAATTTCCTCATCTGTAAAATAAGGATAATAATAGCATCTACCTTACATGGTTATTGTGAGGATCAAATGAGATATAACTGTAAAGTGCTTAGCATAGTACCTAACACATTCTAAGCGTTACATTAGTGTTAGTTATTATTATTTTTGTTACCAACAAAGTAGATTAGCACCTTTTCTGCAACTTATAGTCTTAGTTCAGTTCCCAGGGGCAAATGAAAGGGTTCATTGACTCTCCCAGGATTACAGCTAGCTAATGTCAAAGGTAAGGCTTGTGCCCAGGTTTAGCTAACTTTGAAGCAAGCTATCTATATACTGACACATTCTTTAATATGTTTATGTAAATTCCCTATATACCTTAGATATCAGACCTTATTGAAGACATTGAAGGCAAAAAAAAAAAAATTCCCAAGCAGCAAGTCCCCTTGTTATTCTCTAGAATTTAATGTAATTGCAATTGTTTATTTTCTCTATTATAATCTCTTTTATCTCTTGTTTGGGCAGTAATTCTCCTTAGCTATTGTTAGAAAAGATATTTTTATTTATTCCCTCCTTTATAATTTTTTTAATGTTGAATATGACCTTTTATATACAAGTTGAATGTCCATCTGGGCCATTTTGTGGCATATGGTTAAAGATGTTTTAAATCTATTTTTAGTCAAACTGCTTTCCAGTTTTCCTAGCAATTCTTGTCAAATAGTAAATTCTTCCCTAAATAGTTTCTTTGGGGTAGTTCTTGGAACCCAGGTTTGAGTTGGTTTATTCATGATTCTTATTTATTTAGTCTCATCTGCTAATCTACTTTTCTGTCTTTTAACTAGCTTTTTATGATTATTGCTTTATACTATAGATTGAAGTCTAGAAGTGTTATTTCCCATTCATTCTTACTTCTCCCCTGCCCCCTCCATAATTGCTCCTGAGATTCTAGACCTTTTTTAATTTTTTCCCTCAAAATGAATTTTATTTTTGTCTAGTTTTATAAAGTAGCCCCTTGGTATTTTGATTGACATAGCACTAAGCCCATAAATTAATTTTGGAACTTTTGCATTTTTATTATTTTACGATTAATATCAAGATGTCACTGTGGAAATCTTGAGAGTGGCTTTTCGCTCCCCTCTCCCTTTGTGGAGGGGATGAGACTGGAAATTCTCACAAACCATTTGTTTCCACATACAGAATCAGGTGGGGGCAGGATTTTCTCCTCTAGTCCCTCCTAGTTCCCTGACCCCTCCTTCTGCCTGGGTCAGGGAGGAAGAGGAGACTTACCTATGGCCTCAGGTGGAGACTTTCCTTTTTGGCTTCACCCAGACTTATAGGAATAATGGAAATATAGGCTTCTTTATTCATTAGGCAAGAAAATGGCCAAGATTCACATGTAATCCTTTCTCTGCAAATTAGAGAGCCTGAAGGGTAATAAAAGTTATAATAAAATTAGCTTATGATACCACTAGGTGGCCTCTTTGATCATCACACCAAGATGTGGAGTCCTACCTAATATATTACTTAAAACAAAACCCCTTCAAAGCTGCCTCCTCTTCCACTCTTCATATTCTGGTCATGGGCAGAGGCCCATTTGTGTAACAGTAGGGAATGACTATCTAAAGAAATCATTTTGCTACATTGAGGAAGTAGCATAAATGTGGAAATAGTACACTATTAATTTAAAACTCCATCTGAAGGAATTTGGCAGTTGGGTGGGGAAAGTGGAAAAGGAAGAGAGAGAAGAGAGTATTCATTCTATACACCTATATCTCACAATTAGGGTTCATTTCTTGATCTAATCACTGCTGCTGCTGCTGCTGCCTAGGAGGGATGGGGGTTAATGACACTTCTGGCCACACTGCACATTCCATATCATCATTCTCTCCCTGACTCAACTCCATCTCAGTCAATTCCCCTGCTTCTCTCAGTAGCTAATTCTTTTTTAATGTTTGTTTGGTTTTTGTTTTGTTTTCTGAGCCTAAACCCCAGACCTCTAGAAAACTCCACAGGCTGCAAGTTTCCCTACCAACCAGTCCCGACTCCTGCCCAGTGCCTTTGCAGCAGTAGCAAACTACCTTTCTTCTGGAGTCACTGGAAGCTTGCCCAAGAAAGTTACTTTATATTGGTGTAGCTCAAACATGATGAGTGGATATTTCTTTTAGTTATTTAATTCATTCTTTATTTCTCATAAATACTTGGTAATTGTATTTGTATGTTATAAGTATGTTCTGCATATTGAGCCCCAGATATTTTATGTGTTTCATAGCTTTTTAAACTTGATTTTCCTTTATTATTTCCCTTCTAGATTGCATTATTGTTATATAGAAATATTGATGGCAACACTTTAAGTTTTATAAGGGACTTTACATATATTATATCAATTGCTTTATGCAACAACCTTTGAGGTAGATAATGAAAACATTATTCTTCATTTTACAGATAAAGAAATGATAGTTTAGAGAGTTTAAGTGACTTGTCCAAAGACTTATAGCTAGTAAGTTCCTCATCCAGAAAACATATCCAGATATGATTTTAATGGACTTAATGGATTTAAGTCCATTGTTCTTTCTTGATAAACATCTCTTCTACTATATTTACACAAATGGATTTTGAATCTTTGTGATTTTTTAACCAGTAACCTCAGGTCAGAGCTTAGCACAGTGTCTAGCAGATAGTAGGTGCTTAGTAAGTACTTGTTGACTAACTGAAAATTATATAGAGTTGAGGGCAATGATAGGATGCCATTATTTTGGTCTGTTTAGTGTGAAGGCTGGGTCATTTCAAGGGAGAATGATCAGGACTCAGAAGGAAAGAATAAATCAGTAAGACAACTTAACTATCTTGGCTATCTATAATGGCCATCCACATTCTCATATTGTTTGAAAGAAACTTAAAAGGAAATAGGACAGTTTAATAAAAAGTATTTCTTGCTCACTATAATTTTTCTTCTGGCTCTTCAGATAATGTAAAAAAAAATTCAGCTGTAATGTGATTTCTATAATGCTAACTATCTACGTACTTACTGAGAAACCTACCAGAGGGTTAGAGAATCCAAACAAACATCAAAAAGTACTTTCTAAGCATATATGCTTTGAGCAGGAGGTTGTGTTAGCAATGAGAATATTAAATTGGAAAATTGCACAGTTACAAAAAATTTGCAGTTGGAAGGGCCATCTAGTACAATTCATACTTAAAAAAAACAACATATATATATATATACATATATATATGATAGATAGATAGATAGATAGATGGATAGATAGATCCTATGTGAAAAATGGTCATCCAACCTCTTCTTGAAGAACTCACTAACTCCTAAGATGGTGCATTATATTTTTGAACAATTCTAATTTTTAGGAAGTTTTATAGCTCTAACTTTTTTTCTTGACATCAAATCTAAATCTGTTTTTTTGGCAACTACTACCCATTGTTCCTGCTTTTACCATCTGAGACCAAAGAAAAGGAATTGAATCCCTCTGCCATGTCATAGCCCTTATATTCAAATATTCAGGTATAGTTAGTACATTCTCCTTTGACCCAACTATTCTCCAATCTAAACACATCTTGTTGATTCAGTTAATCCACATATGGTGAAAACTCAAAGACCTTAGTCATTAGTCACCCTGGTTGTCCCCCTCTGGACATTTCACAGCTTATCAATGTTCTGACCTGAAAGTAATTCTTCTGATGTGATCTGGGCATAATGCACAGGGATAGAGGGCATAATATATAGGCTTTATTGCCTCTTTATTTCTGGAATTTATGCTTCTTATAATTAAGTTCAAGGTTGCCATAGCTTTTTTTTTTCTGCTAGTAATATTATCCTGTCAGCCTATGTTTAATAATGTGACATAGAACAAAACCCAGAACCAAAATAATTTAGCAAGAAGTTTATTAAATCATCCAGCAGAAGGCAGAGCCAACAAAGGGATAGCCTACTAACTTCAGTGTCTGTAAGTTACACATTATAAAGGATTCAAACAAAGGAATAGGGAGCACCAGCTGATTGGCCAGGATGGAAGCAGTTTCCAGATAATACACATGGGTTGCTTAATCTGAAAAGGTTTCTGGTTAGTTCTGAAGTAAGTATTAAACAAATCTGGTCTCTAAGCAACAGGTCTGATTTCTCAGCCATGGTTCAAACAATGTAATAAAGTTTAAAAACCCACATCTTAAAAAAAATCTGCTATATAATCATGCCTTTCCCAATTTTTCAGCCTCCATGTAAGATTCATTATTAACCCTTATTAAATTTCAGCTTATTAGCTCTGGTCCATTGTTCTAAACACTTAAGATCTTTTTTTTTTATTCTGAGTTTGTCTTCTTTGTGTCATCTTTATGTCACCTCCCATTTTAATAAGGATGGCACCTTTGTAACTTCCTTCTGAGATAGGTAACTGTCTGAATACAAAGCAGACCACCCCACTCTCTTGTACCTGAAGTTTGTATGACACTGAAGACTGAGCAAACCATTAGACTTGGGAGTCAGGAAGAGCTGAGTTCCAATCCAGCCTGAGATCCTTATCATCTTAGTGTAATCTTGGCTAGGTCTCTTAATCTCTATCAATTTCTTCCTCTGTAAAATATGGATAATAATAGTTTCTGTCTGACAGAGTTATTGTGAGGATTGAATGAGATAATATCTGTAAAAGTTCTTCGGAAACCTTTAAGAGATCTATGAAAGCTTTCATCATCATCACTATTTCTAATGAAAAGCTTTAGTAAAGGATGCCATCCACCTCAAAAATGTACAAAAAAGCATCCAGAGTTACGTAGTCATATAGAATCATTTTTTGTCCTTCTCTCTGTATATATAAATGTGTATACAAATGTTCTTTTTTTTGGTGTTAAATTCAGAATTTTAAAAGTATCTTTTTAAAAAAAAGGATGTCACCTATATGCCTTGATTCCAAGTTATTGATTTAAAAAAATACTTTTAAAAACATCACAGAAACATGGGTGTATTGCATTGGAAGCCTTCTTTGCCAAGTGACATTGGATTTTTTGTTTCAGCCATTTAATCAATTTTGATACCATCTGTTATCATCTAATACACATCTCTCCATCTTTTAAAAAAGAATAACATGTTTTATCAATCACTTTACTAAATCTGGCAAACTATATCTACATAATTCCCATAATCCATCACTTAGTTACCCTAACAAAAAAGAAATAATGTCTTGTCAGACATTGTCTAATACTGCTGAAGATATGTTGGTTCTTCATGATCATTGCTTCCTTTTCTAAATGTATACTAACCATCTTTTCAATAATGTGTTCTATTACTTTACTTGCAATTAAAGTCAAGCTTAGGGGTGTTAGTTTACAGATACTATTATAATCCATTTTATTTTGCAATACTGCATTACTTCTCCTATGTTCCAATTTTTTTTTCAAATTAGTAGCAGTAGTTAAACAATCACAGCTAACAGTTCATGGATCATCAAATTAATCAGTTCATGTGGGCCAGGTGAATATAATTCATAAAATATAACTAAGTGACTTCTTATAATACCTTTATTTAGATTAGGTGCCAATTGCTTACTAAGTACTTTTGTTCTATCTTTAGTGGAAAAAAAATAAAGGCAAAGTAAAAAACAAATAGCTCTGGCTTCTCTTTGCTATCATAAAAACATGATCCCTTAAAGTTCTTGTCCTTGAGGATTTTGTGATCCAATATGGCAGGAGGGATAAAGCATGTTCAAAAGTAACTGTGATACAAGGCAGAATGTGATAACAAAGAAGAGATTGGTATAAGAAATCTGAGAAAGGATGACTTTCAGAAAAGAGGAGAATCTAGGATACATAGAGCATGGATATGGATTACTTGTAAATGAAATATCTTCCCCTTCAAATTCTGAACCATCTTGGGTGCAATGTTTGTTCCTAGAATTATGTTTTCATATTTTTGGCCTTTACTATGTCATACTTACATTATTACAAAAAGTTTCCCACCTGAGAAGCAGCATATTGTAGTGTAAAAAATCCTGGGTTTAGTCAGATAACCTACATTCAAATCCCAGCTCTGCCACTTACAACCTGTGGGACCCGTGGCATGTATCAACCTCTTTGTGCCTCAGATTCCTCATATGTAAAATGAGGAGGTCAGACTAAATGACTTTTAAGTTCCCTTCTAATTCTATGTCTCTGATCTTATGGTCTTGTTTGTCTCTAGTTTCTTTCTCCTGCCCTATTCAAGTTTCACACATGTTGCCCGATTAATCTTCAAAAAGTATGATCAGTTTATCTTGTAAAAGTTTGTTACTCTCCTGCTCAAAAAACTTTTAGTGGCTCCCTATTATCAACAAATAAGTCCAAATTCCTCAGCATGGTATTTAAGATTTCACAATTTGTCCCCTATCTCTCTTTCTAATTGTCTTTCTCACAACTACATCACCCTCATATTCCTTATATTTGTTAAACTAGGGCTCTGCTTACGTGTGGAGGGCATACTGTCCCAAGCTTCAGGGGTTTTGTGCAGCTGTTTTCAGAGATACTTCTAGGAACCTTTAAGTTTTCAGTTCTTCCAAGGTGGTATGATCACCCTCATCTCAAATCGAAATGAACTCTTCACTGAAATTGCTTCCAGGCCTTCTTGACTTTGTGCCTTTATTTCTGTCCCTCATAACTGAAAAGATTAAAAAAAAAAGACTTGGAAGGTGAAGCCAAGATGGCAGAGTAAAGGCAGGATCTTTCCTGAGCTCTCCCCTAAACCACTCCAAACACCTTTAAAAATGACTCTGAACAAATTCTAGAACAGCAGAATCCACAAAAAGACAAAGTGAAACTAATTTCCAGACCAAGACAATCTGGAAAGTCAACAGGAAAGTTCTGTTGCAGTAGGCTGAGAGAAGAGTGTGATCCAGTAGAAGCAGCGCCAGCATAGACCAGGCCCCAGCAAGTCCAGAGCAGGCCTCAGGGCAACTGAATTGCTGGCAGCAGTGATGGTTTCCAGACTTTTTGAATGATAGACACCAGGGACAACTTAGAAAATCAGCAGGAAGAGTCTGTCACTCCAGGGTGAGAGTGGAGCACAGTCCAGTGAAGGCCCCTCCAACAAGGCCTGGCTCCAGCAGGCCAGGAGCAGGCCTAGGGAGTGACTGAATTGGCAGTGACAGTGGCTGCTTCTGGGGTATCCCAGCCCACAGATGGTAAGGGGGTCAACATCTGGTCAGAAGGAGATTACAGGGCTCTCTTTGCTAGCACTGAAGCAGGAGTCTGTTGCTTTCCCCACACTCACATCCAGGTCCCAGTCCTAGGTGGCAGTCCCATGGTGAGGAACAGCACTAGCATAGCAGATCTTGTGGCAGCAGTGGAGAGGGATACTCCTCACAGTTCTAGGGAAGCAAAGAGTGCTTATGGTCCCTCACAGACCAGAGCAGGCCAGGAGAGGAGTAAACACCTTGCCTTTGATCATACTTGGAAGAGCTGACAACTTACAGGTCCCTAGAAGTAACTCTGAAAACAGCTGCACAAAACCCCTGAAGCTTGGGATAGCACACCCTCCGCCCGGAAGCAGAGACCTAGTTTAAAAAAAAGTTAAAAAGTCAAATAATAGTCTGGGAAAATGAGCAAACAATGGGAAAAATGCTCAGACTATAGGAACTTATTTTGGTGATGAGAAAGGTCAAAACACACTCAGAAGAATACAACAAAGTCAAAGCTCCTACATCCAAACCCTCCAAGAAAAATATGAATTTGTCTCAGATCATGGAAGAGCTCAAAAAGGATTTTGAAAAGCAAGTAAGAGAGATAGAAGAAAAATTGGGAAAAGAAATGAGAGTTATGCAAGAAAATCATGAAAAATGAGTCAATAGCTTGGTAAAAGATACCCCCAAAATACTGAAGAAAATATTTACCAATTGATAAATGATCAAAAAATATAGTTTTCAGATGAAGTAATCAAAGCTATTTATAGTCATATGAAAAAATACTGTAACTCACTATTGGAGTTATTGGAGAAAGACAGAAGAAGTAAATGACAAATGCTGGAGGGGATATGGGAAAAATGAGACATTAATGCACTATTGGCAGAGTTGTGAACTGATTCAACCATTGTATAGAGCAATTTGCCACTATGCCCAAAGGGCTATAAAACTATGCACACCCTTTGACCTAGCAATACCACTGCTAGGTCTGTATCCCAAAAGAGATAAAAAACAAAAAGGAAAAGGACTCTTATGTACAAAAATACTTATAGCATCTCTTTTCTGGGGGTAAAGAATTAGAAATTGAGTTGAAGCCCATCAATTGGGCAATGGATGATCAACTTGTGGTATGTAATTATGATGGAATACTATTATACTATAGGGTATAATGAGCAAGATGCTCTCAGAAAAACCTGGAAAGACTTGCATGGGCTGATGCAAAGTGAAATGTACTGTGTATAAAATAACAGCAATATTGTAAGATGGTCAGCTATGAATGACTTGGCTATTCTCAGCAAAATAATTCTGAAAGACTTATGATGAAAAATGCTATCCATCCCCAGAGAAAGAACTGATGGTATCTGAATACAGATTGAAGCATACTTTTTTAACTTTTTTTCTTGAGGTTTTTTTTTTTGCCTGTTTTCTTTCACAACATGACTATTATGGATATATTTTGCATGACTACACATTTATAACCTATATCCAATTGCTTCCCTTCTCAATGAGGTGGGGTGGAAAGGGAAGAAGGGAGAGAATTTGGAACTCAAAGTTTTAAAAACAAATGTTAAAAATTATTTTGATGTGTACCTGGGGAAAATTAAATACTAAATAAATACAAAAAAAGGACTTACTGGAAAAGATGTTAAAGGATTGGCATTATTTATTTTTTGTCCTTAGCTTTTTTTTATTTAATTTATTTAATTTTTTAATTTAATTTTTATTTAATTTTTTTAAATTTTTATTTATTTAATTTTTATTTAATTTATTTAATTAATTTATTTTGAATTATCAACAATTACTTCCATAAGCTTTTGAGTTTTAAATTTTTCTCCCCCTTTTTCCAGCCTCCCTCCCCAAGGTGGCATGCAATCTGATATAGTCTATACATTTACATTCCTATTAAATATATTTTCACATAAGTGATGTTGTAAGTAAGAATTAGAACTAATAGGAGGAACCACCAGAAAGAGGAAACAAAACACAAGAGAAGAAAAAAAATAGCAAATAGTATGCTTCAATCTACATTCAAACACCACAGTTATTTCTTTGGATTTTACTTCCTCTTCTGTTAATCTGGGCAATTTATATTTTTGTAAATATTTATCTATTTCAATAAGATTGTCAAATTTATTGGCATACAGTTGGCCAAAATAGTTCCTAATTATTGTTTTAATTTCCTCTTCCTTGGTGGTGGCTTCATCCTTTTCATTTTTTCATGCTGGTAATTTGGTTTTCTTCTTTCTTTTTTTAAATTAAATTAACCAAAGGTTTATCTATTTTATTGGGTTTTTTTAAATAAAACAAGCTCTTAGTTTTATTTATTAGTTCAATAGTTTTCTTAATTTCAATTTAATTAATTTTTCCTTTGGTTTCCAGCATTTCTAATTTGGTGTTTAATTGAGGATTTTTAATTTGTTCTTTTTCTAGTTTTTTTAGTTGTATGCCCAATTCATTCATCTTCTCTTTTTCTATTTTATTCATGTAAGCATTTAGAGATATAAAACTTCCCCTAAGAACTGCTTTTGCTGCATCCCCAAAGTTTTGGCATGTTGTCTCATTATTGTTATTCTCTTGAATGAAGTTATTGATTGTTTCTATGATTTGTTGTTTGACCTAATCATTTTTTAGGATTAGATTACTGAGTTTCCAATTATTTTTTAGTCTATCTTTCCATGGCCTTTTATTACATAGAATTTTTATTTCATCATGATCTGAAAAAGATGCATTTACTATTTCTGCCTTTCTGCATTGGATTGTGAGGTTTTTATGCCCTAGTACATGATTAATTTTTGTGTATGTGCCATGCACTGCAGAGAAAAAAGTATATTCTTTTTTATTCTCATTCAATTTTCTCCAGAAGTCTATCATACCTAACTTTTCTAATATTCTATTCACCTCCTTAACTTCTTTCTTGTTTATTTTGTGGTTAGGTTTATCTAGTTCAGAGAGCGAGAGGTTGAGGCCCCCACTAGTATAGTTTTGCTGTCTATTTCTTCCTGTAACTCCTTGAACTTCTCCTCTAAGAATTTGTATGCTATACCATTTGGTGCATATATGTTTAGTAATGATATCACTTCATTGTCTATGGTGCCTTTTAGCAGGATGTAATTTCCTTCCTTATCTCTTTTGATAAGATCTATTTTTGCTTTTGCTTTGTCTGACATCAGAATTGTTACAAAAAATTGTACTTTTTTTTTACTTCAACTGAAGCATAATTTATTCTATTCCAGCCTTTTACCTTTACCCTGTGTGTTTCACTCTTTTTCAAATGTGTTTCCTGTAAACAATATATTGTAGGATTATGGTTTTTAGTCCATTCTGCTATCCACTTGCATTTTATGAGAGAGTTCATCCCATTCACATTCACAGTTATGATTACTATCTGTGTCTTTCTCTCCATCCTTCCCCTCCCCTTTTATGCTTTTCTTTCTCCTTTCTCCTTTTTTCTCCTCACTAGTGTTTTGCTTTTGACCACAGTCTCTCTCAGTCCCACCTCCCTTCTATTAGCCCCTTCCTTTTCTTTCCCCTTTTCCCTCCTACTGCCTATAGGGCAAGTAAGATTCTATATATTATTCTCCTCTTGAGCCAAATCTGATGACAGTAATGTTCAAACAATGCTCATCTCCCTCCCTTCTTTCCCTTTACTGCAGTAGGTTTTTGTGCCTTTTCCTGTAAGGTAATTTACCCTTGTATGCCTCCTCCTTTCCTTTTCTCTCAGTACATTTTCTTAAATCAGATTAATCCACTTACTTGGATCCATTTAACCCACTTAATTAGATTTTTTTTATCATACATCAAAGTCAACTTATATCCACCCCATTTATGTATACCCCTTTAACGTGGTATAATAACAATACAGTTCTCAAGAGTTGCAAGTGTCATCTTCCCTTGTAGGGATGTAAACGGTTTGCCCTTATTAACAACATATTGTATCTTTCTGTCCCATTTACCTTTTTATGTTCCGTTTGAGTCCTGTATGTGAAGGTCAAATTTTCTGTTGAGCTCTGGTCTTTTTATCAGGAAGGTTTGGAAGTCTCTTATTTTGTTGAATATTCAATTCCTCCCCTGAAAGATCATGCTCATTTTTGCTGGGTAGTTGATCTTTGGTTGCAATCCAAGATTCTTTGCCTTACAAAATATCATATTCCTCACACTACAATCTTTTAATGGAAAAGCTGCAAGATCCTGACTGTGGTTCAATGATATTTAAATTGTTTATTTCTAGCTCCTTGCAGTATTTTCTCTATAATCTGGTAATTTTGGAATTTAGCTATTATATTCCTTGGCATTTTCAATTTGAGATCTCCTTCAGGCAGGGAGCAGTGGATTCTTTCTATAGTTATTTTGCCTTCTGGTTCTAGGACTTAATTTCCTGAAGGATATTGTCCAGGCTCTCTTTTTCATCATGATTTTCAGTTAGGCCAATAATTTTTAAATTGTCTCTCCTGGATAGATTTTCCAGGTCAGTTGTTTTACCCATGAGGTATTTTATGTTTTCATCTATTTTTTTCATTTTTTTCTTTCTGTTTGACTGATTCTTGCTCTTTCATAGAGTCATTAGTTTCCATTTGTTCAATTCTAATTTTTAACATGTTGTTTTCTTCTGTTAGATTTTGTACTTTCTTCTCCAATTGGTCAATTGTATTTTTAAGGGATTTGTTTTCTTCAGTGTTCTTTTTTCCAGTTGGACAATTGTATTTTTAAATTTTTTTTTTATTTTTAACATGTGTTTTTAAAATGGGTTACAAATTTTCTCCCTTCCTCCCTCCCCACCCACTCTCATTGGAAAGGCAAGCATCTCGATACAGGTTATAGATGTGTAGTCATGCAAAACACTTCCTAGTAGTCATGTTGTGAAAAACTAAATATATTTTCCTTCATTCTATCCTACCCCCCATGTATTCTATTCTCTTTTTTGAACCTGTACCTCCTCAGAAGTGTTTGCTTCTGATTATCCCCTCTCCCAATCTGCCCTCCCCTCTATCATCCCCCTGCTTTCTTGTCCCCTTCCCCCCTTATTTTCCTGTAAGGTAAGATAGATTTCCATACCCCATTGTGTATGCTATTCCTTCCTTAAGCCAAATCCTATGAGAATAAGATTCACTCATTCCCTCTCACCTTTACCCATTTCCCCTCCACTGTAAAAGCCTTTTCTTGTCTGTTTCATGTGAGATAATTTACCCCATTCTACTTCTCCCTTTTTCCTTCTCCCAGGATAATCCTCTTTCACCCCTTAATTTTATTTTCCAGATATCACTACTTCATCTTCAACTCACCCTGTGTCCTCTATCTATCTATCATATATCTATCTATCTATCTATCTATCTATCTATCTATCTATCTATCTAT
>NW_020954671.1:7373935-7467366 GCF_900497805.2 Vombatus ursinus | reverse complement strand
TATCTATCTATCTATCTATCTATCTATCTATCTATCTATCTATCTATCCATCTATCTATCTATACATACATGTAATTTTTTCCATCCCACTACCCTAATACTGACAAAGGACTCATGAGTTACAAATATCATCTTTCCATGCAGGAATGTAAGCAGTTCAACTTTAGTAAGTCTCTTATGATTTTTCTTTCCTGTTTACCTCTTCCACCTCAAATACACTTGAGTCGTGTATTTGAAAGTCAAATTTTATATTCATCTCTGGTCTTTTCCTCAGGAATGTTTAAAAGTCTCCTATTTCATGGAATGACCATATTTTACCATGAAAGATTATACTCAGCTTTGCTGGGTAGGTGATTCTTGGTTGTAATCCTATCTCCTTTGCCCTCCAGATTATCATACTCCCTGCCCTCTGGTCCCTTAATATAGAAGCTGCTGAATCTTGTGTTATCCTGATTGTGCTTCCACAATACTTGAATTGTTTCTTTCTGGCTGCCTGCAATATTCTCTCCTTGACCTGGGAATTCTGGAATTTGGCTACAACATTCCTAGGAGTTTTCCTTTGGGGATCTTTTTCAGGAGGAGATCGGTGGATTCTTTCAATTTCTATTTTGCCCTCTGGTTCTAAAATATCAGGGCAGTTTTTCTCGATAATTTCCTGAAAGATGATGGCTTTTAGAAAGTCCAATAATTTTTAAGTTCTCTCTCCTGGATCTATTTTCCAGGTCAGTTGTTTTTCCAGTGAGATATTTCACATTCTTTTCTATTTTTTCCATTCTTTTGGATTAGTTTTACAGTGCCTTGATTTCTCATATATTCCCTAGCTTCTAATTGCTCCATTCTAATTTTTAAAGAAGTATCTTCTTCAGTAATCTGTTAAACTTCCTTTTCCATTTGGCCAATTTTGCTTTTTAGGGCATTCTCCTTATTGGCTTTTTAGACCTCTTTTGCCATTTGGGTTAGGTTGTTTTTTAAGGTGCTATTTTCCTCACTATTTTTTTGAGTGTCCTTTAGCATCACTCTCAGTTTTTCCTCTACTTCTCTTATTTGCTCCTCAAAATCCTTTTTGACCTCTTCCATGGCCTGGGACCAATTCATATTTTTCTTGGAGGCTTTGGATGTAGGAGCTTTGACTTTATTGTCTTCTTCTGGTTGTATGTTTTGATCTTCTTTGTCACCAAAGTAAGATTCTATGGTCTGACTCTTTTTGTGCTGCTTGCTCATGATCCCAGCCAATTACTTGAGCTATAAACTCTTTGTTAAGGTAGAGGTCTGCTTCCAGTGTGGAGAATGTACTGTCCCAACCTTCAGTGGGAGGGGTTGTGCAGCTGTTTTCAGACATACTTCTAAGGACCTATAAATTTTCAGTTTTTCCAAGGTGCTATGACCGAGGGTGAGGTGTTTACTCCTTTCCTGACCTGTGCTGTGCTCCATGAGTGACCACAAGCACTCTTTTCTGTCTTGGAACTGTGAGGAGGATTTCCTCTCCACAGCCACTACAAGCTCCACCATGCCAGCACTCCTTCTTGCTCCAGGACCACCACCCAGAACTGTGACCCAGATCCAAGCACGGGCAAAGCAAGATAATCCTGCACCAGCAGAGAGATCCCTGCAATCCCCCCCGATTAGTCACTCGATTACTTCTTAGTCAGTGGGCCAGAAGCTCAGGAGGCAGCCGCCACCCTGGGGGCAAGCTTGAGGAATGGGACTGGGCTTCTCTCTCACCACAGAAACAGACTTTTGCCACTGACCTTCTAAGTTGTCTTTAGCATTCATGGGTTGAGAAGTCTGGAATCTGCCACAGCTGCCTGTGATTCCATCCCCTGAGAACTGCTCCAGGTTCACTATGGCCTGTGCACCCACGCCGAACTGTGTTCCTCTCCCAGCCCAGCATGATATACCTTTCTGATCAACCATCCAAGTTGTGTTGTGCTGGAAATTTGTTTCACTCTGTCTTCTTGTGGGGTCTACTGCATTAGAATTTGTTTAAAGCCATTTTCATAGGTATTTGGAGGGGTTTGGGGGAGAGCTCAAGCAAGTCACTGCTTTTACTCCACTATCTTGGCTCTGACCCCTCCCAATTGTGTTTTTTAAGGACTTGTTTTCTACAGTTAATTTTTTGTCCATCTTTTTCCAAGCTATTGACTCTCTCTTGCATACCTCTCAATTCTTTTCTCATTTTTTCTTCTGCCTCTCTCATTTGACTTTTAAAATCCTTCTTGAGCTCTTCTAAGCAGGCTTTTTCTGGCTTCAGAGCAGTTCATATTCCCTTTTGAGATTCCAGATGTGAGTTTGTTAACAATGTTGTCTTCTTCAGAATTTCTGCCTTGATCTTCACTGTCCTCATGATATGAATCTATGTTATATTTCTTTTTGCTCATGGTGTTTGCTTATTTCCTGACCTTTAAAGAGATTGAGTTCTCCTGCTTGGGAGCAGAGGGCGCTGACCCAAGCTTCTTGTGTTGGGAGCCTAGGGCCTGGTCACTAGCTTTGTGTTCTGGGGCCTCTGATGTTGGAGTTGGAGGCTGTAGGGTTCTGACAGCTTACCTGGTATTGGGCTAGAATCAGCAACACTGGAACTCTAGGGTAGGATTTGGTAGTCTGACCCCTGGAAGTTGCCTGCTTTTCCTTTTCTTTAGTTTTCTTCAACTCCTTTCAGATGGATGTTGCAGGATGTTTATCTGCCTGAGAACCCTTGGAGTGCTTCACGGAGTTTTGCCAAGGTACCTGGTGGTTTTCCAAGGTGGTTTCCACTGGTTCCCCCACCCTCACTGAGGGACTCTGTGGTCCAGGTGTTGGTGTTTTCCTGCTCCACCACATAGGTTTCAGGATCTCCTCTTGGTATGCTGAGGTGGGGCTTCCTGTTAGTTTGCTGGGATGCCTCCTGTTCCATACCTGATCCCTTTACCCCAAGACAAGAGGGATCTTTCCCGTTAATCCCTCAAACTACCTGGGCTACTGGACTGCTGCACCCTGTCTTTCTTCTGCTTCAGCTGTCCCAGGGGTTTCCCTGGGGTGATATTTTCTGGGCTTTCAGAGGTTGATAAGAAAGGGTAAGGACGACTTACTTCTTACTCCGCCATCTTGGCTCCCAGAAGTACAAGGATTGGCATTATTGACAGGACTATGAATTAGTCCCAAATTCTGGAAAATAATTTGTTTCTTTACCTCAAAAGTCAATAAATTATATTCTTTGACTCTGTGATACCACTGCAAGGTATATTCTTTGAATACGGAAATGTTCATGTTTGCTGGTATTTTCCAAATTCAAAATAACAAAAAATTAACATTAAAGTCTCAGACTTTTATTAGTTCTGTAACCAAAATGAACAAAAAAACAAATAAAAATTGCCTTCTCTACATTTCAGTTCTTTTATCTATAGTAATATCTATACTACTGACTTTATTCAGCAGTCAAGAAGAAAATATTTAATCTGCTCTAGAAATGTGAACCTCTATGGCAATATAGTTGTAGTTTTTTGGTCATCCATCATAGTCTGCTTTGTGGTTGATCTATCTTTGTCCATGACTTATTGTCCCTAAAGTAGATTGAAAAGTCCTTGAGGACTAATTGTAGATCCCCCTAAGAGTCTAGCATAAGGCACTGCAAAGTAGTGGTTCTATAAGTGTTTATTGCCATAGGAAGACCAAAAAGTTGCTGACAAAGTTGTACAATAAAGGAAGGACTATGGAACAGTACTGGCTGAGTCTCAGGACCTTGCAGGCTTCACTTACTGCTTTTGTTCCTTCCACTTGGTTTAAAGAATAACAATCAGTGAGCATAATAGGAGCTGAGGGGAGCCTTGCTATCACAATCATTGGTTTTTGGGGAGGAGGGGCAGGTGAAGGGCAATGGAGAAGTTTTGAAATGGCTTTTGAGGACATGGACTCATGATTAGGGATTTAGTTAGATGCAATTTTCAACCCCAAGTCAAATAACTATCTAGGGCCAGGTACTATGAGTCAGAATCAGCAGTCAAAGGATTAGACTTTTAACTTTAGCACAACCACCACCACATGTGAAGTGATAGACAGTGATCTCTATGCTTCTTATACCATCTCCCCAACAGAAAGGGGGCATAGAGCAGTATAAAACTCCTCACAGACCACTTCTATTTTCATCTACGGGACCAGCTTAGAGGCAGGACTTTCTCCTTCAGTCCATCCTCTCTCCTCTTTCCCTTTATTTGCTTGCTCTTCTTGGTTAGGGAGGAAAGGAGTTTTTATCCTCAGGGGCCTGCTGGTGAAATCATCTCTAACATTTATATAGCACTTACTACGTGCCAGGCACTTGACTAACTGCTTTACAGTTATTATCTCATTTGATTCTTATAACAACCCTGGGTGGTAGGTACTGTTATTACCCCCATTTTACAGATGAGGAAACTGAAGCAAATAAAGATTAAGAGACTTGCCCAGGGTAACACAACTAGGAAGTATCTGAGATTGGATTTGAACCCAGGTCTTCCTGACTACAGGTCCAGCACCTATCTGCTATGCCACTTAGTTGCCTCTATCTCAATGACATCACAACAGACATGAAAGACTGTCTCAGAAGGAAAGTACATAATTGGACTCTCTTTTTATTTTGTTTGTCTGTTAAGCTATTTATTGTATTATAGGTAAAATGGAATAAAATAACTACTAGCTTGATCTTTCTTCTAATCACCAGTGCTTAAATCCCCAATACTAGAACAGGACAGTTCCAATTGGTGCTATCCTATGAAATCAAACTCTTTGGCTGTACCGCTACATACTCTCCATGCTTTTGAATTATAAACCATAAAATACACTTCTTAGGTCAATCACATAAGTTTAATGTGAAGTGAAATAATCTGGCTTAAAAAAATACTGGTAGAATATAATAAAAAAGCAAATCATAGAGTATGCTGTACGTTAATCAGTCAATCAAAACAAAAAGGTGAGGTAGAAGAAGAGGAGCTGGTGAAATAATCTTTGTGGGGCTTCTTCACTGAACCAGCAAACATCAACATTATTTTTCATAGAGAGCAGGAGGCTGAGGCCAGCAATTGCCATTCTCAACCATTTGACTGCATTCCCAGTCACCACTGGCCAAACCCTTAGCTTTTTAATCATCACTTTAATTTTCAACTCTGTGTCTCAGCTGCTTCTCTTTCATTTTCTTAGCTCTTACTCCCACTACTGCTACTTTCTCATGGTCCCTGTGCCACTAGCCTTAAACATTATGGGGCTCTCCCAAAATCTCACTCTGCAAGAATTTTAGGGTGTTTTTTTTTTGTTGTTGTTGTTTGTTTTTTTGTTGTCATCATCGTCATTGTTGCTGTTGTTCTTTTTTGGATTTTTTTTTTTACTATGCATATTCTCTGGGCACATAGTTAGCTTGAGTTTCAACAATTAGTCCTATGAGATCTTCAGGCTCCCACTCCAACAGCCCATGGAATGGAATGCTATATTAGCCCAAAGACTCCCACTGGCTTTTTCTGGTTGCCTATGTCAACTTTTCACAGAGTTTGTTCTAAGAAAAAGAAACAAAATTAGCCCACGTGTCCATGTGTTTATTTCTCTCACAAGCTGGTGATGTGCATTACATGGGAGTTATAGTCCAGAACTGGCTCAATTTGGGATTTGGGGTTATAAGATTATATGCCTTTTGAAGAATAGGTGTTCCCAACAGGTGCCAATCAACTCTGATTGGTCAATACACTGGGAGACGGGCTATGTTAAAATGAAGTCTTGAGTACTTGACTTAGGTCACTTAATCCTGGTATAATACCTTTTTAACAGGGGCTGATATCATCCCCCCATCATTCCACCTTGGGATAGAGGAAATACCTGTTCTATCAGACCACTCCCAGTCTTGGGATATCTAGGCAGAAGAGTCTGTCTCTACTCAAACCCTGGGTAGCTTCCAATGCAATCTCATTACCGGTAATGTCCTTCTGAAGAACTTTTAAGAAGGGGGTTGGGGGATGGTGTGGAGCTCTGAGTCTAGAAATCATTTTTCACACCTGAATAACAGCAATGACATGTAGCTCTAGTCTATATAATTAGAAAACACTAACTTATAAAGGAGAGGGTAATTCAGTTATGAAAATAGTGGAGATGTTCACCAATGATGATTAAATAGAAAATGAAAAGGCAATATCTAGCAGAAAACAGTGTGATGAACTCATCAAAGGACAAGGCATGTCCAATATATGTACCATAGCTACATGTATTTCAAGTTTGCAATTCATACATGTATTCAGGTCACAGAGATTTCTATATCTATGTAGACAAAACACACATGTTCCTTGTGTGTTTTCTCTGTGTGCACTCTCCCTCCCTACCCCCCCACTCCTGTGGTATGATAATTTGTGGAGAGGTAATCCATGTATTTATGGGAAAAACCTTTTTGTGTCACTCAATTTCCTATACTTTCAGATTACAGTAAGCTCTTGCTTTGAACTGATGTGCCCTTTGGTTATCTAGAAAAAGTAAATACATTCAAAGGAATTTGTCAACTACGGTTTTGAGTCGGTGCCTCAAACCTGAGGCAATATTCTGAGGGTACCTATGTGTAAGAGGGTATAGGAAAAGGGTAAAGAGGGACTATGTTTTTTTTAACTGAATTTAAATACATTCTAATGTTCTATATCTGACAGCTCCAACAATTCTTGTTAGAAATTCTGATATCACTGTTCTCCATTATAGATAATATATTTCAGAGGCTTATAAATATGTGTATTGTTGCCCTGCATGAATGCAAGTGATTCAAGTAATTGCAATAGCTCTGTGTGGATGTGTGTGTAAGAGACAGGCATGTAAGGAAGTATGTTTAAAAAGGCAGATGTTCATCTGTTTCAACACCCTTTACAAGGGCAAATTGCAAAGGATCTCGTTAGATTTATGGATCATTTGAGGCTATGTACACTACTAGCTGTTATTTGGAGGCCTACTTCTCAGTCTTGTGGTTTGGCTCACTAAGAGTGTCCCATCCTTGAATACAGCATGCCAAACTATTCCAAGTCCTTAAAATTCATGTGTCTGTCTCAAAGCATCAGCTGCATATCCAGACAGGTTCACCTTTTATACTGTCATTTCTCCAACTCTAATAAGACATGGCATGACCCGCCTGCATGAAATGGAAGCCATGATTGAATTCTGTGCTTTGGTGGTAGCTTCAATTATTTTTTGAAAGTTTATCATGTCATAGTTAGGAATGATTCCATTCAGTGGGTACCTTAAAAAGAAGAGCCTTGATACATCAGCCACCTGCTCCTCAGCACAGTAGCACAAAAGAGGCCAGAGAGGCAGATATCATTTCCATTCACTATTGTATATTTCCCATTGGCTGACCCATAGTCACCTCACAGGAGCATCTTCCTATCTGCTTAGATATTGCAAATGTGTTTCTGTATAGCCCTAACTGATTAACATTTTGTGAGGACATTCATATCTCCAATGATAAAATACTGAAATAAAAATGATAGAAACAGTATTACTAAGACTTATGGACACACCAATACACATGTGAAAAATGATTTTTCTTAGTTATCTTTATCTTGGAGACTCAGAGCTTCACCTCATCCTCCTTTATTCCAAAGTACAGTTTCTTCTTCAGAAAGACATTAAGATCTAAACTAACAGGTCTATTCCTGTTCATTGTGTTGTTCAGATAGGTCTGGGAAAATGTTGATTCCTCCCTATGGTCAAGATAGATGATATGGAAATTGATGTCTCTTTGACCAAGATTAAGTGGCCTAAATCATGTACCCCAAGACCTTCATTTTGATATAGCCCACCACCCATTGTATTGACCAATCAGAGTTGATTGGCATGCCTTAGTAACTACTTGGGAACTATTCTTTGAAGGATACATAAACTATGTACTCCAACTCCCAAACTGAGCCTAGCTGTGGACTGGCTCCTTCAGAGGGGCCCAGTCCTGGACTGCAGCTTCCATGCAATGCAATGCATACATGTTGCCAGCATGAGAGAAAATAAGATGATGGACACAACCTAATCATGTTTGTCTTTCTTAGACTAAACTCTGAGAATGGTTGGCCCATTCTTTGTAAAGAAACATATGTCAGGTCCCCAGAGGCTGAATGAATTGAGGTTGACAACAAGGGATGGTTGAGGATAAAACCCTCATGACCAGGATTCCGACATTTCACATTCCAAGAGAGCTCTGATCAGAAGAAGAAGAATTTTTCCCTGCCTCCTAATGCAGACTAAAAAGCTCTAGGGAGGACGAGGACAATTTTCTCCCAGCTCCCTGTGGACTATTTCTGACCAAATAAGATAAGACACTTTACTAGAGAGTTGGAGGAAGGTGAAGCCAGCTAAGTGAGCATGGGGACTTGAGGAATTAAAACAAGCAAAAAGAAAAAAAAAAACCTTCTTAGAGAATCATAGAATGGATTGAAAGAAATCCTAGTGATTACTTAGTTCAATGCCATTGTTTTAATAGGTGTGATCTCAGAGAAACCAGGTTCTTTTAAACATAGATAGTGGAAAATAGAATATGAAACAAACTTGAAGATAAAGAAATGGAAACTGGGGGATCCAGCCTGCCTGGAGGCAGGAGGAGAGAGAAGAATCTTCTTGGCTTTGGATCTGCCTGGGTTGCTCAGAAAAACAAAATCTCCTGGAATGTGCCTCCTGATTGGGAACTAGGGCACAAGCCTTATGTCTGCAATTCTGCTTCAGCTTGCATGACAAGTGTTCTCCACAGGTTCTGCTGGTCTAGTCTTTCAATTGATTTGTTCACTGGTGAGGCTATTGCTGGCACCAGACCTCTTCTCTAATTTGGCTCTCCCTCCCCTTAATGTCTCTGCCTTTGCTTGGTAGGAAAGCAGTCCTGGGCACGGTGGAGAGTGGTAAGCACTGTCACAGGCAGTGACATTGTGATTTATTGTCCTCTTAGGGATCAGTAGAGGAATTTGGGAAATTCTTGTAGATCTGCAGACATAGGTCTTAACCCATGAAGGCAGCTAGATGATACATAGGTAGAAGGCAGGACTTGCAGTCTGGAACAACTCAGTTTGAATCCTGCCTCAGACACTTACCAGCTTTTGTGGACCTGAACAAATCACTTACTAGCTCTGTGCCTCAGTTTCTGCATCTATAAAATGGGGATGATAATAGCACCTACACCATCGAGCTTTTCTGAGCATTAAATGAGTTAACACATGTGGCAAACTTTAAAGCATTGTATAAATACTAGCTGTTGTTTTTGTCATTATTCACTAATTCTATTATAGGTAAAGAAACATAAAGTCCAGAGAGTTGTCCAAGATCACAATGAGAGTTAATGACAAAGACCGGATCAAAACAAAGGTTCCTTGATGTCTTGTTCAATGGTCTTTCCATCACAATATGCTATCCAAGATGTTAAAAAAGTATTCTCTGATGAATTGGACTAGGGTCTTGTGTCTCAGAGACTACTTTTTTTTTCTGCCCTTGAGCCCTGTTTTTTATTCTTTGAGTACTTTGATACCAAGCATGTGTCCTGTTTAATCTCAGTTGACTTTTAAGGCAGCTGCCTATACATATCTGCATCTGGCCTGTCCTTGAATAACCCCAGTGTCAACTGCTTGCCTCAGACTATGTATTATTGGCTGGTTTCACTTATGCATTTTAAAATAGATGTTGACTTATTGCATTGTGTAGCCTGTACTTGCCATGAGCCTTGGTCGTGCCCCAGACAGTAGTTCCATCCCCCAGGCAATCATGGCTTGCTTTGATCAACTTATACAAAGGAAGAGCTCATAGAGGATGCTCAAGTGTTTCAAGTCCAATTTATCCAGTGTACCAAAATGGAAAGTGTTCTTTTTTTCAAATTGTAAAAAGCAAACAATTTTAAAAGATTTAAAGAATTCTTTTCAACACATGATGGAAGATGATTCCCAGAGGAAGGACTTCAAGGTCTCCTGTTGAATCCAGGGTCATCTCCAGTCATCCTGATATATATCTTGCCACTGGACCCAGATGGCTCTGAAGGAGAGAGTGAGGCTAGTGACTTTGCACAGCCCTGACTCACTTAAATCCAGTTCACTTGGAAGTCATGACTTCACCTTCCCCACATGATGGTCGTCTTCCAGAACAAAGGACAGACACACAACAGCAACTGATGAAGAATGTTACCCATTTCTTAAATATGAAGAATTTCACAAGTATATGCATATGTATATGTATATGTGTGTGTGTGTGTGTGTGTGTATGAATGATATGGCCAATAAAGGAAGTAATTTTGTTTGACTATTCCCATTTGGTACAAGGCTTTTCTTTTTTTTTTTTCCAGTGGGAGAATGGGGTGAGGAGAAAAAAAATGCTTGGTAACTGAAAAAAGAAAGAATAAAAATCAAATGAATGGACCAAAACAGAGAAGGAAAATGCCCTACAATAGTGACTCTCCTCAGCTAGCCAAATGTTACCATCATCATAAGGCAGTAAGGCAGCCCTGCTGACAGTAGTATTGAGTGGAGCATTATCTTATCTTCCACATTGGGTCTGCCTGCCCTAAATATATAAAATCTAGGAGAAATAAAACTCTCTGTGTTTTGAAAGACTGAAACATATTGTTTTTACAGAGCTTATTGTACTTGAAAAAAAAAGAGCTAGATGAAAACCCTTCATGGCAAAGTAGTGTACTTATAAGTAGCTAGTGTTTCTCGGAACCTTCCCTTATGTGTTTGTCTATTTGTGTTCCCTTGTAATTTATACTGTGTGTTCCTTAAGAAATATTTTGAGCCAGTATTTGCTGAACTTCATGGAGTGTTGGAGTTAGAATAATTAAAGTACTAAAAATTGTTGATAGCTGAATTCTGGATAGTGCATTCTGGACTCTTTCTTATTGGCAGAGGGAGGGCTGGGTAGAGCACCAGGTCAGAGGTTGTAAGACATTCAAACTATGGCAAGGAAATAGGAACAGTAGATAGCCCTTCATCTTTAAAATTTTGCTTTAAGGGTAAGTTGGATACATGGACCCAGAGAAGAGGGACTCAAGAAGAAAGTCATCAACCATCAATCTCCATCACCAGCGAAATCCTCAACTTGGCCCATGAAAAGGAAAGTGGGAGTGTGGTGGTAAGGTGGCATCCAGTGAGCACTGGGGATAATAAGCTCCTACACCCTCCTACTTCACAAAGGTTTGGGCCCCTTATAATGCATTTGGACACCAGAGAGGTAGGGCTGGAGATAGGGAAAGACAATGCATTGCTTTGTTTAATATTCTGCCCATACAATGTAATGATGGAAGCACTCAGACACATACCTGTTTGGCCTGTGTCTCATAACTGAGTAAGACTCTGCTTCTACCACCTCATTCCTCAGAGAAGAATGCTGGGTTTCTGCCATCCCTTATCTGGGGCTGGGCCTCACCCATTATTAACACAGTAAAGGAGAGATGAGTATACTGGGTCAGAGTTGCAAGTAGTTGAGGATGGTAGCAATTAAGGAGAGAGGAAGATCAATATCCTCCCTCTCACTTTAGCCAACAAGGACAGGGTCATGTGGCCTATATAGCATCCAGTTAGCAAGAATAGGGATAGGAACTGAACTGTGGTTTCAATAATATGGGAAACTAGTAGATGAGGAAATGTCCACTACCAATACAGGTTGGCACCTTTTGTGTGAATTACAGAATTGGAGATTTTCTTAGAGAACTGAGAGGTTAACTAACTTGCCCAAGGTCACATAACCAGTAAGTATGTCAGGTGGGACTTGAACTAAGGCCCTCCTGGCCTGAAGGCAAGTTTTCTTCACTTCACAGATGCCTCTTGGAAAGAGTGATTAATTAAAATAGTACAGGTTCTCTCCTCCCTTTCACAGACAAACTCCTGGGGTGGTGGGAACTACATTCCTTCCTTCTATTTTTCTCTCCTCTCTCCCATTGACTTCTCAACCCCTTGCAGTTAGACTCCTAATCTGACACTCAAACTGAAGTAACTCCAAGGTTATCAAGGATGTTTTAAATACCAATTCAGGGAGTTTTTTCTCAATTTTCATAACTCTTGACCTCTCTATAGTGTGACCACCCCTTTCCACTCTACCATTTCTTATCTCAAATTTTCTGGCATTACTATCTCCTTGAAGCATCATAGAATGGACAGAGTGCTATATTTGAAGTTATATAACCTAGGTTAAAACCCAGCCATCCTATGTGATGCTGGAAAAACCACTTAACCTTTCAGTTTATTGGGGTCCATTTTCTTCATCAGTAAAAGAAAGAGTTGACATTATATTGCTCAAGTTGATCAAAAACATTTACGTAGGTTACTGATATTCACAAGGTTTGGCCTGGCAATGGAATGCTTTTAGGGTATTGGGCAGCTCAGATGAGGGGCCTAAGGGGGGAAATGATGGAATGACTTTTCTTATCTTCCCCTGAAAGCAGGCCAGATGAGGCCAGGAGACTTGTCAGTGATAGAATACATATTTCTCCCTCCCCAGCAGATAGGAAGAGACCAAGGAGGAGACCAATACTCTGGAATGTCCTGACATCTCTAGCTACCTAATGCACATCTCGAACAAAATTCCTCATAAACTCAATATGTCTAAAACCAAACTGATTGTCTTTTCCCCCAATCCCTTCTCTCTTCTCTATTATTAGATTGTCATCATCCTTCCAATCACCCAGTTTCATAACCTCAGTGTCATCCTTAACCCTTTACTCTCACTCATCCTTCACAACCAATCTGTTATCAAATTTCATCATTCCTACCTTCAAGTTTGTATATGTCCCTTCCTCTCCTCTGACATAACTGCCACCCTGGTACAGGCTTTTATCTCCTCATGCTTTCACTATTGCAATAGCCTCCTGGTTGACCTCTTTACTTCAAGTTTCACCACTCTCCAATCCATCCATTCAGCAGTGAAATGGATCTTACTTAAGCACAAGTCTGACCATTTCACATACCCTTCGCACTCAAAATGCTCTTCTAATGGCTTCCTATTACCTCCATGCTTAAATATAAAATCTGTTGGCTTTTAAAACTCATTCTCAACCTGACTCCTTCCCATCTTTCCATTCTTCCTACACTTTACCTGTTTTTTGTCTAGCAACACTGGCTTTCTTGCAGTTTCTCTTACTCCCAACTCTAGGCCTTTTCACTGGCTATCTCCTATGTCTGGAATGCTCTCTGTCCGGAACTCAACCTCCTTGCTTTCTTCAAGATTCAACTCAAATCACACCTTCTAAAAAAGCCATCTCCCCACATGTACTTTTGACGTCTTCTTCTAAGATGACCTCCCATTTATATTGTATATACCTTGTATATATATATATATATATATATATATATATGGTTACATGCATATTGTCCCTCTTATCAGACTGTGAGCTCCTTAATGAATTGGATTTAAGTGATACAGAGTTGCATAAAGTCATCAACTTCACATTCTCTTCCAGAGTCATTGAAGTTTAGTGGCAAGACAAAAGTCAGGATGACTGGTAATGGCCCTGGATGCAGTGGATGACCTTGGTGTCTTTGAACCAAGCTCTCAGCGTTCCACGGTGCCTACTTCAGCCATTGGAATGAATTATTCTCATCCACCCATTCTGCCAGGGAAGTCTTTACATGCTTGGGGTGGACATTCCTCTAACTCACTGATAGGTTTGAGACCTATTGGTTACCCTCAAACTGGTTTAGCCTGTATGCCTAGACAGTTTTGTTGGAGTGCGGCTGATGCACATGCTGCAGCTTCTTGGAGTCACAGATGAGAGTTGGGTGAAAGATAGACACCAAAGGTGGATAAGCAGCTCTGAAAAGGGCTTGGCAAGCTCTCACACTCCATTAATGCTGAAAGAAACCAATACTCTGTATAATTGTAACATCCAATGTTGGCTCCAGAAAACAGATGATGAAATGTACATTCTTCATTGTAGAAATGTGGGGTGACTGTGGATGCGAAATAGTACATACACTCTTAGACACAATCACTGTGTTGGCTGCTTTTCCTTGTTTTCCTTTGTTATAACGAAGGGTCCAAAAGTGTATGTGTGGGCAGGGTTGGGAGGCATAAACAAAAGGTACATACTGAAGGCTGTGATATAAAAGTAAAAGGTAGCAGCAAAACTTTTTTTATTATTATTAAAAAGGTACAGTAACAACATAAGGCATTGTTTTGACAAGTTTTTCATTCTAACCAGATACCTTGCTGTGAAACTAACATCTGAGTTCAGTAACATGTTGGTTATTGCTTTACCGAGGTGCCATTTCCTTGCCAAATAGTGCACTCCATAGGTCGTTGATTTCTTATTAAAGGATGCATCATCTAAGAGTGGAGGTATATAGCCCTATTCTTACAGAAATAGTACTGATTAGGTGCTGCTGTTTGGCTTAATGATCTTTCCAAATTAAGTGTTGTAATGTCTGGTACACTGGAGTGTAATGCATTGCTCTTTAAATACCAAGGGAACCCACAAGCTGGAGTCCAATGATTGACTACAGTAATAATGTGCACTTTTCTAATCCTCTGCCAATTGTAACATGTAGGGTTTTGTGTTTAACAGCTCTCCTTATGATCTTGCAGAGGAAGGCTTCTAACTTAAGCACTTCAGACAAGTACATTTCAATTCTGCATTGTAATAGCTTTTGGGATTTGAGTTTTCTTGCTTCCCCATGAGAATGGAGCCCATTTGCGAAGTATACTGTATTTCTTAAGACACTTCCTTCATCAAGTCATGTTTATCAAAATTACCTAATAGTTGGGGCACCATTCTACTTCCCTTCATTTTCTATCTTACCAGACTTCATTAGATACTGATAAAGAGTACAACAATGCATACAAACAGGAAAACAATGCTTGGCATGCAGGACTGAATCATATGACTTCCCTGAGGCAGTTTTCAAGATGTGAGGCCACCTGGCAGGACTTCCAGGAGGCAAAGCTGACATTTACCAATCAGAAATAATGCAAATCCTTAAGGCAGTGGGGTGGGGAGAGACAAGGGCAATTCTCACCTGGGATGGAAGAGTCAGGTTTTATGTTGGTTTGAAGAGCAAGTGAATATCAGGAATCCAGTTTGAATTTATATCAGTGTGTCTATGGAACTCCAAGATCCATGGGCTAAAGTTAGAATATAAGCTACTCGAAAGAAGGGATTGTTCCATTCTTTGTATTTGTATCTCCAGTGTCTAAAAGAAACTGTCATATAGCAGGTATTTAATAAATGCTAATTTGTTGATTGAGGAAAGGATAGTTACTGGGCAAAGATTTAGCATGAAGGGTGTCAAGTTTAGAAAGGCAACATCTGAGGAATTTCAGAAGGATGGTCATTAGTATGACTTATTTACCTCAAGCTCTGGATGTTTTGTCTTATTTTGTTTTGTTTTTTCCCACAGGATTGCTGCAGCTTATTTTCTCTGCTACCAATGTTCAGAGGTAAGGTCTGTCAAACTGACTTCTGTTCAACTCCCTCCATTGGACTACATGTACATATACAATCCTTCCCTCAGGAATGGTTTGCTGGTCCTTAAGGCTGTAGTTTGGCAGAATGGTAGTAACTCAAGTCCTCTACCAACTCTTGGATATGAACATTTTGTACCGGTTACCATATTCTTTTCTTGGATCATCCAGATACTATCTGAGTCCAACATATGTAAAATGAGACTATATTAAAGAACATATTCTCCTTGTTTATCTACAGCTTACAGTGGACAGTGAGGACTCAAAGGTTATGATTTGAGGACAAGATAAGTTAATTTTTTCAAAGAGCTGTGGAACATGGGACTCAAGGAATGAGAAGGGTGGTCTAAGCCAGTATAGATGACCATGAGATACCTTTTCCTCTAGTAATAGTGTCATGCCTGAAATGTAGTTTTGACAAATGTAGCTTTGACAGTTTCTCCCTGGATGTATAGTTATTTTCCTGCATTGATCAACTTGTATGAAAAATATATAAGGGGCAAAAGGGCATATGGAGGATAGCAGTGTAACCTGTCAGAGGACAGCTCCCACCATAGTGTTTTAGGCATTAGTTTACATAATACCCTGAATATATGATGACTGAAATATATCCAGATGGGGCAAAGAAGAGTCAGTTCTTCAGTTCACTGTTGCATTCAAATGAGGAAGGAATAGCTGTTGTAATAATCAATGGGGTGAGAGGGGGAAAAGAGAGACAGAGACAGCGAGAGACACAGAGAGAGCACACTAGTGCCAGCAGCCTATTCTCCCACCCAGGCTGACTGTGGTCCATGAATGCATGACACTGGTATTGCTCCTGTCATTGAATCTATGATTTCCTGCCTTTTGAGAAGGAGTTTTGGAGATGGAACTAATTACCTGGGACCTTTTAATCTTCAAAAGGTCAAAATAATTACCCGAGGTCTGGGACATAAAGTTCTTGCTAGAGTTAACAGTAGAGCCTATTGCACAGCACAGTTCTCAGGATCAACCAGGACCCAGTTGAGTAATAGACTGACCCTATAGCCAAGATACCAGATGCTACAGAAGAGAGAGGTTCTTGTAATAGTTATTCTGCATTCAGTAGTAAACTTGTTGGGACGAATGTTTCTAGAAACTGCTCTAAGTTTGAGCTGTCCTCTCTAGGAACCAAGATGTTTATAAGGGCAAGGAGGGACAAGGGAAGAGTGCCACTCAGTTTTGAATAGGAAATATTGGCATTTCTTTCCTTTCTATATTTTCACAATAAATATCCCTTTGTAAAAACTAAATTGATGCTAATTGGTTAAATGAAACTAAAGTAATAATCACTGGGCCATTCAGTATTATAAAAGAGATAGCAACTGTAACTTGCAATTACTATTGGGGAGAAAACACAAGAACTTGGGATTAAATTAATAGCATCAGAGAAATAAATCTCATAGCCTCTCAGGAGTACTCTAGAAAATTGGTGGGGGAAGATATAGTTTCAGTGTGGAAACTCAGCTTCTCTGTGTGACTGGGAGTAAAGATAAGGACCCCTACAACTTATAAAGGGCTACCTATGCAATAGTCTACACCAATAGACTCCTATTCTATAGTGAAAAGAGGAATGCACATTTCCTCATTGCTTTTACAGGGCTGATTTTGGTCATTATAATAATATAGCATTCAGTTTTGTATTACCTTTGTTTTAACCTATGTTGTTGCAGTCATTGCACATATTTCTTTCCTGTGTCTGGTTACCTGAATGTAAATATGTTCATATTTTGTTGCATATAGAATCTTTACGTGATTGGTCTCTTTGGGTTATATACCCAACAGGAGTTCTCTGAGGCAATTTCTTTTTTTTACTTGGTATTTTATTTTTTCCCCAGTTCCATGTAAAAAAAAAAAAAAACAAAAAACAATTTTTAACATTCACTTTCAAAATCTTATGTTCCAAATTCTCACCTTTCCTGCCTCCTCACCTCCCCTCATGGAGAAAACAAACAATTCTATATAGCAATACATGTGTGGTCATGCAAAACACTTCCATAATAGTCATGTTGTGAAAGACTAACCATATTTCCCTCCATCCTATGCTGCCCTCCCATTTATTCTATTCTCTCCTTTCACCCTGTTCCTCCTCAAAAGTGTTTGCTTCTGATTACCCCCTCCCCTAATATGTCCTCCCTTCCACCCCCTTTCTTTTATCCCACGCCCCCCTACTTTCCTGTAGGGTAAGATAGATTTCTATACCCAACTGAGTGTGTATGTTATTCCTTCTTTAAGCCAATTCTGATGAGAGTAAGATTCACTCATTCCTTCTCACCTCCTCCCTCTTCCCTTCCACTTCAAAAGCTTTTTCTTGATTCTTTTATGTGAGATAATTTACCCCATTCTACCTTTCCCTTTCTCTTTCTCCCAGTACATTCCTCTCTCAGCTCTTAATTTTATTTTTTTTTAGATCTCATTCCTTCATATTCAACTCACATCTGTGCTCTCTGTCTATATAAACTCCTTCTTGCTACCCAAATAATGAGAAAGGTCCTATGAGTTACAAATATTATCTTTCCATGTAGGAATGTAAACAGTTTAACTTTAATAAGTCCCTTATGATTTCTCTTTCCTATTTACCCTTTCCTGCTTCTCTTGAGTCATATTTGAAAGTCAAATTTTATATTTAGCTCTGGTCTTTTCTCAAGAATGCATGAAATTCCTCTATCTCATTGAATGTCAATTTTTCCCCCTCATGGATTATAATCAGTTTTGCTGAGTAGGTTATTTGTGGTTGTAATCCTAGCTCCTTTGCCTTCCAGAATATCATATTCCAATCCCTTCAAAATTTTAATGTAGAAGCTGCTAACTCCTGTGCTATCCTTATTGTGGTTCCACAATACTTGAATTGTTTCTTTCTGGCTGCTTGCATTATTTTCTTTTTGACCTGGGAACTCTGGAATTTGGCTATAATATTCCTGGGAGTTTTCCTTTGGAGATCTCTTTCAGGAGGTGATTGGTGGATTATTTCAATTTCTATTTCTAGAATATCAGGGGAGTTTTCCTTGATAATTTCTTTAAAGATGTTGTCTATGCTCTTTTTTTCATCATGGCTTCCAGGTAGTCCAATAATTTTTAAACTATTTCTCCTGGACCTATTTTCTAGGTCAGTTGTTTTTCCAATGAGATACTTCACGTTGCCTTCTATTTTTTTTCATTCTTTTGGTTTTGTTATAAAATTTCTTGATTTCTCATAGAGTCATTAGCTTCCATTTGCACCATTTTAATTTTTAAGGAATTATTTTCTTCAGTGAGCTTTTGGACCTCCTTTTCCATATGGCCAATTCTGCTTTTTAAGGCATTCTTCTCCTTATTGGCTTTTTGGACTTCTTTTGTCATGTGGTCTAGTCTATTTTTATTCTGTTATTCTCTTCAGTATTTTTTGGGTATCCTTTACCAAGCTGTTGACTTATTTTTCATGATTTTCTTGCGTCACTCACATTTCTCTTCACAATTTTTCTTCTGCTTCTCTTCCTTGATTTTCAAAATCATTTTTCATCTCTTCCATGGTCTGAGACTAATTCAAATTTTTCTTGGAGGCTTTGGTTGTAGGAGCTTTGACTTTGTTGTCTTCTTCTGACTGTGTTTTGATCTTCCTTATAACCAAAATAAGTTTCTATAGTCCAAGTTTTTTTCCCATTATTTGCTCATTTTCCCAGTTTATTACTTGCCTGTTTAACTCTTTAAGGTAGGGCTCTGCTTCTGTGTGGAGGGCATACTATCCCAAGCTTCAGGGGTTCTGTGCAGCTATTTTCAGAGATAGTTCTAGGGACTTGTAAGTTTGTAGTTCTTCCAATGTGGTATGATTTAAGCAGAGTTATTTACTTCTCTCCTGGCCTGTGCTCTGGTCTGTGAGGGATCACAAGCACTCTTTTCTGCCCTCAAACTGTGAGGAGCATTCCCTCTCTACTGCTGCCACAAGCTCTTCTATGCTAGTGCTTTTCCTTACCCTAGGACTGCCATGCAGGACTGCACCCCAAATCCAAGTATGGGCAAAGCAACAGAGACCTGCCTCAGTGCTAGAAAAGGGACACCTGTAATCTCCTTCTGACCAGCTGCTCGATCCCCTTACCATCTGCAGGCTGAGAGCTTCAGAAGCAACCACTGCTGCTGCCACTACCATTGCCACTGCCATCACTGATTCTGTCACGCCCAAGGCCTGCTTCTGGTTTGCTGGGGCTGGGGCTGGGGCTGTGCTGGCATGGCCTGTGCTGGATTGAGTTACTCCCTCACTCAGATCAGACAGACCTTTCCTGCTTACCTTCTAAATTGTGTTTGGTTTCTGTGGGCTGAAAAGTCCGGAAACCACCACTGCTGCAAGTGACTCAGTTCTCTGAGGCCTGCTTCACGTTTGTTGGGGCCTGGTTTGTGCTGGTGCTGCCTCTACTGGATCGCACTCCTCTCTCAGCCTACTGCAACAGAAATTTCCTGTCAATTTTCCAAGTTGTCTTGGGCTGGAAATTTATTTCACTCTGTCTTTTTGTGGCTTCTGCTGCTCTAGAATTTGTTCAGAGTCATTTTTAAAAGTGTTTGGAGGGGTTTAGGGGAGAGCTCAGGAAAGATCCTGCCTTTGCTTTGCCCCACTGTGAGGAATTTTCTGATTTCTCTGTTGGCATTTGTGAAGCATACTATACTGCATAGTATAGTCATCAAGACATGGTTAGCAAAGTGACTTAATGTTACTATTTCCACATTTCCAAATCAATTTTTTTAGAATGGTTATAGCATTTTGCAGCTCAACTTATTTTCCTACAACCTTTAAATTATTGAATTTTTTGTTATCTTTGCTAATTTGCTGGTTTTGAAGTAAAGTCTCAAAGTTGTTTAAATCTGCATTTCTTTTGTTATTGGCAAATTAGGGAAATATTACATATTGTTGTTAATAGTTAGTCCTTTTGAGAGCTGTATCATTTTGGGGTATAAGAGTTTAACAAGCACATTGATAAGCTGGAAAACATTCAGAGGAGAGAAGCCAGAATGGTGAAAGGCCATGTTATAAATCCATGTTATAAGAATCAGTTGAAGGAACTGGAGACGTTACCCTGGATAAAAAGATCCAGGAAAAAATAATAACTGACTTCAAGACAACCTTCAGTTGTCATTTCTAAGAGGGATTATACTTGGTTCCATTTGGCCTCAGAGAGAAAGCTGAAGAAGTAACGATGGTTAGAAGTTGAAAGTTGATTGAGTGACTGTATACTATGTCTAGAAAATTTTTCCTATCAATTAGAAATCTACAAAAGTGAAATAGGCTGCCATTGACCACTGCCATAAGTGGTAAATTTTCTCTTACTAGAGGAAGCACAGGTTAGATGACCAATTTTGGGTTATGTCATTTAATTATTTGTTCATTCATTCATTCATTCATTCAGTTAGTTTGACATTCATTTTTAAAATTTTGAGTTCCAAATTTTCTTCTTTCCTCCAGGCCATTGCCCAACCATTGAGGAGGCAAGCAATTTAATATCAATTACACATATGAAGTCATTCAAAACATATTTCCACATTAGTCATGTTGTAAAAAAAAAAACCAAAAGGCAAGAAAAATAAAGTGAAAAAGTTTGCTTCTTTTCCACATCCCCTTCAGCATTTGTCATTTTCTTTTTCTGAAATATTGGCCAATTTGATAGATGTGAAGTGGTTCAACAGAATTATTTTAATTTTCATTTCTCTAACCATTGATGATTTAGAGTATTTTTTTTTTAGTTTTTATTTCTTCTTCTGAAAATTGCCTGTTCATATCCTTTGACCATTTATTGGTTGGGGAAATTGTTCTTAGTTTTATAAAGTTGGCTCAGCAGAACCAGAAGAACACTGTGCACAGTAACAGCAACATTGTGTAATGACCAAGTTTGTTAGATTTAGTTCTTTTGAGCAATGTAATGATTTAAGACAATTCCAAAAGACTCGTGATGGAAAATGCTGACCACACCCAGAGAAAGAACTGTGGAGTCTGAATGGAGATCAAAGCACACTATTTTCTCTTTCTTTTGTTTTTGTTGTTGTTGTTATTATTGTTGTTTTCTTTCTCATGGTTTTTCCCATTTGTTCTGATTCTTTTTTCACAACATGACTAATGTGGAAATGTTTAATACGATCATATGGGTATAGCCTATATCAGATTGCATGCTATCTTGTGAAGGGGGGAGTAGAGAGAGGGAGGAAAAATTTAGAACTCAAATTCTTATAAAAGTGAATGTTGAAAACTAAAAATAAATAAATTAATTAAAAATAAAGTTGGTTCAGTTCCCTATGTATTCAAGAAATGAAGCCTTTATCAGAGAAACTTGCTATAAAAATTTTCCCGGTTCCTTGCTTTCTTTCTAATTTTGAATGCATTAGTTTTGCTTATGCAAAATCTTTTTAATTTAATGTATTCAGAATTAGCTGTTTACTTCCCATGATCTCCTCTATCTTTTGTTTGGTTATAAATTCTTCCCTTATTAACAGTTCTGACAGGTAAAATTTTCCATGTTCCCTAATTTACTTATGATATGATCCTTTATACCAAAATCATGAATCCATTTTGACATTACCTTTGTATACAGTGTGAGCGGTTGGTCTGTGCCTAGTTTCTGCCAAGCTGCTATCAAGTTTTCTAGGTAGTTATTGTCAAATAGTGAGTCCTTGCTCCCAAAGCTTAGATCTTTGGATTTGTCAAACACTAGATTACTATGGTCATTTACTATTGTATATTATAATCCAGCCCATAACTAAAGTTTTGAAAAACATCTCCTTATATTTCTTACATTTTTAAAATGATATGGCTTTTTTCATCACTAATAACATTGATTCAAAATTTTGCATAAAACATTAGCAAAGAGGCTATGACAATATGTCCTCACTAATTTAATATTTATCTTACATTTATTGAGTTTAAATTTATATCATATTCATTTTCCAAATATATCCCTCCTAATTATTTTTCTCAGTGAACTATCACCTACTACAAATTCTGACTGCAATTGTGAACAGTAAGTAGCTTTTGATGTTTCTTTTTGTTAATATCTTGCTTTGTTCATTTGATATATTATTAATTTCATTTTCTGGCCTCTTCTCTTTTTTTATCAAATTACCTAAAACTTTATCAAATTTATCATCAATTTTTATTTATCATTTTTTATGTAGTTATTCATTGTTATTACATTTTGTCCTTTGACCATATATTACTCAGGATTTCTTTTGTTATATCCATTTGAGTCTTTAACTATTGTTTGTGCTCACTGAACTGATTACTATTTTTATTGCTTTTTTGCTGTGAAAGAGATGTGTTTGCTATTTCTAGCTTTTTTATATTTATTTACATATATCTCTGAGCCCCAATACATGATCAGTTTTGAAAAAGTACCAGTGATGCTGAGAAATTAATATATTCTTTGGCAATTCCCTTTAGATAATGCCTTAAGTCTTTGAGCTCTAGGTTTCCCCCTCTCCCAGAAATTTACTCAATTCCATATTTTCTCATTTGTTTATCTTTTTATCTGACCAAAACCTAGAAAGGGTAAAATCTCCTACTATGATTGTATTATTCTTTCTGTCTTTTTGGAATGTAATTAGCCTTTTCTATATGAATTTAGATGCTAAGGCACTTGGGGTACACAACTTTAATATTAATTTTGGATTCTTAACTATGATTCCTATCAACATAATTTCCTTATTTATCTTTTTATGTTGTATTTTTAGGTTTTTGCTTTGTCTGATAGTATAATTGCAAGTCACATGGTGCATAATGATTTTTCCCAGCCTCTTATTTTTATTCTTCATATGCCTTTGCATTTTAATGCATTTCTCTTTTAAGCAATAGATTGTGGAATTTAGTTCTCTTATCCAATCTATAACTCTTTTGTCTAATTTGATTATTCAATACACTAACAATTAAAGTTATGAGAGATAGGTTTATACTTTCCTCCATTTGTCCATAATATTTTTTTTCTTGAATTAGAATTTCCCCCTCTCTTCTTTGTAAAAACAATACTTTGTGTCTCCTGTTATCTTAGATTAATATTATTACCACCAGCACTCTTCCTCTCTTCCTTTAGCCCCACTGTACTATTTGTTACCTTTTCCCCTAGTTTTGCTTAACTGACTAAATCCTTTTTCTTTCTTCTTTTATCTGGTTATCTAATCCCCCCTTTTTTCCCTCTCAGTTAAGTAATTAAGTAAAATCTCTACCTTCTTCACTTTAACTTGATTTGTTTGTCATATTTTTTACTTCATTTTCTGTTCTTTCCCTTGTTCTTTACACCATTTTTAATCTGTTTTATTTTTTATATTCTACACTTGTATTCTTTGATGCATCATCTTGGTATTCATTTATTCCTTCTTTAGTATTTGCATTCCTCACTGAATTAAAGGTCCTAAGATATCTATTTGAATTTCATCCCCTACATACTTTCTATTGTAGATCTCTTCTCTGTGCCCTTTTTTCTTTCATGCCTCATTTTAAAATTGTCAATTCCTGCAGGAGATAAAGAAAATAGAAGAATTGCCCAATGGTGGGAATTTTTCCATGTTCTAATTGTTCAGTTAATCACTTTCCCTTGCCTTCTCATGATGATTTTTCTCCCCATTTGGCACAAAAAATATCCTCTTTGAGTCCATACCTCCCCACTTTCCAAACACTCTTTTGAGTCTTAATTGTCCCTTGGAGATCCTATTCCCCTTCTCCTGAGAAAAATTGATGTCCATAGAGGCAAACACTCTCTCAGAGGTAATGTTTTCCCTAAGCACTAAATCCCTTTAGATTATATCCATGCCAAAGTCTCAGCCTTCCATTTTAGAATTTCTCTCTCACCTCAAAGGGAGCATCTTTTCTGTGTACAGTTCCAGACATTGAATTGAGATTTTCCTTTTTGCTACCTAACTCAATCTCTTATTGACCCACTTCTTACTAAAATTCTACAACAGTTGTTTTCCCTTCATTATTAACCTTTAACTTGGTAATATATACACATATATGTATGTATGTGTGTATGTATGTATGTATGTATGTATATTCTTCTCTACATAAAAATTTTTAAGATTTTTCAAATTAGAAAAATCTTTCCCCAATTACATTTAAAAAATTAATCTTCATTTTTTTTAATTGAGTTGCAGATTCTCTCCCTCCCTCCCACCCCTTGAGAAGGCAAGCAACATGATGTCAATCATACATGTGAAGTCATGCAAAACATATTTCCATATTTCTTCTCTTCTTCCTCCTATTTGTCCTTTTATGTTACCTCCAACTCTGCCATCTACCACCCTTAAAAAATAAAATAAAAGATGTTTCAACCATAGGCTATTGTGAGATTTGTTTTATCATATTAATATGACATGTTATATATATGTATCATATCATATATCATATGTTCCTCCACTACTTTTTCTCTTTGATTTCAGCTTTCACCCTCATCTCATGTACCTTTAAGCAGAAATCTCTTAAGTATTCCTCAGTTGTTCTGTCATTGTGTTGATTTAGTGGTTATGGTTGGTAATTTCATAGATGTCTTTCTCTTTCTAGTTTTTTTTTCTTTTTTCTGCGTCAATTTATTTCGTTACTTATACTATCTTTGGCTACTGTATTTATTTACCTTTCCTGTACTTCAATTGTCTGTGATGTTTGTAAAGCAAACAATTTGTTCAGGTCTTGGTTTCTTTGTAGGAATGCTTTAAATGTCTCTTTTTATTAAACATTCATCTTTTTCATTGATCATTGGATTCAGATTTGCAGAGCACATAACCTTGGGGTGCAATTTGAGTTCCTTTGCTTTTCAGAATACATTGTTCATTTCATTCCCTCCTGTGGTTTCTGGTTGGTACAGAATAGCCTTATGTTATGTGAATTTTATTTCTTTTTTCTTTTATTTGCAGATCTTTCTCCTAGGTACTTGAGAGCTTATCATTGGAATTGTTCATTTTAACTTCTATATTTCTCAGTACTTGTGGCGTTATTATTTTTTTCTGGAGGTAAACTGTTTTTTTTTTTCAATTGGCACTTTGTTTACTGTGTTCAGAAGTTGTAGGCAGTTTTCTTGTCTTGCATTATTACTTTCAGGGTTTGTTTTTTAAAAATTTATTTATATTCTTCTGCCAGACCTATAATCCTTAAGCTGCCTCTATGTAAATTATCTTCAAAATGAATATATTTTGCTTGTATAGAAATCATATTTTCTCTTAACATTATTGCTTTTAGTTTTCTATTCCTTCGAAATAATTTTCATTTCTGTATATTTGCATTCCCAGTTATTCTCCCTTTTCTGTCTTAAGTGGTATTTGTGTCTTATGTGTGATTTGTGACCTTTAATCCAATTTTGAAAAAATCTTTCCAGTAATTTCTGATGTCAAGACTTTAAATTCTGCTTTCATAATTCTTATTTCTCTCTAGTCCTATTCAGGAACATCTTTCTGTGACTCCATAATCTCCTGGGAATCCATAGGTTCTTCTGTCTCATCAAGGTGTCAATTCATTTTCCTTTGATTTGCAATATTTCTTTTTAGATATCTGGACTTCTTTGGAAGTCACATTTCCTCCTGTTATTAATAGCTTCCCTTTGGATTTTTCTGCTTCTTTCCAAGGTCTTTAAATGAGTTTTCTTCCACCTAAGATCATTGCTAATTTCAGTCTTTTTCTCATTTTCCCTTGTTCCTCACTTTCTGACTCCTTCCCTTTCAAGTATTATTTCCCTGAGGGATAGACCTCAAAAGTTCTCTCATCCTTCTTCCATGGCAGGCATTCCACCAGCCTCAGTTTCAGTGACTTCTGAGGGGGGAAGAACTGGAAAGACCCCTTTTCTTTAAACCGGATCAATCTCTCTCTTTCTCTCTCTCTCTCTCTCTCTCTCTCTCTCTCTCTCTCTCTCTCTCTGTCTCTCTCTCTCAACACACACACACACACAGACACACACACACACACACACACATACATACACACACAAAAGGGACACCTTTTCTAATGTGTACTTGTGAGGTAATTGTGAAAATCATTATTACATAGATTAATCTCATTTAAGGAAGCCTATATTTATAAGCCTGGCAAAAATCATTTTAAAATATAAAAATGTTGCTTCCTGTCTTTATTTTTAATCATGTATGTGTTAGAAACTAAAGGGAAATGAGCCAAAAATATATACTTTAACTTAACAAAAAAGAAGTACATGTGGCTAATTGTATTTCTGGCATGATTGATCTAATTTGATCAACATAGAACTCATATTTTTAAAACTTGAAGTGAGTCTAAAAATCTGTGAATAAGGAGAATATTCACATAATTGGTGATTCACAAATAACTTGGGAATAATCACAAAGCAGTATTTTCAATTCAAGTATACATACATATATATACACCCAATGTGTGTGTGTGTGTGTGCACGCGCACTCTTGTGTGTATGGTATCAAATACTGAGATCTGGACTCAAGGGGCAATTAGGTGATATAGAGCATTAGGCCTGGAGTCAGGAAGACTTGAGTTCAAATATGGCCTCAGATATTCATTAACTGTGTGACCCTGGGCAAGTTACTTAATCTCTGTTTGCTTCAGTTTCCTCATCTATAAAATGGTATCTACTTCACAAGGTTGTTGTGAGGATCCAATGAGACAATATTTCTAGAGCACTTATCACAGCACTTGGCACATAGTAGGTGCTATTCAATTGTTAGTTATTATTATTCCTATTGAAAACACTGTCAAACTACCTATGTATGATAGCAAGTCTGGGACAAAATGTTCAGGGATAAGGACCAAGAAATCCAGGTAATCATGGAGACTGGTATCAAACATCCCAAGCATTATGGCAATAAGTCAGAACAACATAGAATGTGCAACATAGAGATTGGAAAGCTAAAGAGCCTACCATTACCAGTGGTGAGAAATGGGCCAGATCTCAGTTTTTAGGGATTTAGAGAGTCACTCAAAGCTTGAAGAAGTATATCGTACTTAGAGTTAAAGCATGGGCAAAGTGTCTAGAAGTGAAGGTGATGATGATGATGATGATAAGACAATAGCATTTTTGTAGTACCTACTATATTCTAGGCACTGTGCTAAGTTCTTTATGATTATTATTTCATTTAAGGCTCACAAAAACCCTGGGTGGTAAGTGCTATTATTATCCCTATTTTACAGATGAGGAAACTGAGGCAGACTGGTAAAGTGACTAATTCAAGCTCACACAGCTAGTAGTGCCTGAAGGCAGATTTGGACTCAGATCTTCCTACCTTTAAGTCCATCACTCTATCTACCATACTAACTAGCTACCAAGGTAGTCAGAAAGGGTGAATCAAAGGCATCAGTGATTAGAACTTAGGTTCTATACATGACAAAAGTTTTCTGGACTCTCATTGAGTGAACCTAGCCCAAAAGTGCACTTGAAGAAAAGTGTTGGTTGACTGAAAAAGGAAGTGAGAGAAATAGTTATAGGCCAATTCTGACCATATATGGGAAGGAAGAGATAATAGGTGAGTCCTGACAAAAGCAGCGCTCTTTGTCATATGTGATAAGTTCCCAGTTATCAGAATTTGTGTTAGTTTAAGAAGACCATACATATGAAGGCCCTTAATAGTACCTGATGACAATGACATTTTCCTCCCAATGACACAAGCCAGTACAGAAGAGTCTCTGAAAGGAATCAGAAAATTTTCCGTAAAGCATCAGCATCTTTATCAGAGGACATTTTCCAGTATCTGCAGCCAAAAGCTTGATGTATTTGAAGCTAATATAATGTATTTAAACTGCACCTTTCATATCCCTTAATGAAAGGATGGAAGAAAGTAAATAACAAAGAACCAAGACTAATATTCAGATTTGTTTTTTCAAGGATTCAAGCTTTCCCTGAATACAGCCTGTAAGTATAAGTAATAGAATATTTGCCCACTGGACTATATAGACCTCACTCAGTTTTTACAAAGGATATATATTCTGTAAGATTTTCAAAAACATTGGATTGAGTGATATTTTATACATGATGACTAGCCAACAGTTCTGTGGATGAAAGAAGCAAGTAAAATATCCAAAGAAATATTATAAAAGTTTGAGAAAAAAAGGAATTGAATTCAGATGTCAGAAGTATTACAGAAAGAGAATTTGAGGAATAGAAAAGATTACATGGAGAAACAATAAGAAAACAAAGAAATTATTTGTGTTAAGATTTGAAGAATCTGGTATGTGAAATAACAGTATGGTTCCAAGGTGGGTATTTTATATACATATATATATACACACACACACACATATACACATATGTGTGTGCATGTATGTATGCATGCATGCATGCACGTATACATATACACATATATGTATGCATGTGTATATGTGCATGCATATACACATACATGTGTGTATATGTATGCATGTGTGTATGCATGTGTGTGTGTTTGTATATACATATATATGTATATGTCTGTGTATAGCTAAGGTAAAAAAAATACTAAGGCATAAAAACTCCTACAGTGAGATTGTCATTTCTCTGGTGGTTGCCTTGTATAACATTTCACATTGTGAAGTCAGAGGATGAAATATAATAATTTGCTTAGCTATTAGCTCAAGAGAGATTGTGTTTGTTTTGAGTAAGGAGGGACTCATTGTCACAAAATCCTATTCTTCCTGAAAAAAGTGATGGCAAATTTCTCTGTGATCAGCCAGGCTAGACCAGGGGAGTTGAAGAGTAATTATAAATAAGTGGACTAAATGACAATTTATTTAACATGCTAATTATGTGTCTGGTGAATTGATCTATACCTCACTTTGGCAAGGGGTGGAAGTGAGCAGTGTTGGAAATGATTTCTGCTGGGGTAATGAGAGCTTTGTGTGAGACTAGAAGTACTACTGATGTAAGAAGTGCGGCTATATTGAGTGAAGAACTCTTTAGAGAAAATAAAGCTTGAGGGCATTATAATCCAAGGTGAGTTGAACCAGAGTTGAGGAACTGGGATTATTAACTCGCTTTAAAAAAGCATTATAAGCAACAATAGAATTGAGAAGAAAAGGAAGGAACCAGAGAACCCAGAATGAACTAATACAGATGAAAGGCCGAGTTTCAGGAAACTCAAGGAGCAGAGTATTCAGAACTGAAAGGAAGACAGGGGAAATAATTCCTATGAGTAGAGTCCCATGCCAGTAGCTGAATTGGTGGGTCAAATATCTGAGGTGAGCAGTTGCAATGTTGCCAAAATTAGTGGATCTGTGGATTGGATTCTCTTATACAAGGATAGGGAGCAGGTGCACATTTGAATAGATGTTGAGTGTCCTACAAGTGCATATGCTATGGTATAGGCAAACCATGAGAGGAAAGTAAAGAACAGTTATAATAAGTATAGTAATTCACACATATAACAATTAAAGGTTTGCAAAGCACTTTCCTCACAACAAAGAGTGTGGTCTGCAAAGGAGTGGTGTCTCTTTTTGATCCTCTGGATCTTGGCAGTAGAAAGTTACCCAAACTTGGTACACCTGTCCTTACCCAAGGTGGTGCACCTGTCCTTTCAGTTTCCCTGGAGACTGAGACTGGTTAATCTTGGGATTAACTGGTTAAGTTTGGGATTTCTAAACTTCAGTCAGATTAAAGTCAATCAGGTGTCCACATTAACTTAAAAATCAATATGGTGAGCCTCTGAGGATTAGAGGACCACCAGGATGCCTAAGTAGGGGAGAACAATCCCAGGTTGAAAATAGGCAGATAAAAGTTTCCATATTCATCAGTAGTGCCATTGGGTCCATATGGGGCCAGTGAAGTTTCAGCTAGTGTCAAATAGGGAAACAGTGTCAGGAAGAAAAAAACCAACATTAAATTACCCAAGGCAAATGACAGCAAAAAGTCCAGTTAGTTAACCCCACTGTCTGGGTAATACCTATTTTGCCAGTCATCAATATGCAGGCAACAAATTGGAATATAGAAAACTTTACTTCTTGGCCACCATTTTCAAACTGGAAAGCAATTTGGCAGAAAGTAGGTATGGACCAACATTTCACAATGTATACAAAGATAACATCAAAATCAGTACATGATTTAGACTTGAAGGGTGAGATCATAAGCAAGTTACGGGAGGATGGAAAATTTTACCTGTCAGGTGTGTGGATGAGAGAAGATTGTAACCAAGCAAGAGATAGAGAGCATTACAAGATGTAAAAGGGATATTTTTTATTACACTAAATTAATTTTTTTTTGCACAAAGAAAACCAATGCAACCTAGATTAGAAGGAAAGCAGGAAACTGGGGGAATTTTTTTATAGGAAGTTTCCTTGAAAAAGGCTTCATTTCACAAATATATAGAGAACTGAGTGAAATGCACAAAATACAGGTGATTTCCCAATTGGTAAATGGTTAAAGGATATAAACAGGAAGTTTTTAGATGAAGAAATAAAAGCTAAAAGAAAAAATGTTCTAAATCATTAATGATTAGAGAAATGCACATTAAAACAATTCTATGGTACCACCTCTCATCTATCAGATTGGCTAACCTGATAGAAAAGGAAAATGACAAACGTTGGAGGGAATTTGGGAAAATGGGGATAATAATATACTGTTGATTGATCCAAAGCAATTTGGAATTATGCCCAAAGGCTATAAAACTGCAGCCCTTTCACCCAGAAATATCACTACTAGGTCTGTATTTTAAAGAGATCAAAGAAAAAGGAAAAGGATCTATATGTATGAAAATATTTGTAGCAGCTGTTTTGTGGTAGCAAAAAAAAATGAAAATTGAGGGGATATCTATAAAAAAGGGAATGACTGGACAAATTGTAGTATATGAATGTAATGGAATATTATTGTGCTATAAGAAATGGTGAGCAGGTAGACTGCTGAACTATTACATTTGCCCTAACTCTTCTAACCAACTTCTATGTTATTTATTACCTTTTTTAAACTTGCCCAATCATCTGTTTATTCTATTATGTCTAAATATTAGCAGTATATATTTATGAAGGAAATAGTGTTGATAGAAGCAGCAGCCCATTGCAGAAATTACTTTGTGAACCAACATCACACAAATGGGGAGAATAATCAATGTGAGTAACTTTTTGTGGTGTCAGAGGTTGGCAATAAGAGAGGTATGTTAGAAAAATCTTTGTAGCAGATGTTGTTCAGTCATTTTTCAGTCATGTCTTTATGATCCCACTTGGGGTTTACTTGGTAGAAATACTGGAGTGGTTTGCCATTTCCTTCTCTAGCTCATTTTACAGATGAGGAAACTGAGACAGAGTTAAGTGATTTGCCAAGGGTAACACAGCTAATAAACATCTGAGGCCAGATTTGAACTCATGAAAATGAGTCTTCATGTCTGGGAACCAAGATGGCTGAGTAAAAAGATAGTTGCTCTCACCCTCTCCTATCAACCTCTGAAAACCCAGAAAATATCACCCCAGATAAAACCCTGGAATAGCTGAACCAGAAGAAAGAAGGGGAGCAACAGTGCAATAACCCAGGTAGCTAGAGGGATTAATGGGAAAGGCACCTCTTACCCTGGGGGAAGGGGGACAGTATGGAATGGGGGTCTCCCAGTCAGCTAGTGGAAAGACCTACTTTAGCACACAAGGAAGAGATTCTGGTGCCTCGGCATTCTACAGCAAATGGGTCTCCCAGTGCCTCAGCAAAAATAAGGGAAGCAGCACTACAAAAAGCCCCAGGTAAATAAGCTCCCTGCAGCATTCATCTAAAAGAAGCTGAAGAAAACAACCTAGAGTTGCCCGAAAGTTCCAGTCTTACTGATTCCAGCCCAACACCAGGAAAGCTGTCAGAACCCTATAGCCTCCAACTGCCAACCAGGAGGAGATCCCAAAGCCCAGGTGATCAAGCAGGCAAACACCAACAGCTGGACCTCTGAGTGCCTCAGTGAGGGCAGGGGAACTGGTGGAAACCAGCTCAGAAAACCACCAGGTGCCTCGGCATTCTACAGCAAAGGAGTCTCCCAGTGCCTCAGCAGAAATAAGGGAGGCAGCACTGCAAGGGGCCCCAGGCAGGTAAACATCCTGCAGCACCCATCTCAAAGGAGCTGAAGAAAGCTAAAGGAAAGGAAAAAACAGGCAACCTAGATTTGCCTGAAAGTCCCAGCCTTGCTGATTCCAGCCCAACACCAGGTAAGCTGCCAACCTCCAATTGTGAACAGCCTCCAATTGGCAACATAAGAGGCCCCAGCACACAAAGCCAGGGACCAAGACCTAGGCTCCCAACATAAGAAGCTTAGGTAGTGCCCTCTGCTCCACAGCAGGAGAGCTTAATCCCTTTAAAGGCCAGAGAATAAAGAAACACCATGAGTAAAAAGAAATATGGAATAGATTCATATTATGAGAAGAGTGAAGATCAAGACAGAAATTCTAAAGAGGACAACATTGTCAACAAACCCACATCTGCAACATCAAAAGGGAATATGAACTGGTCTGAAGCCCAGAAAGTCTTCTTAGAAGAGCTCAAGAAGGATTTTAAAAGTCAAATGAGAGAGGAAGAGGAGTCCTTAAAAAATACAATTGGCCAATTGGAAAAAAAGTACACTAAAGAAAACAAATCCCTTAAAAATACAATTAGTCAATTGGAGAAGAAAGTACAAAATCTAACAGAAAAATACATGTTAAAAACTACAATTGAACAAATGGAAACTAATGACTCTATGAGAGAGCAAGAATCAATCAAACATAAACAAAAAAATGAAAAAAATAGATGAAAACGTAAAATACCTCATGGGTAAAACAACTGACCTGGAAAACTGATCCAGGAGAGACAATTTAAAAATTATTGGCTTACCTGAAAATCATGATGAAAAAAAGAGCCTGGACAATATCCTTCAGGAAATCATAAAGGAAAACTGCCCTGAAGTCCTAGAACCAAGAGGTAAAATAACTATAGAAAGAATCCACCACTCCCCACCTGAAAGATATCCCAAAATGAAAATGCCAAGGAATATAATAGCTAAATTCCAAAATTACCAGATTAAAGAGAAAATACTGCAAGCAGCCAGTAAGGAAACTATTTAAATATCATGGAACCACAGTCAGGATTACACAGGACCTTGCAGCTTCTACATTAAAAGACCATAGGGCGTGGAACATGGTATTCCGTAAGGCAAAAGAGCTTGGATTGCAGCCAAGGATCAACTACCCGGTGAAAACGAGCATGATTTTTCAGGGGAGGAGATGGATATTCAACAAAATAGGGGACTTCAAAGCCTTCCTGATAAAAAGATTAGAGCTCAACAAAAAATTTGATCTTCAAGTACAAGATTCAAGAGAGACATAAAAAGGTAAATGGGACAGAAAGATACAATACATTATTAATAAGGGCAAACTGGCTACATCCCTACAAGGGAAGATGACACTTGCAACTCTTTAGAACTGTATTGTTATTACACCATGTTAAAGGAGTATACACAAAGGGGGTGGATATAAGTTGACTTTGATGTAATGATAAAAAAGGATCCAAGTAAGTGGATTAGTCTGATCTAAGAAAATGTACTGAGAAAGGAGGAGGCAGATAAAGGTAAATTACATTACAAGAAAAGACACAAAAACCTAGTAGAGCAGAGGGAAAGAAGGGAGAGGGATGAGAGGGATGATTTGACTCAAGAAGGAAATAACTTAATCAGTTAGGTATAGAAATCTAGCTTGCCCTATAGGGAGTAGGAGGGAAAAGGGGAAAGACAACGGAGGGGGGATAGAAGGGAGGGAAGAAGCAGTAAGGGTAAAGGGAAAGAAAAGGGAAAGAGATAATAGAAGGGAGGTGGGACTGAAGGAGGAGGTGGTCAAAAGCAAAACACTAGTGAAGGGGGAAAGGAGAAAGGAGAAAGAAAAGCAGAAATGGGGGGAAAAGGATGGAGAAAAAGACACAGATAGTAATCATAACTGTGAATGTGAATGGGATGAACTCTCCAATAAAACAGAAGCATATAGCAGAATGGATTAAAAACCATAATCCTACAATATGTTGTTTACAAGAAACACATTTGAAAAAGAGTGACACATACAGGGTAAAGATAAAAGGCTGGAGCAAAATATATTATGATTCAGCTGAAGTAAAAAAAGCAGGGGTAGCAATCCTGATCTCAGACAAAGCAAAAGCAAAAATAGATCTTATCAAAAGAGATGAGGAAGGAAATTACATCCTGCTAAAAGGCACCATAGACAATGAAGTGATATCATTACTAAACATATATGCACCAAATGGTATAGAATCCAGATTCTTAGAGGAGAAGTTCAGGGAGTTACGAGAACAAATAGACAGCAAAACTATACTAGTGGGGGACCTCAACCTCCCACTCTCTGAATTAGATAAATCTAACCACAAAATAAATAAGAAAGAAGTTAAGGAGGTGAATAGAACATTAGAAAAGTCAGGTATGATAGACCTCTGGAGAAAACTGAATGGAGATAGAAAGGAATATACTTTTTTCTCAGTGGTACATGGCACATACACAAAAATTGACCATGTACTAGGGCATAAAAACCCCACAATCCAATGCAGAAAGGCAGAAATAGTAAATGTATCCTCTTCAGATCATGATGCAATAAAAAATACGTGTAATAGAGGGCCATGGAAAGATAGACTAAAAAATAATTGGAAACTAAATAATCTAATCCTAAAAAATGATTGGGCCAAAGAACAAATCATAGAAACAATAATTTCATTCAAGAGAATGACAATAATGAGACAGCATACCAAAAGCTATGGATGCAGCAAAAGCAGTTCTTAGGGGAAGTTTTATATCTCTAAATACTTACATAAATAAAATAGAAAAAGAGGAGATCAATGAATTGGGCACACAACTAAAAAAACTAGAAAAAGAACAAATTAAAAATCCTCAATTAAATACCAAATTAGAAATATTGAAAACCAAAGGAAAATTTAATAAAATTGAAATTAAGAAAACTATTTAACTAATAAATAAAACTAAGAGCTAGTTTTATGAAAAAACCAATAAAATAGATAAACCTTTGGTTAATTTAATTAAAGAAAGAAGAAAACCAAATTACTAGTATTACTAATGAAAAGGGTGAAGCTACCACGAAGGAAGAGGAAATTAAAACAACAATTAGGAATTACTTTGCCCAACTATATGCCAACAAATTTGACAATCTTAGTGAAATGCATACATATTTACAAAAATACAAATTGCCCAGATTAACAGAGGAGGAAGTAAAATATTTAAATAACCCCATCTCAGAAAAAGAAATTGAACAAGCCATTGATGAACTCCCTAGGAAAAAATCTCCAGGGTCAGATGGATTTACGTGTGAATTCTATCAAACATTTAAAAAACAATTAATTCCAATACTATATAGACTATTTGGGAAAATAAGTGAAGAAGGAGTCTTACTAAAATCTTTTTGTGATACAAATATGGTGCTGATACCTAAACCAGAAAGAGTCAAAACAGAGAAAGAAAATTATAGACCAATTTCTCTAATGAATATAAATGCAAAAATTTTAAACAAAATATTAGCAAATAGACTACAGCAACTTATCCCAAGAATAATACACTATGACCAGGTAGGATTTATAACAGGAATGCAGGGCTAGTTCAATATTAAGAAAACTATCAGCATAATTCATCATATCAACACCAAAACTAACAGAAACCACATGATCATCTCAATAGATGCAGAAAAAACTTTTGACAAAATACAACACCCATTCCTATTAAAAACACTAGAGAGCATAGGTATAAATGGAGTCTTCCTTAAAATAATAAATAGCATCTATCCAAAACCTTCAGCAAGCATAATATGTAATGGAGACAAGCTAGAAGCATTTCCAATAAGATCGGGGGTGAAATGTCTATTACCACCACTGTTATTCAATATCATACTGGAAACGTTAGCTTTAGCAATAAAAGAAGAAAAAGAAATTAAAGGCATTAGAATAGGCAAAGAAGAAACAAAGCTCTTTGCAGATGGCATGATGTTATACTTAGAGAATCCTAGAGAATCAAGTAAAAAACTACTTGAAATAATAAACAACTTAAGCAAAGTTGCAGGCTATAAAATAAACCCACATAAATCATTGGCATTTCTATATATTACCAACAAAGCGCAATGGCAAGAGATAGAAAGAGAAATTCCATTTAAACTTACTGTAGACATTATAAAATATTTAGGAGTCTACCTCCCAAAACAAACCCAGGAACTCTATGAACACAATTACAAAACACTTTTCACACAAATAAAGTCAGATCTAAATAATTGGAAAAACACCAGTTGCTCATGCATAGGCCGAGCTAATATAATAAAAATGACAATTCTACCTAAGCTAATGTACTTATTCAGTGCCATACCAATCAAACCACCAAAAATTATTTTATAGAGTTAGAAAAAATAATAACAAGATTCATTTGGAAGAACAAAAGGTCCAGAATATCAAGGGAACTAATGAAAAGAAATGCAGGGGAAGGTGGCCTAACCATTACAGATCTTCAATTGTATTATAAAGCAGCAATCATCAAAACTGCTTGCTACTGGTGAAGAAGTAGAGTGGTGGATCAGTGGAATAGGTTAAATATGCAAGATGCAGTAGTCAATGACTATAGCAATCTATTATTTGATAAACCCAAAGACCCCAGCTTCTGGAATAAGAACCCACTCATTGAAAAACAAAAACTGCTGGGAAAAGTGGAGAAGAGTATAGCAGAAACTAGACATAGAGCAAAATCTCACACCATATACCAAAAAAAGTCAAAATGGGTTCATGATTTAGATATAAAAGCTGATACTATAAGCAAACTGGGAGAGCAAGGAATAGTTTACCTGTCAGATCTATGGAGAACAGAAGAATTCATGGCCAAACAGGAGATAGAGAACATTTTGAAATGCAAAATGGATAATTTTGATTACATTAAATTGAAAAGTTTTTGCACAAACAAAGCCAATGCAACTAAGACTAGAAGGAAGGTAGAAAATTGGGAAAGAATTTTTACAACCAGTTTCTCTGATAAGGGCCTCATTTCTAAAATATATAGAGAATTAAGTCAAATTTGTAAGAATATAAGTCATTCCCCAATTGATAAATGGTCAAAGGACATGAACAGACAGTTCTCAGATGAAGAAATTAAAGACATCTATAGTCCTATGAAAAAATGCTCTAAATCACTATTGATCAGAGAAATGCAAATCAAACACCTCTGAGATACCACATCACACATATCAGATTGGCCAACATGACAAAACAGGAAAATGATAAATGTTGGAGAAGATGTGGGAAAATTGGAACACTAATGCATTGTTGGTGGAGTTGTAAACTGATCCAACCATTTTGGAGAGCAATTTGGAACTCTGCCCAAAGAGCTATAAACATGTTTACACCCTTTGACCCAGCAATAGCACTTCCAGGGCTATATCCCAAAGAGATCATACAAATGGGCAAAGGACCCACATGTACAAAAATATTCACAGCAGCTCTTTTTGTGGTGGCAAAGAATTGGAAATCGAGAGGATGCCCATCAGTTGGGGAATGGCTGTGCAAGTTGTGTTATATGAATGTGATGGAGTACTATTGTGCTATAAGAAATAATGGACAGGCTGACTTCAGAAAAACCTGGAAAGACTTATATGGTCTGATGCTGAGTAAAGTGAGCAGAACCAAGAGAATGTTGTACACAATAACAGCCACATTGTGTGATGACTAAGAATGATAAACTTAACCCTTCCTGGCAATCCAAGAATCTAAGACATCTCTAGAGGCCTTGTGATGGAAAATGCTATCCACATCCAAGGAAAGAACTATGAAGTTGAATTGCTATTTTTTTTCTCTTCTGCTGAGTTTTGTTTCCTCTTTCTGATAGTTCCTCCTATTGGTTTTAATTTTTACTTACAACATCACTAATGTGAAAATATGTTTAATATGAATGTAAATGTATAGCCTATATCAGATTGTATGCTGTCTTGGGAAGTGTGGTGGGGAGGAAGTGGGAGAAAAATTTTAAACTCAAAAGCATATGGAAGTGATTATTGATAAATCAAAATAAACTAATTTTAAAAAAAAGAAAATGAGTCTTTATGATTCCAGTACCAATACTCTATCCACTGTTCCACCTAGCTTCCTTCTGTAGCAAAAAGGGATCTTAGTATGAGTTCTAATGACAAATTTTCACAGGTAGTTTAGGCATCCCTGCAGGGAACATAAAGAGTTTCTGAGTGAAGGGTGATGGAGTGATTTAAGGATTAGCATTCCTGACTGTTGGTTCATAAAGTTTTTACAACATCTGAGTTCTCTCTCTTTCTGGTCTTTTGAGGCAGCTGTAACTATTTTATAGAAGATACATAATTTTTCTGTCTCTGTCTCTTTGTCCTTCTGTATGTGTCTCTGTCTCCATCTCTGTTACTCTGTCTCTGCCTATGTGTGTGTGTGTGTGAGTGTGTGTGTTTGTGTCATTAGAAAGATTGGGGGAAATGTGTAATCAGTCATCATAGTAACATTATATGAGCTATTCATTTTATTTTCATTGGTTCAATTCATGGTAATTAAGCATTAAGAATTTGAAATTTCAATCTCATTAGGTTCTTTTTAAAAAATAAATATTAGTATTTCTAGAAGTCCAAACTAGTAGAGACACAAAAGCTTAGGGAAGGGAAGAGAATGGAGTTGGAAGAGTCTTTATAGTCACCACAACATCTGTTCTTATTCTGCTTATACCCTCAGTTGAGTGGAAAGAAAATGTATTTTCCTTCATATATGAAATATGATTTTCCATTACATTTACTTCTTCACCTCACCCAACAGCACTCTATAGCAGTTAGTTTAACAATGTGAATCAACTTGGACAACTTGGACAACTAGTCCAGTCCAGGAAACCAAAGGAGTCTACTCCATTAATAGTCTTCTCACAGAATCTTGGCCATTCCTGGGGAAAAAAAGTTCAATTCAAATCCCTGAAAAGACCACCAAATGCTATTCTAGGGTTGAATCTATCATAGAACCCTCTTAATTTTTCTGATCCTACTGAGCATTTCTCCAAACACGGAACCAACATAGCCACATTAGACAAGCTCTGTGATTTGAACCACATCATCCAAGCAGTCAAAGTCACAACAAAACTGTCTTCACACAAATAGCAATTTGCATAGCTATTCAAAACCTGCAAGTTTGACTTCTGTGGTATATGTGGACACGTGGGCTCACTCAAATAGAACTTATCTCCTTGAAGAGTCACCCTCAGTTGCAGTCAAATGAGGCTGGAATTGGAAGAAAAATGTAATGGTGAATGACACAGAAGTTTATAAATACAACATTGTTTATAGCTACTGGGCTTCCCATAGCTCAGCCAAGAGCAATGATGATGAAATGAGCTCTTCAGGAGTATATGTTAGGGAGGGGTGGGTTGGAGAGAGGGGCAGGCAGGATGTGCAGAGCTGAGAAAACCTGGATTGTGGAGTCCCCACAGTGAAACAAGGTGTCAGTGAAACAGGACCTCAAACTCTGAAATTCAGATTTCTTTAGCACTCAGCTGGGCTAACTTAAATTCGGATATTATGAATCCATCTTAAACATGTTTTGGTTGTCTCTTTTTTTCATGATTGCTTTCATGTTGGTTAGATCAAAACCAAAGCACCAGGGATTTGTTTTTTCAGTGTTACAGACTCGAGCTTTGCTGTTGCCATGGTTTCAATGAACCAGAGTGCTTTGAAGCTTACAGAGCTGCACAAGTATACAATTATGCAACACTACTGCTTTCCCATCATTTGTCTTTGAGGACAAACACACACACACACACACACACACACACACACACACACACACAGAACATTATGACATTGCTTCTCTAACTTGTAAAACTAAGGAGTAGAGAACACAGGGTTGATGGCTTGCAGGTATCTTAGAGATCATCCAGTTCAAAATCCTTATTTTATAGAAGGGAAAATTGAGGTACAGAGAAATATGATGACTTGACCAATGTCACACAGGCATTAAGTGGAAGAAGAAGGATTGGAACCTAGACCTGATTCCCATTTCAGTTATCTCCCCACAATTCAACACTTACATAAAAATTCATATTCTGCCAGTCTTTTTTAGTGAACTCATACTGACCAACTTTGCTTTACTGATGAAGCTTTAAGCATTTGACCACCTTAAGGCTTATAAGCCTATTCATTCTAATGATAATGATAACAATAACAATTCTCTACTATAGTCACACTCTGATGCCTCATCATGGAATAGAATTGACCCTGGATTCTTGAAGGCTATGGCAATAGAGGACAACATCTGGTAGATCAGACTAAACTGGAAACAGTTGGAGTATAGTTCCCACAAAGAATTATGTTCACAGTCTAAGGAGTAGCCTGGCTAAGTTCTGAGAGAGTCATTGCCTAAAAAGTTGACCATTTGGTGATTCATAGTTTTGGCAACAAAAAAATCATGAAATAGTTTATTAAGTTATGGAAGAATTTTGATACGCTTTGATGGAAGGTGGTCCCTCACCACTAAAATCATGAATTCTTTAGGTATTGAAGTAATGACAATGATAGCTGGCATTTATAAAACACTACAAAGTTTACAAGGAGATTTTTGTGTTCTCGAATTTTATAGATCTTCTAATCAACCCTGTGAGGAAAGCATTATCTCAATTTTGAAAATATGGAAGGTGAGACTAAAATAATAGCATTTTTTTACCCAAGCTTAAACAACTAGTGAGTGACAGAGCTCAGATTTGAGCCTACATCTTTTGATTCTAAATCCAATTCTTTTCCTGCTTTTTACTACACTGCCTCTCAGTTTAAATAGAATGAATTTTAATCTTTTTTTTCTTGGGGAGTCTGTTCTAGAAAGCCATGATTTATATGATACAGCTAAAAGAATGAATAAGCACAAAAAATGATTTTCACTATTTCAAAAAAAGCTATTATGGTGCCAGGGAAATTAAAAAAAATAAACTGGGAAGAAGAGAATAATCCCAAAATATCTACAATTAATTTTTTTTTAATTTTGAGTTCCAAATTTTCTCCTTTCCACCTCTCCTTTACCCCTTGAGAAGGCAAGTAATATGAAATTAATTATACATGTGAAGTCATAGAAAGCATTTCTATATTAATCATGTTGCAAAATAAAACACCATCTCTCCTCCCCCCTCCCCCCCCAAAATGAAAAAAGTAAAAATATGTACTCAGAGTTCATCAGTTCTCTTCCTGGAAGTGGATAGCATTTTTCATCATGGGTTCTTTGAAATTGGCTTGGATCATTATCTTAATCGGAGTAGCTAAATATTTCACAGTTGAGCATTCTTATTATTGCTGTTACTATGTACAATGTTCTTCTGGTTTTGCTCATTTCACTTTGCATCAGTTCATATAACTCTTCCCAGGTTTTTCTGAAATCATAACATAGCAGAATGTTCTTGAATAGTATAATGGAGAAATAAAAAATGTGAAAGCAGAAATTTTAGCCTGCTCAACAGAAGTAATTGAAATAATAGAAAAAACTGTGTCTTCGGTTATAAAATTCACTAATAAAAAAAAGAAGATAACTGATTAGGACTGTAAATATAAGGAAGTAAACGAACATATGGAAGAAGAGAACCAAAATCAATAAACTTTCAAAAAATGTGATCTCTATACAAGCAAAATATATGGAACTTAAATACTAGATGAATAAAAACAATTAAGGATTATTGACCACCCAGAACCAGAACACCATCATACAAGATTATACAAGAAAACTGCCCAGAACTTTTGACCACAAAAAGTGAAGTATCAATCCAAAAAAAAAAAAAATCCACAGATCAACTCCAGAAAAAAAAAAACCTACATGGAAAATTCCAAGATATATATGCTTAAACTTAACAGTTCCACTGACAACAAATTTGAAAGTCACCAGGAGAAAAATCTTCAAATATAAAGGAAAGGAAATTTGAATTACACAAGCCTTTTGTGTACCCATCAAAAACCACAGGAATTTGGTAATATGTTCTGAAGAACAAAGGAGCTCAAAATTCAGCCCAATTTCATATACTCTGCACATCTAAATCTAACCTTAAATGAAAAAGATGGATGTTTGACCAAAAAAAAAAGACTTTAGAAACATTTGTAGAAATAAGAATAGACCTGAAGTTAAATCCAAAAAGGGCAAGTAACTAATGCAATCAAGGACAATAAAAACAATAGCAACATTAACATCAACATCATTTTTATGATCTCTTTGGGATAAAGCAATAAAAACAACAGCAACAAGAGAGACCTTTAAGGGATTTCTTTCTTTTTTCCACCCAGCTACATTTATTCAAAATTTAAATCAATTTTGGTTTTCATTATTCTCACAACACAGGAAATATACCTGGCTACAGTTGATGTTTTTTTATCAGATTGTGAATACCTGATTATATAAATTCTATTCTCAAAATTAATTAGTTGTTCCTTGCATGAAACATCACTCATACCTTTCTCTTATTCAGGAGATTCATTAGTGATGAACCTATCAACCATGGGAAGGAACAATTCACCTGTACCTCATGTTCCTTCACCCAATGTGTCTTCACTTGACTATGTATAAACAGAATAACTTTTTCACTGAAGGCTTTTGGTCTGAGTTCAGTTATTCAATGTAAGAGTAATGATGAGATGGGTCCTTCTTGTTCTTTCAAATGGTTATCCTTCCTTTCAAGGTTTCACCTCTTTAACAAAAAATGGTTTAAGTAGAAATATTGCTTGCTTCCAGTGAGATAGAGAGGAAGGCTATGTGTATGAGGAAGAAAGCTTTTTTTTCTTTTTATTGGTATTGTATTTCTTTCCTAATTATATGTCAAGACAATTTTTAGCATTCATTTTTACAAGATTTTAAGTTCTAAATTTTTCTCCCTCCCTCTGTGATCCTCTCCTCTTCCTAAAATGGTAGGCAACTTAATACAGGTTATCCATGTGCTAGCATGTAAAACATACTTCCATATTAATTATAGTTGTGAAAGAAAAAACAGATCAAAAGGAAAAAAACACAAAAAAGAATCAACTGAGTGAAAAAGTATACTTTGATGTGCATTCAGAGTACATCAGATCTTTATATGGATGTGGATAGCATTTTCCTTTGTGAATCCTTTGCACTTATCTTGGATCATTGTATCGCTGGGAAGAGCTGAGTCACTCATGGCTGATCATCACATAATGTAGCTGATACTGTGTACAATGTTTTCCTGGTTCTGCTCATTTCACTTTGCATCAGTTTGTACAAGATTTTCCAGGTATTTCTGAAATCTGTCTGCTCATCATTTCTTATAACACAATAGTATTTCATTACATTCATATACCATAGCTTGTTCAGCCACTCCCCAGTCAATGGATATCCCCTCAATTTCCAATATTTTTCCACAACAAAAAGGACTGCTATTAATATTTTTGAATTTGTAGGTCCTTTTCACTTTTTTATGATCTCTTTGGGATATAGACCTAGAAGTTGTATTGCAGGATCAAAGGGTATGCACAGTTTGGATGCCCTTTAGGCATAGTTCCAAATTGCTCTCCAGAATGGCTGGATCAGTTCACAACTCCATCAACAGTGTATTAGTGTCCCAATTTTCCCATATCTTCTCCAATATTTATCATTTCACTCAATTCTCTATGTATTTGAGAAATGAGACCTTTATCAAAAACACTTGCTGTAAAGATTATTTCCCAATTTTCTGCTTTCTTTCTAATCTTGATTGCTTGGTTTTGTTTATGCAAAAGGTTTTTAATTTAATATAACCAACATTATATATTTTGCATTTTTTAATGCTCTCTATCTCTTGTTTTGGTCATGAACACACTTGGTGCACATATGTTTAGTATTGATATCACTTCATTGTCTATTGTGTCTTTTAGCAAAATGTAGTTTCCTTCCTTATCTCTTTTAATTGGGCCTATTTTTGCTTTTGCTCTGTCTGAGATCATGATTTCTACACTTGCTTTTTTTTTTAACGTCAACTAAAGCGTAATGAATTCTGCTCCAGCCCCTTACCTTTATTCTGTGTGCCATCTCTGCTTTCTTGTAAACAACATATTGTAGGATTCTGGTTTTTGATACCCTGTGCTGTTTGTTTCCCTTTTATGAGAGAGTTCATCTCATTCACATGCACAGTTATGATTACTAACTGTGTATTTCCTTCCATCCTATTTTTCCTCCTGTTTGTCTTCTTTCTCCTTTCACCCTTTCCTGCCTCACCATGCTTTGCTTCTTCCACATCCCCTGATCAGTACTTTTTCTGAAAGCAGATACTCTGCTTCATAATTAGTCTTTTTGGATTTTCTTGGATCATTGTATTGCTGGGAATAACTAAGTCATTCATAATTCTTCATCAAACAATATTGCTGTTACTGTGTACAATGCTGTTCTGTTCACTTCACTATGCATCAGTTCATGTAAGTCTTTCAAAGTTTTTCTGATATCCACCTGTTCATCATTTCTTGCAGGACAATAATATTGCATTGCAACCATAAGCCACAGCTTGTTTATCCTTTCCCTGAGTGATTGACATCACTTTGATTTCCAATATTAGCCACCACAAAAAGAGTTGCTATAAATATTTTTGCACAAATAGGTCTTTTTCCTTTTTTTTGGACGTCTTTGGGATATAGATCTAGCAGTAGTATTGCTGAATCAAAGGGTATGTACAATTTGATAGCCCTTAGGGCATAATGCTATTCCATTTGGTCCATATATGTTTTGTATTAATATGACTTCATTGTCTACGGTACCTTTCAGCAAGATTTAATTTCCTTCTTAATCTGTTTTAATTAGATTTATTTTTGCTTTTACTTTCTCTGAAATCATGATTGCTATTCCTATTTTTTTTTGCTTCAGCTCACACATAATATATTCTGTTCTAGCCTTTTACCCTCACTCTGTATATGCATCTCTACTTCAAATGTGTTTCTTATAAACAATATATTGTAGGATTCTGGTTTTTAATCCACTCAGCTATTCAGTTCTGTTTTATGGGAGAGTTCATCCCATTCACATTCACAATGATGATTACTAACTGTATTTCCCTCCATCCTATTTTTCCTACTATTTATCCTTCTCTCTCCTTTCACCCTTTCCTTCCTTTTACTTCTGACCACCACCCCTCCCAATCTGCTTTCCCTTTTATCAATCACCCTTCCCACCTCTATTATCCCCATCCCTTTTTTTCTTCCTTATAGGATAAGATAGATTTCTCTGTCCAACTGAGTGTATATGTTCAGTAAGCTTAAAATTTTGCCTGCCACCTCCCATATCTTTTCCTCCATTATAATAGCTCTTTCATGCCTCTTTTATGTGGGATAATTTACCCCATTCAATCTCCCTCCTTCCAGTACAGTTTTCTTTTTCACCCTTTTATTTTGTTTTATGAGGTATCATCCCATCAAAGTCACCTCTGTCTACACATACTCATTCTAATTGCTCTTATAGTAATAAAGTTAAGAGGTACGAATATTATCTTCCCATGTATAGAAATAAAAACTGTTTAAATCTAATGGCTTTCTTATGCTTTCTGTTTCTTGTTCCTTTTTTACTCTTTTATGTTTTCCTTGAGTCTTGTATCTTGAGGACAAATTTTTCATTCAACTCTAGTCTTTTAATTAGAAATGGTTGAAAGTCCTCTATTTCATTTAACATCCATTTCTTCTCCTGAAAGATTATATTTAGTTTTGATGGGTAGGTGATTCGTGGTTGTAATCCTAACTCCTTTGCCTTCTGGTATATCATTTTCTAAGCCCTCCACTTCTTGGAAGCTGCCAAATCCTGTGTAATCCTGACTGTAGTTCCGCAAAATTTGAATTGTTTCTTTTTGGCTGCTTACAATGCTTTCTCCTTGATCTGTGAGCTCTGGAATTTACCTATGATGTTCCTGGGGGTTTTCATTTTGGGATTTCTTTCAGGTGGTGATCAGTGGGTTCTTTCCATTTCTACTTTGCTCTTTAGTTCTAATGTATCAGGGCAACTTTCTTTGAGAATTTCCAGGTTTTTTTTTTTAAATCATGACTTTTGGGTAGACCTATAATTCTTATATTATCTCTCCTGGATCTGTTTTCTAGGTCAGTTGTTTTTCCAATGAGAAATTACACATTTTCTTAATTTTTTATTTTTTTATTTTGTTTTATTGTATCTTAATGTCTCATAGAGTTATTAATTTCCACTTGTTCAATTCTAATTTTTAAGGAATTATTTTCTTCAATGAGCTTTTGTACTTACTTTTCCATTTGGCCAATTCTATTTTTTAGGGAGTTATTTTCCTTGGCAACTTTTTGAATATCTTTTTCCATATTATTGACTCTTTTCATGATTTTCTTGCATTATTCTTATTTCTTTTCCCAATTTTTCTTCCACTCCTCTAATTTAATTTTTAAAATCCTTTTAAAGCTCTTTCAGGAATTACTTTGGGACCTGAGACCAAATTACATTTTTTCTTTGAGGCTTCTCATGTAGCCATTTTGACACTATTGTCCTCTTCTAAGTCTATGCCTTGATCCTCTCTGTTACCATAATAACTTTCTAGAGTCAAGCTCTTTTTATTGTTGTTGTTTTTTTCTTTTTTCTGCCTTTTTTTGTGACTTGTTTTTTTTACGTGAGAGCTGGACTCTGGTCCTGCACTGTCCCAGGCTTTTTGTGCTGGGCTCTGGGTCTTACCGCTGACTTTCATAGGGCTTAACTGCTTGCTTCTCTGGAGGGTAGGCTTGTCTTCTAGCTTCTACTGGGGGTGGTGGTGGGGGTGGGTAGGGCTTCTTGTTAACATCCTCTGGGTTGAAGTTTAGCTGCTGGTCTGTTCCATGGGTGGGGCCTTGCTATTGGGTTGCTATGAAAACAGGATATCTCTACTGCAAGGCTCCAGGAGTGAGGTCTCACTGTTGGTCAGCTCTGGGGCAGGGCTTCACTACTGGACAGGGCTTCCTTGGTGGCTTGTGCTTGGGATGGGGTCACTGGGGTGAAGCCTTGCTACACTGCACAGACTACTCACTTGCCTAGGGGGCTGCTGTTTTGCAAGATGGTGGAGCCTCCCTGGTGGATTCCTTCAGGCTCAGAGCCCTGCTGCAGACTCCCTCCTGTGATGCTGGCTGCTGCTGCTGCTGCTCTTGAACCTTGGTCCTTTCCTACCCAGTAAGACAGGCCTTTCCTGCTGTGCTGGTAAATCATTTCCCTGCTGCTAGGATAAATTCTAAGGTGGTTTTCTAGTTGTTTGGAGGGGAATTCAGGAGAGCTTCAGAGGCTTCTTTCCTCACTCCACCATTTTGGCACCAGAAGTCCCCCGGTCTACTACTTCTGGAAGGGGCAGCAAAGTAGTGAAGAGAGAAGGAGGGATGTACTTCTTCCTTGTCCTCCTAGGCCATCTCGTATCTGCTATGCCTAGGGTGGTCCATTCGTGGGAGCACTCACGAGGGAAGGGAAGTAATCCCTGTGGAAATTGGAGGGGGAAGCCAGTGAAGTGAAGGGGCACAGGCGTTTGAGGTCCACCCGGGTGTGGGCATAGGGGCAGCCAGCTAAGAGATTTCTTTCTCCATGTACACAATTGAGATAAAGGTGAAAGCTTAAGTTAAATAGAAATGGTGGTAAAGAAATATGCCTGAAAAAATATAGATTAAATATACCTTGCAACCTCTAGCCTACAGGTGAATCAATGATCTCTATGACACTAAATTTACAGAATACAACACATAAAAATAGGAACAGGAGGAGTAAGATAGATGAGACTATGTGATGTACCCTAATCAAGTCAAAGCCCAACAATGAAGGGGGAATAACTCCTGCAGTCTTAGGAAGAAGAGAGTCTACTGGATGTCAAGTCCTAAAATAAATCAAAGTCACAAGTTAAGGAATAAAGTATCTTTAATTGAAATAACCATGTAGTATACCTGCCACCCCCAGGGATGTCCCATGAGTGCAAAGCACATGGATTTCTCAAACAAAAAGACTCACAAATTTTTTTTTTTCATAGTTTTAGGAGGAGAAAAGGAGGAAATAGGAGGAAGAAGTAATATGAGGTAATAAGTCCTAGTCATGAGATCCCTGACACTCTCAGCAATCCAAGCAAGGAGAACCACTTCATTCTGGTTGTTTTGCCCTTCATGCCATGAATCCTAGTGGAAGGGTTCAAGGATATCAGATGCCTAGATCCAGCTTGAGCCAGGTTCTTCCACAAGGCAAAATCTCAGGATGGGAGTTAAGGTCTGACTCAGCTCAACCTAATCTCATTATGTTAAGGGTAGAAATGTAAGGACATTACTGGAATTTTAACAGTGTCAGGGTGACCAAGAGGATCTGGCCTTCCATATTACAGTCAGTATTAATAATTTTTTATCATTATATTAACAATCATACTAATAATTTTGTCAAGGGGAATGGGTGAGGAGGCAAAGAGAGGACTGAAAAAGGGATAAAGAAATGGGAAAATCAAATGTTGGAGAAGATGTGGGAAAATTGGAACACTAATGTATTATTGGTGGAGTTGTGAGCTGATCCAGCCATTCTGGATAGCAATTTGGAACTATGCCCTAAGGGCTATAAAACTGTGCCTACCCTTTGATCCAGCAATATCACTACTAGGTCTGTATTCTGAAGAGATCATAAAAAAGAGAAAAGGACCCATAGGTACAAAAATATTCATAGCAGATCTTTTTGTGGTGGCAAAGAATTGAAAATTGAGGGGATATCAATTGGAAAATGGCTGAACAAGTTATGGTTTATGAATGTAATGGAATACTATTGTTCCCTAAGAAATGCTGAGCACACAAATTTCAGAAAAACCTGGAAAGACTTACATGAATTGATACTGAGTGAAGTGAGCAGAACCAAGAGAACACTGTGCACAGTAACAGCAAGATTGTGCTATAACCAACTTTGATAGACTTAGCTCTTTTCAGCAATACAATGATCTTTCTAAGACTATTCTAAAAGATTCATGTTGGAAAATGCTATCCATATCCAGAGAAAGATTCTTTCTCATGGGTTTTCCCTTTTGTTCTGATTCTTCTTTCACAACATGATGAATGTGGAAATCTATTTAATATGATTGTATACGTATAGCCTATATCAGATTGCTTGCTATCTTTGGTAGGGAAGAGGGGAGGGAAAAAGAGGGGAAGGAGAGAGGAGAAAAAAAAATTGGAACTCAAAATCTTATAAAAGTGAGTGTTGAAGACTGTATTTACATGTAATTGGAAAAAATAAAATACTATTCAGTGGGGGAGGCAGTGGGAAATGGGAAAATCTTGTTTCATTCCCAGGACAGAGGACCACTGAAAAGTGTTTTTATGGGAAAAGATCCTATAAAAAAATGGGGACCTCACAATGACTATAGATTGCACGGATTTGGTACTTAGAGAGATCATTGATCTTGCCTCCACAGAAGAGGAATCAGAGCTCCTGGGGGCCACTGATACCCAGAAGAATGGGAGGGCATGGACCTAAAGAGGGTATTTCATGGGAAATGGAGGAAGTTTTCACTTTGCATTGTAAATTGTAAGATTGTAAGCTCCTTGAGGAGCTCCTGTCTTTCTCTTTTCTTTTTTGTGTCCCCATTGTTTAGCACTATGCTTGGCACATAATATGTACTTAATAAATGTTTATTCAATTGAATTGAGTTGATAATGGACATAGGGAGAGCAAAGGTCAATAATGAATTATACAATCATAGATATAGGAAAATTAGTATCAAGGACAATATTCATGCAGATGCATGATTAATGTTTCTAAAGGTGAGGCATGGCCAAAAACCAGGAAAGGGGGTAAGACCTACAGGGCAATAATATAGAACTTGTTTAAAAGAAGGAACCCAGAATAAGACTTTAGAAGCTTTAATTCCATAAGGAATATAGAGACTACAGAATTACTAAATAAACACAAAGGGCATGAATCAAAGAATAAAAGTCTAGAATAGACAGAAAAGGAAGATAAATAATGAAAAGAATGAGATACAGAAAATGAAATTTAATAAAACCTAATAAACTAATCAAGTACAAAGTAAGGAGAGGAAAGATGATTTTACTTGACTATTTAACAGAAGACAGGCATTAGCATTAAGGAGATCAGGAAAGGTTTCTTGAAGAAAGTGAGATTTTAGGTGGGACTTCAAGGAATAGAGAGGACTAGAGATAGAAATGAAGAGAGAAAGAATTCCAGGCAAGGTAGACAGTAAGTAGAAAATGACCAGAGTTGAGAGATAGAATACATTGTTTGAGATACTTAAAAGATACTCTGGTGACTTTGGAGAAAGCAATTTCAGTTGAATGATTAGGTCTGAAGGCAGACTGAAAAGAGTTAAAGAATTTATAGACAGTCTTCTCAAGGAGTTTAGTCATAAAAAGGAGGCAGAACATGGAACCACAGCTAATGGGGATGGACAGATCAAATGAGGAGCTTTTGAGGAAGAGGGAGATGTGAATATTTTAGTAGTCAGAAGGGAAGCTACCAATAGACAGAGAGATTGAAGATTAGTGAGAGAATAAGGAAGACAGAGGAGACAATCTGCTGGTGAAGATGTGATGAAATAGAACCCCTTTTCCAGAGTGGAAAAATCACTTTGGCTTCTCTCACTTCATAATTTCAATATGGAGAGCAGTTTCACCAGTTTGCTTTTGCTCTTCATAGGGAGAAAGCTCTGGTTGCTGAACCTCTTTCTTCCTTATCTACTTTCTCTCCTTGTGGTTCTCGCCTTCCAATTCAGATATAATTTCCTGGGTGAATAAATTCCTAATCATGAATCCCCTTCTCATTCCTCTGTAGGTGACTCATTCAGTACGTTCATTTGCATTGGAACAGGTCTCCTCTGTAGTGAGTTTTTGGTTTTATTTTCAGACTTCAGTCCCAAGAAACTTTCTTAAAAGGGCCAAGGCTTTTTCCTAATGAATATTTAAATGCATTTGAATTCAACAACAAGTCAACCAGTCAACAAACATTTATTAAGCACTTACTATGTGCCAGGGACTGCAGTAAGCACTGGGGAAACAAGTAAATGACAGTTGCTGGCCTCAAGGAACAACCAGTTTAAGGGGATACAAAATGCAAGCAATTATATACAAACATGATAAACATAGGACAAATAAGGGATGATCTCAGAGTTGTGAAAATGGATACCTTGATTTGCTTGAGCCCCCCAATTATCCAGGTAACTAGAAGAACTGTATGAAGATTGGCTGTCTTGGCTTGACATACCAAAAATCCTTTGTGGTGACCTAGAATAAACTCAGCTGGACTTGCAGATAATCATCAGCTCTAAAATTAATTAAGCATATATCAGCTATGAAACAGACCCTGACCCATTTGGTGATTTATGGACCCACAAGAGACACGTTTATCTCCAGAGACTCTTCAAACTTTGGTTAGGAGGCTCTTGGAATTATCCTGTTTTTGGAGACATCAAGCTTTGAACTATGGACTGCTTTTCTGATTTATATATCAAAAGGTCACAGCCCTATACCTGGAATTCCTCACTCCCCCTCTCCTTGGCAATGGAGATCACTGACTCATTCCTTTCTAAGCCCACCTTTCTCCCCAAATTCCTTGCCTTCCTTTGTTCAAAAGATATACAAACTCTCCCTATCCATTACTTGGTGGGCTGTCAGGATAGGCTGGTAGTCCTCATGTTTATGTTTTATTTCCCTGCTTAATAAAAACCTTTTTTTTTTAATTTCACAGGCATCATCTTCCTCTGGTTTTCTTCCCTTTTAGAGAAAAGGGGAAATAAAATCTTGAGAACTGATCTTTGTGCTCTCCCTCCATCTTCCTCTTTGAGAGAGAGATCTAAATTCCCTCAAGAGAGTACTTGCCTCAGTTTTACAGAGGGAAAGCACTGAGTGCTTTAAGGAGGACTGAGAAAGGCTTCTTAAAGAAAGTGAGAGTTTAGCTAAGGCTTTTTTTTAGTAAATAGTATTTTATTTTTTTCCAAATATATGTAAAGATCATTTTAAATATTCATTTTTATAAGATTTTGAGTTCCAAATTTTCCCCTTTCTTTCCCTCCCCCCTTCCCGAGACAGCAAGCAATCTGATATACTTTATACATGTACAGTCATGTTAAATATATTTCAATATTTGTCATGTTGTAAAAGAAGAAACAGAACAAAAAGGAAAAACCATGAAAAACAACAAAAAAGTGAAAATAGTATGCTTCAATATACATTCAGACTCCATAGTTCTTTCTCTGGATATGGATAGCATTTTCCATCATGAGTCTTTTGGAATTGTCTTGAATCATTGTATTGCTGAGAAGAGCTAAGTCTATATATCTGATAATTGCACAATGTTGCCATTACTGTGTAAAATGTTCTCCTGGTTCTGCTCACTTCACTCAGCATCAGTTCATATAAGTCTTTCCAAGTTTTTCTGAAATCTGCCTGCTCATCATTTCTTAAGCACAATAGTATTCCCATATCCATATACCACAACTTGTTCAGCCAATCCCCAATTAATGGGCATCCCCTCAATTTCTGATTATTTGATACCACAAAAAAGAGTTGTTTAGCTAAGACTTGAAGGAAAACACAAGAGGTGTAAATGAGGAAGAAGGACATTTCAGGCATGAAAGACAGTCAGAGAAAATGTCATGATTTGGGAAATAGATTGCTGTGTGCAAGGAGGAGCAAAAGAAATGTCAATGGATGATAAAGTACACAGGGGGAGTAAGTTGCAAGAATGCTGGAAAGTGAGAAAGAGATCAAGTTATGAAGGGCTCTAAAGGCAATTACAGGATTTTATGGATTTTATAATTGATTCTAGAGGTCATGGGAAACCACTGGAGTTGATTGAATGGAATGCGGATGACTTGGTTAGGCCTGAACTTTAAGAAGATCACTTTGGCAGCTTAAGTCGAAGTTAAACTGGAGCAGAAAGGGACTTGTGGAAGACAGACCCACCAGCAGACTATAGCAATCATCTAGGCATGAGGCGATGAGGGCCTCTGCCAGGGTCTATATGCGGTGACAGAGAAAAGAAAGGAGCAAACCTGAGAGGTATCAAAAAGGGTAGAAACAACAGAACTTGATGACTGATTGGATATTGGAGATGAGAGTGACAACACAAGAAAGAAACCTAGGTGGCAGGCCTGAGGAACTTGGAGGGTAGTAGTACCCTCTACAGCAATAGGGACATTAGGAAGAGGGGAGGCTTTGAAGAAAAAAGAATTAGCTCAGTGTTTGACATGTTCAGTTTAAGATGTCTATAGTATATCCTCTTTCACAGTTGTAATAAGCAGTTAGAAATGTAAGACAGGATGGAAGTTAGGGCAGGTTAAATAAAATAATAGAACAATAAAAGATCTATCTATATGGCAATTTTCTCACAGTGATATTAGTTTTAATATGGAAAACAGACACAAAATGTTGTCTCTCTTTTTTTTTGCTTTTTTAAGAGCAGGGCAGAACTAACAAATTTGGGAAGTTACTATTTGATATTTTGTCAAAACTATACAGTTAATATGTAAGAAGGCTTAGGTCTCATAAAAGTATTCATTGAGATAGAAAAATAAAAATACAAATCTATAGAAAGGAAAAAAACATAAATATTGTGTCATAGAAATAGTGTACTATTCATGGAATTATAGATTCAGACATTTCATGACTGAAATGATCTCTTTCACATTTATGTAGTGCTTACTATGTGCTAGGAACAGTGCTAAGCACTTTATAATTATTGTTTCATTTGCTTCTCATAATAACATTCTAGATAAGTGATATTGTTATGTTCATTTTACAGATAAGGACACTGAGGGAAGGAGAAGTTAAATGATTTCCCCAGTCACTAGAAACTGTCTGAGGGAAGATTTGAACTTAGGTCTTTCTGACTGGAAGAGATCTTGTGGTTGCTGCTATTATTCAGTTGTTCCAGCCATGTCCAACTCTTCATGACCCCTTTTGGGGTTTTCTTAGCAGAGTTATTGGAGATGTGGTTTGCCATTTCTTTCTCCAGCTCATTTTACAGATGAGAAACTGAGGCAAACATGGTTAATTGACTTGTCCAGGGTCACACAGCTAATAAGTGTCTGAGGCCAGATTTGAACTCAGGAAGATGAGTCTTCCTGACTCCAGACCCAGCTCTCTATCCTCTGAGCCACCTAACTGCTGTAACCTTCTTTTGTAAAGAGGAGATACTGGGCTTCTGCTATATGTGTACTGCTTTGCCTGATTTAAACTCCGTGGAACAAGATGACCTAGCACTGACTACTCCCTGGTCTCCACTACTCTTTCTTGCCTCCTTTTGTGTATTGTACCCCCACTAGATTGTAAGCTCCTTTAAGGGCAGGAATTCTCTTCTCTTTTCTATTAATTGTGTCCCCAGCAGTTAGTACAATGCCTGGCATATTGTATCAGGTGCTTTATAAAGGTTTGTTGGATTGGATTGGTTTGGATAGTTAAGGTTCCACTAAAAGATCAGTATATAATCCTAACCCTTTTCACCTCAGGCTGAAAAATCAGTCTTGTTGTTCAGTCATTTCAGTTGTATCTGACTCTTCATGACCCCATTTGGAGTTTTCTTGGCAAATATACTGGATGGTTTTGCCCTTTCCTTCTCCAGCTCATTTTACAGATGAGGAAACTGAGGCAAACAGCATTAGGTGACTAGCCCAGGGTCACACAACTAGTAAGTGTCTGAAGCCAGATTTGAACTCAAGAACATGAGTCTTCCTGTCTCCAGGCCCTGCACTCTATCCACTATGTCATCTAGATGCCCCAATAAATCAATCTCTTTTCTCTTAAAATACATGGAAGCTTGGGAGGATAGATTGCTTAGTGTAGTGGGAAAAGAACTTAATTTGTATTCAGAAAACCAGGATCCAAATCTTGGATCTATTCTACTCCTGCAACCTGTGGCACCTTGGGCAAATCACTTCATCTTGCTGGCATTAATTTCCTCATATATAAAATTAAGGTGTTAGATCAGAAGATCTCTTAAGTCCATACCTACCAGGGGTTTTCTAATAATAATAGCCAACACTCATATAGCATCTACTATGTATCAGGTACTATGCTAAGTGCTTTACAATTATTATCTCATTCAATCCTCACAACAACCCTGAGAGGCAGGTACTACTTTATCTTCATTTTACAGATGAGGGAACTGAGGTAAATAGAAGTTACATGACTTGCCTAGGGTCACACAGCTAGTAAGTGTCTGAGACCGAATTTGAAGTCGGGTCTTTCTGACTCCAGGCCAGCATTCTATCCACTGTTCCACCAAGCTGCTCCTGTGCTGATAAATGTTTAATAGGTAGCTCTTCAAAGCACATTTTAAAATTTAATCTGCATTATTGGTATTTTCCTCATTACTTTCTAGTCTATAAATCAACTTTGCTGATTTCAAAGATGTAAATGCTCACACTGAAGAATTAACAATTGGCTTTCGTAAGCTGAGTTAGGCTGGCTCTAGTATACTCTATACCAGCTCTTAACTCTATGACTCTATTCATTTTCAGATGGAAGAGTCAGTAGACAGTTTACAGAGGTGGTAGTATTGAGAGAAATTAATATTATATTATTATGTTGATAACTAATTACTAATTTGTAACCTATCTTTTTCCTTCTATTTCTGTTAAGATTCTACTCCTGAAAAGGTCAGTCAGTCTCTGAAGGACATGAATGAGTGATAAGATTACTCCTAGTTCCCAAAGCAAATACATGCTCCTTTACTATGTTAGGAGTTCCCACACTACTGGGAAACCTGGTTTCTGTTTAGAATATAAACAAAATCCATTCTGTGTGAGTCCTTTGCCTGGAGAAAAGAACTACTGTCCTTCATACTCTCTGTTAGAGTTTAGAGCAACTCAGCTCATAAAGGAGAAAACTAGCCAGAGAGATCTAGATGGAAATAGCTTCCCCTGCCCAGATTGCTGTAGATTGCTGATTCTCATGATCAAGCCACTTTCTCAGCAGGAAGAGCTGAAGACTTTTAGCTCACCTCCTCTTTAAATATCCACCAATTGAGTTGCATTTGTTAGGTGAATTCCCTGTCAGAAGATGCACACCTGATTTAAGGTATTTCAGAGTCTCTCTTGGCTTCTTTAATTATAGGGAGAATCACTCACAATTAATATATTATCAGCTGCCCTATTTAATAAATTAATATTTTTATTACCTGGAGCTCTGTCTCTTGGAATCTTCTTTCATCATAGTATTTTAGGAAGGTCTTTAAGGATGACTAGGAATGCGGAAGATCTGGGAGGAATACAAAGCACTATGTCCCTCCCCTATATTGATTTGTTTGATTAACTGGGCTTATGTTATCATAGTGAAGTTAAAATCCTAGAGCCTTGACTTGAACACCATAAAGTGGGTACATCTATTTCAATCGAGTGAACATGTTTCTTTAGTCTGAAGATGAGGGGAGTTTGGATTTAAAATGCAACTGGAGGGCAGAGCCAAAATGGTGGAGTAAAAGCAGTGACTTACTTGAGCTCTCCCCCAAACCCCTCCAAATGCCTGTAAAAATGGCTCTAAACAAATTCTAGAGTGGCAGAACCCACAAAAAGACAGAGCGAAACAAATTTTCAGCCCAAGACAACCTGGATGGTTTATAGGAAAGTTCTATTGTGCCAGGCTGGGAGAGAAGCATAGTTCAGGATGGGCCTGGCAGGCAAAGATAGGGCCAAAGGAAACCTTGAGCAGACCTCTGAAAACTGAATCATGGGCATCTGTGGCGATTTCCAAACTTCTTAACCCACAAATACCAAAGACAACTTAGAATGTCCGTGGGAAAGATCTGTTGCACCAGGGTGAGGGAGAAGCACAATCTAGTCCTGGCCCTACTGCAGCCCCAGGGTGGCAGTCACAGTGGCAGTAGATGGTTCTGGAGTTCTAGGCCTACAGATGGAGGGGAGGGGTTAAGCAGCTGATCAGAGGGTGATTGCAGGGATCTCTCTGTTGGCACTGAGACAGGATTCTCTTGATTTGCCTGTGCTTAGATGTGGGTCACAGTTCTGGGTAGCAGTCCTGGGGTGAGGAAGAGTGCTGGCATGGTGGAGTCCATGTCTTCTGTGGAGAGGGAATCTTCCTCACAGTTCCAAGGCAGAAAAGAGTGCTTATGCTCACTCATAGACCAGAGCACAGGCCAGGAAAGGAGTAAACACCTCGCCTTTGATCATACCACCTTAGAAGAATGGAAAATTTACAGACTAGAAGTCTGTAAAATTTACAAACTAGAAGTATCTCTAAAAACAGCTGTACAAAACCCCTGAAGCTTGGGACAGTACACCCTACACACTGGAAGCAGAGCTCTACCTTAACAAGGAGTTAAAAAGTCAAGTAATTGGATAGAAACATGAGCAGGCAGCAGAAAAAAAAAACCAGACTATTGAATATTACATTGGTGAAAAAGAATATTAAAACATAAAACCAGAAGAAGATAACAAAGTCAAAGCTCCTATATCCAAAGCTTCCAAGAAAACTTTGAATTGGTTTGAGGCCACAGAAGAGCTCAAAAAAGATTTTGAAAAGCAAGTGAGAGAAATAGAGGAAAACTTGGAGAAAGAAATGAGAGTGATACAAGAAAATCATGAAAAACAAGTCAACAGCTTGCTAAAGGAGACCCCAAAAATACTGAAGAAAACAACACCTTAAAAATAGACTAAACCAAATGGCAAAAGAGGTCCAAAAAGCCAATGAGGAGAAGAAGGCCTTAAAAAGCAAAATTGGCCAAATGGAAAAGGAGGTCCAAAAGCTCACTGAAGACAATAATTCCTTGAAAATTAGAATGGGGCAAATGGAAATTAATAACTCTATGAGCAATCAAGACATAAAACAAAACCAAAAGAATGAAAAAATAGAAAGCAGTGTGGAATATCTCATTGGAAAAACAACTGACCAGGAAAATAGATGCAGGAGAGATAATTTAAAGATTATTGGACTACCTGAAAGCCATGATAAAAAAAAAAGAGCCTAGACATCATCTTTAAAGAAATTATCAGGGAAAACTTTCCTGATATTCTGGAACCAGAGGGTAAAATAGAAACTGAAAGAATCCACCAATCACCTCCCAAAGAGATCCCAAAATATAAACTCCTAGGAATATTATAGCCAAATTCCAGAGTTCCCAGGTCAAAGAGAAAATATTGCAAGCAGCCAGAAAGAAACAATTCAAGTATTGTGAAAACCCAATCAGGATAACACAAGATTTAGGGATTGGAACATGATATTCTGGAGGTCAAAGGAGCTAGGATTAAAACCAAGAATCACCTACCCAGCAAAAATAAGTATAATTTTTCAGGTGGAAAAATGGACATTCCATGAAATAGAGGACTTTCAAGCATTCTTGATGAAAAGACCAGAGCTAAGTAAAAAATTTGATTTTCAAATACAAGACTCAAGAGAAGCCTGAAAAGATAAACAGGAAAGAGAAATCATAAGGGATTTATTAAAGTTGAACTGTTTACATTCCCACATGGAAAGATGATATTTGTAACTCATGAGACCTTTGTCAGTATTAAAGTAGTTGGAGGGCACAGGGCAAGTTGAATAGGAAGGGATGATATCTAAAAAATAAAATTAAGAGCTGAGAGGGGAATGTACTGGGAGAAGGAGAAAGGGAGAGGTAGAATGGAATAAATTATCTCACATAAAAAAGGCTTTTACAGTAGAGGGGAAGAGGGAGAAGGTGAGAGGGAATTGGTGAACCTTACTCTCATCGGATTTGGCTTAAGGAGGGAATAACATGAACACTCGGCTGGGTATGGAAATCTCTCTTACTCTATGGAAAAATGGGGGGGCAAGGGGAATAAGAGAGGAGGGGATAATAGAAGGGAGGGAAGATTGGAAGAGAGTAATCAGAAGCAAACATTTTTGAGGAGGGACAGGGTCAAAGGAGGGAATAGAACGAACAGTGGGTGGGATTGGATGGAGGGAAATATAGTTAGTCTTTCACAACATGAGTATTATGGAAGTGTTTTGCATGAATAAACATGAATAATCTATTTTGAATTGTTGCCTTCTCAATGAGAGTGTGTGGAAAGGGAGGAAGGGAGAGAATTTGGAACTCAAAGTTTTAAAAATGAATGTTAAAAATTATTTTTACGTGCAACTGGGAAATAAGATATACAGGCAAAGGGGTATAGAAATCTATCCTGCCCTACAGGAAAATAGAAGGGGAAGGGGATAAAAGAAGGGAGGGTGATAAAAGAGAGGGTAGACTGGGGAAGGGGTATTCTTTGTTGGAGTGGGGGGAGGGGAGAGATGGGAAGAAAAATTGGAACTTAAGATCTTGTGGAAGTGAATGTTGAAAGCTAAAAATTAATTAATTAATTAATAAAAAAGAAGTACATAAAAAACATAAAATGCAACTTATATACCAGCACACCCTGACCCATCATTGAAAGAAAGCTCCAGAGGCATTCATAATGTCTCTATGTAGCCTAACTCCTTCCTCATGAATTTTAAATACTCTTTCAAAATAGTACAGATTCATTTTGCATTGACATGACATTACCCAATAAGACTTAACAAAAAACAAATACCTTTCCAAAGTATATTTCCCCAAAATGTTATTAAGTAAAGCCAACTAACCATGTGATTGCAAATGAAGGGACCTATCACTTCTTGCCTTTATAGACCACTGGTTATAAACTGGGTGCTTTAACTTTGATGGTGTAGTGCCAACAGCATAGAAGAGAGGGAGAGATATGGGGAGGAAGAAATAAGCATTTTTATAGTACCTCTTATGTGCCAGCCCTGTGTTAGTTATTATGCTAAGCTGACTTGAATTTTGTTTCCTCTGTCTTGACTGTGTTTATTTTATGGAGTTATTATATGTAGTATTCTTTTTTCATCTGTGTTTATTGTTCTTAATCATGCTGGACTGGGGTGGGGGGGTCAGAAAGAACTGAGTTCAAATTCTGCCTCAGACACTTACTGAGTTATGTGACCATGAGCAAGTCATTTAACCTGTTTTATCTTCAGTTGCTTCATCTGTTAAAAAATAATTAAAGTAGCATATATCTTTCAGGATTGTTGTGATGATTAAATGAGATACTAATCATTTTGCAAACTTTAAAGCATTATATAAATGCTAGGTATTACCATTACCATTGCTTTCACATCATACAAATCTCTCCATGTTTTTCCTAATTTTCTGTATTCAACTTTCCTTACAAAGCATTAACATTAATTATATGTGTATGCCATAAGTTTTATTTATTGGAGCTTACTTGTTATTGGTGCCTCTAAAAACACGTAAGAAGTTGCTTGGTGCAGTGGATAGAGTGCTACATTTGTATTAAGGTGGGCCTGGATTCAAATTCTACCTCTAATAGCTGTGTGACCAGCTTAGCCACCCTACTAATTTATAGCTGTATTAGGGTCTGCTTTTGGTGGAAAGAGTTCACTAGCTGAGAAAAATCACAGATACTTGTTGTTTGATATCCTTGATGCATTTTGTCCTGTATGTTACCATCCTTTCTCACTATGCTGCTACTTTGTAATGCAGCAAACCAATTCAGAGAAAAATAGGTCGACCAAGAAACTACATTAGACAGTATGTGTGACATTCCATACTAGTAGTATTAGAACTGAGTATTCTCTACTGAGAGATATATAGGGGATGGCATCATCCTTTATCAGGGACCAGTATTGGTCATTGTAACTAATCAACTTCCTCACCTGTTGTTAGATTCTCCAGTTATAGATGCAATTTTTGCTGACCTTGATTCTGTTGGCCCTTCTAGGCTTTAGGGACTGACCTTCACCTTTTATTTTTCTGTTACATGACAATCGGAACTTTACAGTGCTAAATTATAGCCTTCTATACAAGGGGGGATCCACATTAAGGAGACAAGATTTCCAGGGTGTGCTTGGAAATGTTTAACACCTAACTATCCAACAAAAAAAAGAACAAAACAAAAGACTTATGACACACTCTTTAAGTTTAATCTGCATTATTCACATTTTATCCATCCCTTTCTTAAGTCTAGAACATTAATTTGTAACATTTATTGATTTCCATGGAGTAAAAGCTTACACTGAAAATTTAACAATTTCACTGAAGCATGTTTAAGCTGATTCTAGCTTACTCCTGTTTGGAAGATTCTTTTGGAGGATTGAGACAATTCAAATCATTTGATTTTTATTCAAGTCCTGGGTCTTAAGATTAATCTGCATTATGTGAACCCTATATATAGTCTCATCATTCAAAGTTCAAAATAATCTGTTGTTTAATTCTGTCCTCAGATCATACCTGAATGGAAATATTGTACCATCTGTTATATCTAACCTTATGACATTCTTACCACTCAATAACATTATCTGACCAAAGAATACATGAGAAATAAAGGAATGACTCAAAAAAAATCTAGAAAACAGCTGTCACTGACCTTATGACACAGAGTCATCATCAAAAATTATATATGTGTTAGAGGTGACATAAAATCATATAACCTCAGATTTTAAAAGGATTAGGAATATAAGACATCATTACAGGCTTATTAGAAATTATTTCCTTCCATGTGCTCTCTGTTTCAACTGGACTGGCCTATTTGATCTGCACATAGCAATCCCTCCCAAATCTCTGTGTCTCTATGTAGTTATTTACCTGTGAACACGCTGTATCTGCTAGTAAGAGGTACTTACTGGAGTGATTTCCCATTTCCTTCTCCAGCTTATTTCACTGATGAGGAAACTGAAGTAAACAGGGTTAAGTAACTTGTCCAGGGTCACACAGCTAGTAAATGTCTGAGGTTGGATTTGAACTTAGGTTTTCCTGACTCCACACCCAGCACTCTATCCACTGCACCACCTAGCTGCCCCACAATTGCTGATTTCTAAAGTGTAAATGCTCACATGGAAAATTTAATAATCAACTCCCAAAAGCCAGTTAGAGCTGGCTCCAGCATATCCCTGGCTAGACCTTCTCCCCAAGAGAGTGCTAAGAACAAATTTCTTAGGTGAGAAAATGTTCTCCTTGATTGAACTGAGATTTCACTATGACACTGAGCCCCTTTTCTTTCAAGTATTCTATCATCTAAACCAATCTAAATAATATCCCAGGTTAATGTTATAACTGTTTACTTTGATAAATATGTTTGTTCATTATACTTAATTGCCTTTTGTGTAATAAACATTGGGCAGGAAGAGATTCAAAATGACTCAGATTAAGCTAATTGTCACCCTCCTGGTCTGCGGAAGGGTTACTTCCCACCCAGAGTGAACAAAGAAATTAACTTGCATCCTGAACTTTCAAAGGAGATTCAAAATCACAACCCTAGAGTTCAAATAGTTGATATTTAATGGATAGATATAACTCTAAGCCAATGCCCCTTTTTGAAGAGAGAATATAGTGAAACATAGTTCGGTCATGGCTATCTTCCTACTCTCCATAAAGGGAGAAATCTCAGTCTCCTTGGAGACATAGAGTAGACCAAGTCCTATATATATGCATGCATGCATACATAAATAGAGTTGTCTATATGTAGATGTGTCTATATGTGGAAATCATACATATATACACGTGTGTAGAGTAGATAATATATATTTATATAGATATGTATATGTATAGCTGTATGCAGATATGTATATATGTGCATACTTTATTTATATTCGTATTTATGCTACGTGGGTCACCCTGGTACTTTTGGCCTTTTGAAAAATATTGAAAATCAAGAAATGAATTCAAGTAGAAATATTCATCAAGCAGTTAAAAATATGGGGCTGGTGCTAAAAAAATAAGTGACCAAGACTAGACTTGGAAGTCTTTCACTTAAATGTAAGAGCTGAAATCTTACTGCTTGTCATTTCTTATAGCACAATAGTATTCCATTACATTTATCTTGCATTCATCCTCATTCTACTATTATACAGACTTCCAAGTAGGGACTGTTGGGTGGCCTCAGTTTCTTTACGTTCAGCACAGGGGAATCAGTAGATCTGTATCTTAAGGAACGTGCAGGAAAAGGACTGGTCCCAGCTTTTCTAAATCCCTTTCTGTTAGGCCAGATGCTCTGTTCCCTTGTAGTCTCTGCCTCTGATCACCACAAACAGAATATCTTCTTCCCTGTCTGATTCTTCACCTCTCTCTTTCTTTCCTTCAAATAGCTGGCTGACTCAGCATATAGCCCCATTTGGAGGATTCAGTAAAAGGTGGGAAGTCATTGTCCATAGGGGATTCCTACATTTATTATATGCTGAGTAGCAAGCCCACAAGTTTGTTTGTGTTTAAAGCAGTAGGTATGTTGAATTTAGTTGGGGGCATGGACACTGAATGAGACCTTGGAGTATTAAACTTCTGTGTTAATCTATGAGTTTTTTACAAGGTATATGTGTTTTCTCTTCTTGTGGATTCATCTATAAAAACTATCTGGCACCTATTTCCTCTTTAAATAAAATATTTTTGGGTTGGAGAGATATGTGGAAAGCAAATGTTTGACTACTTGTTTGTCACCCAGATGTATTTTTCTTTTTTTAAATAAAATTTTAGTTTTTCAATGAACAAAAATCTATTGTTTCCCTCCCACTTGCCCCATTCGGTGATAACATTGTAAAGACAACTTTGAAAGACTTAAGAACTCTTATCAACATAATAACAAACCATGATTCCAGATATATTTTCTTGAAGTACAAACTTGACCATATTTCTCCTCTGCCCCCAAATGTTCAGTAATTCCTAATTGCCTACTATATTAAGTTCATCCCTTCAGCCTGGCATACAAGTCAAGACCTCACCCAAGATGTCATTGGTCCCATTTGAAAACAAGGGATGAATAACCCTTTCATTGATAACTCTCTGATGGGTTTGAGGCCTGTAGAGTACCATCAAGAATTATGCAGCCAAGCACTGTGCTATGTTCTGGGGATACAATATAAAACTGAGGCAGAGCCAGCCCTCAGGCAAGGTTATAATCTCATAGGAGGCCATAGCACATAGTGGATTAGGAAGTTATTAGGCAAGGGAGCTTTGGATAAAGTAGTAGAAGGATTCTGAAGGGAACAAGATGAAAGGTTATGAAGGAGAATAGGTTATCATGATATTTCCAATAACAGTAGTTATACCAATTTAATTATTGTTCCCAGATTCAGGCTCAGAGGTGGAAAAAGAGAAGTGGGGAAGGATGTATATGGCAATAGGACATATAGCAAGATGTCAATGCTGGGAAGATACTGGTCTCTTGGTGAACTGGGTTAGATACGAAATGTGGTCTGGAACTGGCTAAATATGGTGTGTTGGATCAGTTTTCATTCCTGTACCCAGTAATCAGGATAGCTCAGTCTCAGCTCAGTCATGGAGCCCCAAAGATGAGAGGATACATATATATACTTTACATATATATACTTGATATATATATACATATATATATACATATATATACTATACATATATATACTTGATGTTCTCAAAACAGACCTTTCTCCTTCTTTCTTATAGGCCTTTGCTCTTGCTTCTTTCCAGAGTGCCCTAACCACTCCCTTTCCCACCTAAACTTTACTTTTCCTGTCAATTTCTCCTCAGAATGAATCCCATTCTCTGAGTTCTTCAACAAACCTCATCCTCTGACCTTATCTTACAGCATTTATCATGTTGTACTTTGTATTATAGTCATTTATATAATTGTCATCTCCTCTAGAAGACTGAAAATTTCTTGTGGGCAGAGAGCATTCCTTATCTTCTGACCCTACTCAGGCCTCAACACAGTACCCTATAGACATCAATTATTCAAGTATTTATTTACAACAAGAAGAATCTGCTTATATATTATATAATCAACAAATATTTGTTGAATTGAGTTGAAACGGAAATTTAAATTTCATTTAATGCACATGTAATTTATTAAAAGACATTTTTAAAAATTTCCATTGTTGGCCTGTTATAACTAAAAATTCTCTTAGACCATGAGAAAAGCACAAGTCATAGCAAACTGTAAAGTATCAAATAAACCATAAGTTACCAATAAAAGTAGTAAGAAGAATGATTATCCCAAATGCAAATGGGTTAACATTTGTGAATTTTAATAGATGCTTTCTGGAGAAAATGACTCAATCTAAAGGAATATCACTAATGGTAGGAAATTCAGGCACCATATAAATAACTCACATTTAAATAGCTTTTTAAAGTTGGTACCTTGCCAATCATACCACATGACCCTACTCTGCTTCTGTGCCTTCTTACTGACTATTTTATTGATTCTGACTCGTAAGTATATTCTAATAAAAACTAATGAGCTTCTGAAGAAGTTAAATTTCCACTAAAGAAAATGTATTTATTTAGAAGGCTACTTCTCATTGTCCCAAATGCATTTATACTGCATTTTTCAATGTCAAAAAGCTCTGGCCCTGATCTCCAAATACAGAGAATGATTCAATTGTCATAAATTTCCACAAATGAGCCAAAACAATTAGTTAACTTAGATGATTAAATAAGATGTCAAAAATATTCAGCAATCAGGTTTGTAGAGAAATACAACCTTTGTCTCTCTTCGCAGCTTGCTTGGAGATTTTTATCTGAACTAACAAACACCATAACAGCTCAGGGGAAGACAAACCTTAATACCGCTGGCTCAGGAGCCTCTAACCCAAGGAACTGTTGTTTAATTGGCCATAACCAGATGCACACATTTCTACCACTTCATCTTCAAGTAGAAGGCAAATGCCCCACCCCTCAGAATCCCTAAAGTGCTGTGTCTGAAGAAAAATCTATATTCATTGAGAGTATACAATCTGCTAAATGTATTATTAGTCTAAGTCAAGTTAGTTGATCAGCTAGAAGTTCATCTGCTGTGGCAACCAAAGCATCGTCACAAAAAAGAAAAATTGACTAGGGGCCCAGAAAAGCTCACTGCACACCTAGTAAAAGAGAGATCATAGGTAATTGTAGAAATACATGGCAAGTACTAAATCATATGCTATATGTACATTTTGTCAGAACACATCTACTGTGAATTTGCTATAATATCTCAAAATTCGGAAGCTGTCTCTGCCTTTTTATTTCCCTTTCTTTGGACAGTGCTGAGTCATTAACAAATGGTTGTAGAATCTCTGAGGAGTCAAACTGAGTGGACACATTGTGTACTTTTCTAGGAAACCATGGCCCTAAGCGGCCAATATTATATTAGCTTCAGAAATTCATTTAGATAATCACATATTTTTAAAATGTATATATATATATATATATATATATATTTATAATTGTTGAGTCTCAGGGGATAGATTCTTGTCAAAACTTCCCTATTCTGAAACCTATAAAAGCAAACTGTCACACTAAATCTCTTTCTCTCTCAACCTTCAGTATGCTGTTTTCACCCTTTTTCCTTGTATGTGCTTCAAGCAACCTTCTCTCTCCCCTAAAGGCAATGGAGACAAGGCAAGGCGCAAGTGCTTGCTGAGGTAGCCTGATACAATTGTTCTTAGGTCCCAAGTTCATGTCCGGTTTCTGACTTTACGCTCTTTTTCTGAGTACAAGTTAGAGACTGGATACCTGATAGAGGATTTCCCCTTTCCAAGATATGGTGACAACCAGAGCGATGAGAGATTTCTTGCAGAAGCACATAGTAGAAGCAGGCATATGCACTATCACTTTGCTTTAAAGGGTAGGTCATGGACAATGCTTATGATCCCTAGCTTCATATGAAAGAGAAGAAATTTTGAATTCTCCAGGCAACATGCATCTAGATGCTACATTTAGAGCCCAAGAAAGGAGACTTCCTGAGTAGCACCAGCTTCAGGATTTGCTTCATGGGAACCCCCAAATATAAGAGCTCTCAAGTTCAAGAGTTTGAGGATTGGGTCCTCTTGAAAGACAAGGAGATTTCTTCATGCTATATAGGACTACAAGAGATAATATTCATAAAGTCTTTTTCAAACCTTAAACAACTATAAACTATATAAATTTTAGCGATTATATTAAAAAGTCGCTTGTAAATAGGAAGCCTAGGTTCAAGATCAAACTCTTCTAGGATTATGGCCTTGGAAAAGTAACTTAACCCCTCTGGTCCTCAGTTGCCAGTAAAATGGGGAGAATACTTGTACAGGCTTGTGGTTGGGAGGATCAAATGTGTATGCACATGAAGTGTCCCGAGACACAGAGAGAGAAAGAGAGAGAGAGAGAGTATGTGTGTGTGTGTGTGTGTGTGTGTATGTGTGTGTGTGTGTGTGTGCTTGTATTCTATATAGACATACATATAGGAAAGTACTGGCAGGTAGGGTGGTATAGTGGATAGCAAGCCATCTTTGGACTCAGGCAGACTTGGGGCCAGCCAAATTAGGCCTATAACACCACACACTGGCTTTGTGGGAATGAAAAAATCATTTAAGGTCTTGGTGTCTTAGGCAACTCTCTAAACCCATAAATTATAAGCATGTTATGAATCAACATCAGTGGAGGGAATTTCACATGGGGACATTCCATACTAATAAAATCACAGAATCAAACAAAAAGTAATTTTTAAAGCAGTGAGCTATCCCTGATCTACTTTTTTTTCCTAAAGTATTAATTAAACACTCCTGGGGTTGTCTTTCAGGACTGATACAAAAAACAAGGAAGCTATTGTGAAATGTATACTGAGGAATTCTGAGCATCATTGCTGGTATGGAGCACTGGTAGGACAGAAGAGTTAAATTTTCTTTTCAATCAACTAAAGAACAATAGCAGAATTGGATCTTGGGATAATTTCCAAAGTAACAATTCTTCTTCTAATGGACTGAATTATAATTGAATGATGGGAATTAAGGTTCCTCTCAAAATATGCCTTTAACAGATTTAAAGCTGTGAATGGGGGTTGCATTCTTTTGAGGAAAAAGAAGCAAGGAAAATGTCAGCATTTTGTTTTGTTTTGTTCTTAATGAATGCCTCTGAGTTTATTACATATCCATTGAGGTTAGCTTATATAATTGCTAAAGATGCCTAGTGAGAAAACAATTATTTATATAATTTATATAATAGATTATTTATATTTAAAATATTTAAGCTGAACAGAAAATTTTAGTATTTGAGATTGAGTAACCTATGACATAGTTTCTTCCCTAGAATGTGAATAATGATATTCAAATAAAGGTTAGTTTCTGTTCAGATGTTATAAAGAATGAGTCACCTTTCCTTCATATTTCTGACATCTATTAGTTATAAGTCAAATAAGCTAATATTTTTCTGTGTATTTGTAACAGGGTTTGCCCTAAACCCAGACTAACTAAAATGGCTTAACCCATTGGGGAGACATTTGAGAACATGAGCTTGTGTGAACATTTCATATTGGTCTGTGATGGGGAGCAACCTGCATCAATTGGTTGGGTAGTTGGAACTGTCTACATCTTTAAATATACCTGACTAAGCAGTTACTCTCTTTCCTGAATTTTTGTCTTTGGAGTAATGTAACATGAGTTTTCTTTACTCCACTCTGTCAGGTTTGTTACATACCACGCTCTCTCCCACCCCTCAAGATTTCCCTATACCCTTATAAGATTGGGGTGGAGAGGGTCTCTCTACTATTATATTTGTTATCCAACCCTGTTCTCTGGGAAAGAGAAAAAGATGAGGTCTGCCCTCCCCTTACCATATGTTGTCTCCTATTCTTAGTGAAAGAGCCCATCACCCTCACACATGACTACAGTTGCTTCATCCCTAGACTAGAAAGTAATTCTTCTTAGTTAGATTTAAAGATGCAGAGAGTTCCAGTTACCCAGCCAATGGAAAAAAGCTACTCCCAGTCATGTGGTAGGCCAATGCAGAATGTTCATGTATGCTCCAGTTCTACTGTCTGTCAGCAATGGGAAGACTCCCACTACACATTTACATTGCTCTAAATGGCAAAAGTATGTTCTGATGTATGTTTGCTCTTGCAGACTCCTTGTGTGTGGGAGGAGGATGGACATTAGCTAGCAATTAAGCTAACTCAAGACCAAAAAGAAATATTGTATTGTATATTATTTAGTGTGTGGAGAACATTTAAAGGAGGATGTGTCTGAAAAACTTTGGTGGCTGAAGCTCACCTGTATTTGTAGAAGTTGTGTGTTATTTTTCACTGTCCACTGTCCACTGGACAATTATGCCCAATTCTCTGTGACCCGGGAGACTCATCTTCAAGAATTGAAATCCAGCCTTATATACTTACTAGCTGTGTGAACCTGGGCAAGTGACTTAACCCTGTTTGCCTCAGTTTCCTCATCTGTAAAATGAGCTGGAGAATGAAATAATTTTGTGGTAATTTAATTGGGATGGCATTGAATATATAAATTAATTTGGTCAAAATTGTCATTTTTATTATATTGGCCCTGCCTACCCATAAACAATTAATATTTCTCCAATTATTTAAATATAATTTTATTTGTATAAAAAGGTTTTTTTTTAATAATTTCTTGTACATTGCTCCTGGGTTTGTTTTGGCAGGTATACTTCCAGGTATTTTATACTGTCTAAAGTTATTTTAAACAGGGTATTTTTTTTATTACTTCTTCTTGTAGAGTTTTGTTTGTGATATACAGGAATGCTGATGATTTATATGGATTTACTTTATATCTTGCTACTTTGCTAAAATTATTGTTTCAGCTAACTTTTTAGTATATTTTCCCAATGAATAGGTCCATGTATCCTCCTCTTTTAGCTATCTTATTTATTGTGAATAAAATATACCTTTAAAACCTATATTCTAGTAATGAGCCTTATCCAGTGAAGTTTCAGTCATTGCTTAGAGATCACATTTCCCTCCTTGTGTTAAAACTTTAAAGTTAAACTTGATTATTACTAGTATTCTTTATGGATTTCTATGTATGCATTTATATGTCTATGTATATATTTATGTATATATGTTTAAATGTGGGTGTGTATGTATCTGAGTGTGAGGGACTGTCTGATGTTGGCAACTACCAGGTGGGCGCTGTGGCAAGATTAGGGTAAGATCTGGGTATTTTGGAAGTCGAGGCAGGGGCTGTGGTAGGCAGAGTCGTGGTGAACTGGGATGGGCTGGGTACAGAGAAGCCCTGAGGCAGTGGGCAGTGCTATGTGAGATAAGCTGGGTGCAAGGAAGTAGCCGGAGCTTGTGCTCCTGAGGCAAGGGGCGGTGCCACGTGGGAGTGGGATGGCAGAGGACTGAGTTCCCTTTGCTTAGTCCCCTCTCTATATGCAACGTCAACCCCAGACGCCTCCATCTTGTGACCTTCCTGACTTCCTGGGTCCCTTTGTGTAGCACTGACCCCAGACACCTCCTCCCAGTATCTGAGTCTGACTTCCTAGGTCATGTACTCTGTCTATGCACTAATCCCAGACGCCTCCTTCCTGTATCCGGTCCTAGCCTCCTACGTCACTCCCTTCCCCTTGGTGTGCTAAACTCAGACAGCCCCTTCCGGTATCTGACCCTACAATCATTGGCTAGTAAGCGGGCTGGGGAGGAGGGGCTAAGTAGGTACTTAGAAACGAGCGTGGTCAGATCGCTCTCTCTCTCTTGGCTCCTGCTCTGTTGCTCTGGCCTTGCTGCTTGGGCTTGCTGCTTGGGCTTGCTGTGATGGCCTCTGAATAAAGCTCTGGTGTTGGCGCCTCCCGATGGCTCATCTTTGTGTGTTTATCCGGCTGAGGACTGAAGACTCAAGAGTGAGTATGACTCTGGCAGCCTGCTCCTTATAGGAGGAGAGGGTCGGCGCGGCCAACACAAGGTCGGCGCGGCCGGTACATCTGAGTCCTTGGATTTTATTACTATCTCCTTTCTTGGATTATATCTCTAATGGACTTCTGAGTGTCTCATCTCCTGTTCTTCCTCATTATAGTATCTATCTTGGTAGATAAAAACAAACTTCTTCCTGATTTCCCTTTTCATTTCCATTTAAAACCCTTTGAATCGGATGGGCAAAACTCTGAGAAAGTGCAATTTGGAGATATTTTAATTGTATGCTATATCTCCTCATTGCTGTTCTTATAATAATTTGATATTGATTATGAACTTTGCTTTTCATTGGGCTAATAGAAAGGAGGGCAGATTAAGGAAGGCAGTGGTCAGAAACAAAACACTGGTGAGGAGGAACAAGGTGAAAGGACAGAGGGAAAAAAGTATAAAAAGGAAAAAATAGGACAGAGGGAAATACATAGTAGCTATGTTAGTAACTATAATGCACTTATAACTATGAATGTGAACTGAATGAACTCTCTCATACAATGGAAGCAGATAGTAGAGTGTATTTAAAAACAAAATCTTACATCATGTTGTTTACAAGAAATACATTTGAAGCCAAGAGACACACTCAGCATAAAGGTAAAAAGGCTGGAGCACAATATATAATGCTTCAGTTGAAATTTTTAAAAATGCGGGGGTAGCAATCATGAGTAAAAGCAAAAGTAGATCTAATTACAAGAGACAGGGAAGGAAACTTCATCTTGCTAAAGGTACCATAGACAATGAGGTAATATCAGTACGAAACATATATGCACCAAATGAGATAGCATCCAAATTCCTAAAGGAGAAAAATGAGTTACACGAGGAAATAGACAACAAAACTATACTAGAGGGAAACCTCAACCTCCCTATCTCAGAATGAAGTACATTTAACCACAAAATAAACAAGAAAGAAGTTAAGAAGGTGAATAGAATTTTAGAAAAGTTAGATATTATCGACTTCTGCTGAAAATTGAATGGGAATAGAAAGGAATATACCTTTTTTTTTAGTAGTACGTGGCACCTAAACAAAAGTTGACCATGTATTAGGGTACAGAAACACAAACACATCAAATCATAATCAAATGCAGAAAGGCAAAAATATCAAATGCATCCTTTTCAGATCTTGATGCAATAAAAATTACATTTAATAAAGGGCAATGAAAACATAGATTAAAATAATTGGAAACTAAATAATCTAATCCTAAAAAATGGATGAGTCAAATAATAAATCATAGAAATTATTAATAATTTCATCATAGAGAATGACAATAAGGAGAAAACATTTCAAAATTTATGGGGTGTGGCCAAAGCAATTCTTAGGGGAAATTTTATATCTCTCAATGCTTATAACAGTAACATAGAAAAAGTAAACCAATGAACCGGGCATGCAATTGAAAAGGTTAATAAAAGAACAAATTAAAAATCCCCAATTAAACACCAAATTAGACATCCTGAAACTCAAAGGATAGACTAATAAAATTGAAAGTAAGAAAACTGTTAAGTTAATAAATAAAGTTAAGACCTGGTTTTATGGGGAAACAACAATAAAATAGATAAGCCTTTAGTTCATTTGATTTTTTTTTTGGTGAGCCAATCGGGGTTAAGTGACTTGCCCAGGGTAGCATGGCTAGTGTCAAGTGTCTGAGGCTGAATTTGAATTCAGGTCCTCCTGACTCCAAGGCCAGGGCTCTATCCACTGTGCCACCTAGCTGCCCCAGTTCATTTGATTTAAAGAAAGAAAGAAAGAAAGAAAGAAAGAAAGAAAGAGAAAAACCAAATTACCAGTATCAAAAATGAAAACAGTGAATTCACCACCAATGGAAAGGAAATTAAAGCAGTGATTTGGAGCTATTTTGCCCAATTGTATGCCAATAAATCTGACAACCTAAGTGAAATGGATGAATATTTACAAAAATGTAAATTGCACAGATTAACAGAAGAGGAAATTAAATACTTAGCCCTATTTTAGAAAAAATAAATTGAACATGCTTTCATTGTATTTCCCAAGGAAAAAATCCCCAGGGCCAGACAGATTTACAAATGAATTCTACCAAACTTTTTTTTTAATTAATTAATTTATTTTTAGTTTTCAACATTCACAACATATCAACATTCACAAGATTTTGAGTTTCAAATTTTCTCCCCATCTCATCCCTCCTCCCACTCCAAGATGGTATGTATTCTGAATATTCCCTCTCCTAATCTGCCTTCCCTTCTATCCATCCCCTTTCTCTTATCACCTTCCCCTTCAATTCTCCTGTAGGGCAGGATAGATTTCTATACCCCATTTCCTGTATATCTTATTTTCAAGTTGCATGTGAAAACAGTTTTTTGAACATGTGTTTTTAAAACTTTGGGTTCCAAATTTTCTCCCTTCCTCCCTCCCCACCCACACTCATTGAAAAGGCAAGCAACTTAATTCAGGTTATACATATGTAGCCATGCAAAGCACTTTCCTACTAGTCATGTTGTGAAAAACTAAGTGTATTTCCCTGAAACTTATCCTGCCCCCCCTTTTATTCTGTTCTCTCTTTTGATCCTGTCCCTCCTTAGAAGTGTTTGCTTCTGATTACCTCCTTCCCCAATCTGCCCTCCCCTTTATCATCCTCCTGCTCTCTTGCCCCCTTTCTCCCCTATTTTATGTAGGGTAAGATAGATTTCCATACCCAATTGAGTAGGTATGTTATTCTCTCCTAAAGCCAAATTCTATGAGAATAAAATTCACTCATTCCCTCTCACCTTCCCCCCATTTCCCCTCCACTGTAAAAGCCTTTTCTTTTCTGTTTTATGTGAGATAATTTACCCCATTCTACCTCTCCCTATCTCCTTTGTCCAGTATAATCCTCTCTCACCCCTTAATTTTATTATCCAGTTATCACCCTTTCATCTTCAACTCACCCTGTGCCCTCTATTTATCTATCTATCCATCTATCTATCTATCTATACACACACACATACACACACACATATATATATATACATTATATATAATTTTTCCCTCTAGCTACTCTAATACTGACAAAGGACTCATGAGTTACAAATATCATCTTTCCATGTAGAATGTAAACAGTTCAACCTTAATAAGTCTCTTTTGATTTATCTTTCCTGTTTACCTCTTCCTGTTTCTCTTGAGTCTTGTATCTGAAAGTCAAATTTTCTATTCAGCTCTGGTCTTTTCATCAAGAATGCTTGAAAGTCCTCTATTTCACTGAATGTCCATTTTTTCCACTGAAGGACTATACTCAGTTTTACTGGGTAGGTGATTCTTGGTTGTAATCCTATCTCCTTTGCCTTACAGAATGTTATATTCCACGCCCTGTGGTGCCTTAATGCAGAAGCTGCTAAATCTTGTGTTATCCTGATTGTGCTTCCACAATACTTGAATCATTTCTTTCTGGCTGCTTGCAATATTTTCTCCTTGACCTAGGAACTCTGGAATTTGACTACAATATTCTTAGGAGCTTTCCTTTGGGGATCTCTTTCAGGTGGTGATCAGTGGATTCTTTCCATTTCTATTTTGTCCTCTGGTTCTAAAATATCAGGGTAGCTTTCCTTGATAATTTCTTGAAAGATGAAGTCTAGGCTCTTTTTTTGATCATGGCTTTCAGATAGTCCAATAATTTTTAAATTCTCTCTCCTGGATCTATTTTCCAAGTCAGTTGTTTTTCCAATGAGATATTTCACATTGTTTTCTAGTTTTTTCATTCTTTTGGATTTGTTTTACAATGTCTTGATTTCTCATAAAGTCACTAGCTTCCAATTGCTCTATTCTCATTTTTAAGGAAGTATTTTCTTCAGTAAACTTTTGGACTTCCTTTTCCATTTGGCCAATTTTGCTTTTTAAGGCATTCTCCTCTTGGCTTTTTGGACCTCTTTTGCCATTAGGCTATGTTTTAAGGTGTTATTTTCTTCAGTATTTTTTGGGTCTCTTTTAGCAAGCTGTTGACTTGTTTTTCATGATTTTCTTGCATCACTCCTAGTTTTTCCTCTACTTCTCTTACTTGCTTCTCAAAATCCTTTTTGAGCTCTTCCATGGCCTGGGACCAATTCATATTTTTCTTGGAGGCTTTGGATTTAGGAACTTTGACTTTGTTGTCTTCTTCTGGGTGTATGTTTTGATCTTCCTTGTCACCAAAGTAAGATTCTATGGTCTGACTCTTTTTACACTGCTTGCTCATGATCCCAGCCAATTACTTATAAACTTTTTTTTAAAGGTAGGGGTCTGCTTCCAGTGTGGAAAATGTACTGCTCCAAGTTTTAGGGGTTTTGTGCAGCTGTTTTCAGAGATACTTCTAGGGACCTGTAAATTTTCAGTTCTTCCAAGGTGCTATGATCAAGGGTGAGGTGTTTACTCCTTTCCTGGCCTGTGCTGTGGTCTATGAGTGACCACAAGCACTCTCTTCTGTTTTGGAACTAGGAGGAGGATTTTCTGTCCACCACCACTACAAGCTCCACCACACCAGTGCTCCTCATCACCCCAGGACCACCAACCAGAACTGTGACCCAGATCCAAGCACAGCCAAAGCAAGAGAATCCTGCACCAGCAGAGAGATCCCTGCAATCTCCCTCTGATCAACCACTTGATTTCTCCTAAGTCTGTGGGCCAGAAGCTCAGGAGGCAGCCACTGCCCCAGGGCTGAGCTCGGGGACTGGGGCTGGGACCTTGCTCTTCTCTCTCACCACAGACACAGACTTTTCCTACTGACCATCTAAGTTGTCTTTGGCATTCATGGGTTGAGAGATCTGAAAACCACCACAGCTGCCTGTGATTCAGTCCTCTGAGTCCTGCTCCAGGTTTGCTGAGGCCTGTGTGCCCACATCGAACTGTGCTTCTCTCCCAGCCCAGCACAATATACCTTTGTGATTAACCATCCAGGTTGTCTAAGGCTGGAAATTTGTTCCACTGTGTCTTTTTGTGGGTTCTGCTGCTTTATAATTTGTTTAGAGCCATTTTTACAGGTATTTGGAGAGGTTTGGGGGAGGACTCAAGCAAGTCACTGCTTTTACTCTGCCATCTTGTCTCTGTCCCCCTCTACCAAATTCATTTTATGACATAAATATGGTGCTGATTCCTAAACAAGGAAGAGCCAAAACAGAGAAAGAAAAGTATAGACCATTCCTAATGATTATCAATGGAAAATTTTTAAATAAAATATTAGAAAGGAGATTACAATAATTAATCACCAAGCTAATACACTATGACCAGGTGGGATCTATACCAGGAATACTGCTATATACCAGGGCTAGTTCCATATTAAGAAAACTATCAGCATAATTGACCATATAAATAATAAAACCAATGAAAATCATATGATTATCTCAATAGATGCAGAAAAAATTTTTGACAAAATACAGCACCCTTCCTACTAAAAACACTAGAGAGCACAGGAATAAATGGTGTTTCTCTTAAAATGATAAGTAGTATCTATTTAAAACCATCATCAAGCTTTATAACTAATGGGGTTAAACAAGAAGCTTTCCCAGTAAGATCAAGGATGAAGCAAGGATGCCAGCTATCACCTCTATTCTTTTTTTTAATTTAGTTTATAGAATAAAACAAGAATGTCTATAACATAGCACAATAAAACAGATGATTGTACATGAAACTGAAAATCTACTATGCACAACTTGCTATTCCTTTCAAATATGCAACAAAATTGTCATTTCAATTTCCTTTTTTTTCTTCCTTCCCCCTCCTGCCCTAGAGATGGCTACTATTAGACACCAAGATGGTTGTGTGGGTGTGGGTGTGTGGGTGTGTATGTATGTATATACATATACACATATACACATATATACACATATATATGTAAAATTATTCTATTCATATTGCTATTTACCAGCTCTTTCTCTTGATGCAGATAGCATCAGTTAATTTAGGTATTTATAATAGATAAGATAACATTCACTCAAAGTTATTCTTTTTTTCTTACTTAATATTTTATTTTTCCCAATTACACATAAAAACAACTTTAACATTCTTTTTTTTTTCAGATTTTTGAGTTCCAAATTCTCTCCCATAACCCCCAACCCATCCCCAATAAGAAGGCAAGCAATTTGACATGTTATGCAAGTGTAATCATACAAAACACATTTCTATGTAAGTTGTGCTGTGAAAGAAAACACAGAAAAAAATAAAATAAAGAAAAATTATCTTTGATCTGCATTCAGGCTCTACCAGTTCTTTCTCTGGAGGTGGACAGCACCTTTCATCATGCGTCCTATAGAATTGTCTCAGGTCATTGTATTGCTGAGAATAGCTAAGTTATTCATGGTAGATCATCATAAAATATTTCTGTTATTGTATGCAATATTCTCCTGGTTCTTCATTTCACTTTGCATCAGTTCATGTAAGTCCTTCCATTTTTTTTTTTCTGAGAGCAACTTGCTGATTATTTCTTAAACACAGTGGTATTCTATCACAATCATATACAATTTTTTTTCAGCCATTCCCCAGTTGATAGACATTCCCTCAAATTCCAATTCTTTTGTCACCACTAGAAGAGCTGCTACAAATTTTTTTTATACATGCTTCCTTTTCTATTTTGTTTTTTATTTCTTTGGGATATACAGACCTAGTTTATTGTTTGGTTAAAGGGTATGCATGATTTTACAGCTGTTTGGGCATAGTTCCAAATTGCTCTCCAGAACGGTTGAATCAGTATACAACTTCATCAATAATACATTAGTGTTTTAATTTTTTCCACATCCTTTCCAACATTTGCCATTTTACTTATCTGTCATATTAGGTAATCTGACAGTGGGAGCTAGTAGCTTAGAGTTGTTTTAATTTGCATTTCTCTCAACAGTAGTGATTTAGAGCATTTTTTTCATATGACTTTAGATAGCTTTGATTACTTTGTCTGAAAACTGCCTGTTCAAATCTTTGACCATTTATCAATTAAGAAATGGTTCTTATTTCCATAAACTCGGCTCAGTTTTCTATGTTTAGAAATGAAGTCTTTATCAGAGAAACTCACTGTAAATTTTTTTCACACTAATAATTACCAACTATGTATTTCCCTCCATCCTATTTCCCCCCTGTTTATTCTACTCTCATTCTCCTTTTACCCTGTCCATTCTTAAAAGTGTTTTGCTTCTGATTTTTATCACCCCCCACACTGCTCTTCCTTCTATCAACTCCCCTTACCTTCCCTTATTCTTTTCTTTTTCTACTTTCCTACATGGTAAGATAGATTTCTACACCCTAATGAATAAGTCCATTATTCCCTCTTTCAGCCAATTTAGATAAGAGTAAGGTACATGTGCTCCTCTCCTTGCTTTCCTCATTATCCCCTCTGCTATAAAATCTCTTTCTGGCCTCTTTTATGTGAGATAATTTATCCCATTCTACCTCTCCTTTTTCCCTTCTCTCAGTTCTTTCTTCTTTCTCATCCTTTAATTTTATTTTTTTATAATCATACCAGCACATTCAACTCATATTTCTGTTTTCTATGTATGCTACCAATTGCCTTAATAATGAGAAAGTTTTTTAGGAGTTATAAATATAATTTCCCCGTGTAGGAATATAAACAGCTTAACCTTATCAAGTCCTCCATGATTTCTCTTTCATATTTACCTTTCTATGCTTCTTTTTCAACTTTTATTTGAAAATCAAATTTTCTGTTCAGCTCTGGTCTTTTCATTAAGAATACTTGAAATTTGGCTCTCTTATTGAATGTCCATTTTTCACCCTGAAGGATTATACTCAGTTTTGCTGAGTAAGTGATTCTTGGTTGTAATTCTAGCTCCTTTGCCCTCTGGAATATCATATTCCAAGTTCTTTGGTCTTTTAATGTAGAAACTGCTAAATCTTGCATTATCCTGACTGTGGCTGCATGATATTTGAATTGTTTCTTTTGGCTGTTTGAAGTATTTTCTCCTTGATCTTGGAGATCTAGAATCTGTCTATAATATTCCTTGGAGTTTTCTTTTTGGGATCTCTTTCAGGAGGTGATTGGTGGATTCTTTCAATTTCTATTTTACCTTCTGGTTCTAGAATATCAGGGCAGTTTTCCTTAATAATCCCTTGAAAGATGATGTCTAGGCTCTTTTTTTTATCATGACTTTCAGGTAGTCCAATAATTCTTAGATTATCTCTCCTGGATCTATTTTCCAGGTCAGTTGTTTTTTCAAGGAGATATTTCACACAATCTAATATTTTTTTTCACTCTTTTGATTTTGTTTGATTGTTTCTTGAGGTCTCATGAACCATTAGCTTCCACTTGCCCAATTCTAACTTTAAAGGAATTATTTTCTTTAGTCAGCTTTTGGGCCTCCCTTTCCATTTGGCCAATTCTACTTTTTACAGAGTTCTCTTCAGTGAATTTTTGTATTTCTTTTTCCATTTGTCCAATTCTGTTTTTTAAGACATGCTTCTCTTTATTGTTTTTTGTGCCTCTTTTACCATTTAGCCTATTCTATTTTTTAAGGTATTATTTTCTTCAGTATGTTTTGTGCCTCCTTTACCAAGCTATTTACTCTTCATTATTTTCTTGCATCACTCTCCTTCCTTTTCCTAATTTTTCCTCTACCTCTCTTATTTGATTTTTAAAATCCTTTTTGAGCTTATCCATGGCCTGATACCAATTCATATTTTTCTTTGAGGTTTTGGATGTAGTAATTTTGAGGTTTTTTTTTTTCTTCTCATGAGTGGATGTTTTGATCTTCCTTTTCACCATAGTAACTTTCCATAGTCAGAATTTTCTTTTTCTGTTTGCTTATTTTCCAGCCTATTTCTTGACTTTTAACTCCATGCTAATGTGGGACTCTACTTCCTAAGTGGAGGGGGCACTGTCCCAAGCTTCAGGTTTTTTTGTGCAGCTGTTTTCAGAGGTAAATCTGCAGACCTGTAGGTTTTTGGCTCTTCCAAGGTGGTATGATCATGGGAGAGGTGTATTTACTACTCTCCTGAACTTTACACTGGTTTATGAGCAACTACAAATACTGTTTTCAACCCTGGACCTGTGACCAGAGTCCCTGTTCCCCTGCAGTTGTCAGGTCTGCTACACTAGTGCTCCTCTTCCCACCGGGACTAAGACCCAGGACTGCTACCCAAATCCAAGTATAGGCAATGCAATAGAGTTTTGTCTCTCCTGCCAGCAAAAGGACTCCTGTAAATCTCCTTCTGACCTTTTGTTCAATCCCCTTAATATCTGTGCACTGAGAGGTCTGAAAACCACCACTGCTGCCACTGATTCAGTGGCCCAGAGGCCTGGTCCTGGTTTCCTGGGCCCAGTCTACACTAGTGTGGCCTGCACTGGACTATATTCCTTGCCAACCCTGGTGCAACAGATCTTTCCTGCCAACCTATCAAGTTATCTTGGGCTGGAAAATTGTTTCGCTTCATCTTTTTGTGGGTCTTGCTACTCTAGAATTTGTTTACAGTTATTATTTAAAGGTATTTGGAGGGGTTTGAGGGAGAGCTCAGGCAAGTCCCTGCCTTTACTCTGCTATCTTGGCTCTGTACCTCAATGTCATTCTTAAAACAATATTGCTGTTATTGTATACAATGTTTTCTTGGTTGGGAATGGCTAAACAAGTTATAGTATATGTATCCTATAGGAAATGATGAGCTAAATGATTTTAGAAAAACATGTAAAAACCTGCACAAAATAATGAAGAGTGAAATGAGCAGAACCACTTTTATTCAATATTGCACTAGACATGTTAACTATGTCAATAAGAGAATAAGAAAAAAGAAATTGAAGGAATTACAATGGGCAAAGAAGAAACCAGACTATCACTCTTTACATATGATAGGATGATATACTTAGAGAATGCTAAAGGATCAACTAAAAAACTACTTGAAAAATGAACAACTTTAGTAAAGTTTCAGGATGTAAAATAAACTACATAAATCATCAGCATTTCTATACATTACCAACAAAGGCCATGGACAAGAGTTAGAAAGATAAACTCCATTTAAAATAACTGCAGACAAAATAAAATATTTGGGAGACTACCTGCCAAGGAAAACCCAGGAAGTATATGAACACAATTACAAAACACTTTTCACACAAATAAAGTCTGATCTAAATGATTGCAAAAACATCAATTGCTTATTCAGAGTCATACCACTCAAACAACCAAAAATTAATTTTATAGAGCTAGAAAAGAATAATAACAAAATTCATCTGGAAGAACAAAAGGTTAAGAATATCAAAGAATTGGGGGAGCTAGGTGGTGCAGTGAATAGAGCTCTGGCCTTGGAGTCAGGGGACCTGAGTTCAAATCCAGCCTCAGACACTTAACACTTAGTAGCTGTGTGACCCTGGGCAAATCACTTAACCCCAATTGCCTCACCAAAAAAAAAAAAAAATGAAAGAAAGAAAAAAAAGAATATCAAAGGATTCAATGAAAAAATGTGAAGGAAGATGTTCTAGCAGTACCAGATCTCAAACTGTATTACAAAGTGGTAATCATCAAAACTATTTGGTACTGGCTAAGAAATAGAGTGGTGGATCAGTGGACTCGATTAGATACACAAGACATGGTAGTAAATGACTATAGCAATCTACTGTTTGATAAACCCAAGGACTCCAGCTTCTGGGATAAGAACTCACTATTTGACAAAAACTACTGAGAAAACTGGAAAATAATATGACATAAACTAGGTATAGACCAGTATCTCACACCATATGCCATGATAAGTTCATAATGACTACATAATTTAAATTGATACCATAAGCAAATTAGGAGAGCAAGGAACAGTTTACCTGTCAGATCTATGGAGAAGGGAAGAATTTATGACCAAACAAGAGATAGAGATCATTACAAAATGCAAAATGGATAATTTTGATCATATTAAGTTAAAAAGCTTTTGCACATAAACTGGAAAACAGAATAGCAGAAACTAGGCATGGACCAAGATCTTACATCATATACCAAAATAAAATCAAAATGGGTATATGATTTAAATATAAGACTGATACTATAAGTAAACTGGGAGAACAAGGGATAGCTTACCTGTCAGATTTATGGAGAATGTAAGAATTTATGGCCAAACAAGAGACAGAAAATATTGTGAAATGTAAAATAGATGATTTTGATTACACCAAATTGAAAAGTTTTTGTACAAACAAAACTAATGCAACCAAGATTAGGAGGGAAGCAGAAAACTGGGAAAGAATTTTTACAACCAGTGTCTCTAATAAAGGCCTCATTTCTAAAATATATAGAGAACTGAATCACATTTATAAGAATACAAGTCATGCCCCAATTGATAAATGGTCAATGTTTTTTTTTTCCAGAGCTATCCATGACATATGAAGAAGTTCTCTAAATTGCTTTTGATTAGATAAATGCAAATTAAAACAACTCTGAGGTACCACTTCACACCTATCAGATTGGCTAATGTGACAAAAAAAAGGAGAATCACAAATGTTGGAGATGTCAAGAAATTGTGACCCTAATGTGATCTTGGAGTTGTGAACTGATCCAACCATTCTGGAGAACAATTTGGAACTATGCCCAAAAGGCAACCATGCCCTTTGATCCAACAGTACCACTGCTAGATCTGTATCTCAAAAAGGTCATAAAAAAGAGAAAAGGACCCACATGTACAAAAATTTTTATAGAAGCTCTTTTTGTAGTGTCAAAGAATTAGAAATGGAGGGGATGTCCATCAATTGGGAAATGGCTGAACAAATTGTGTTTTATGAATGCAATGGAAAATTATTGTGCTAAAAAAAATGATGAGCTGGCAGATTTCAGAAAAACCTGGAAATATTTACTTGAACTGATGTGAGTGAAGTGAGCAGAATCAGAAGAACATTGTACATAGTAACAGTAACACTGTGTGATAATCAACCAATTGACTTAGCTTTTCTCAGCAAAACAATGATCCAAGACAATTCCAAAAGACTCATCATGAAAAATGCTATCCATATCCAGAGAAAGAACTTATGAAGTCCGAATATGTATCAAAGCATACTATTTTCACATATTTTGGTTTGTTTCCCTTTTATTCTGTTACTTCTTCTACAACATGACTATCGTGGAAATAAGTTTTACAGTATTTCACATGTGTAACCTATATCAGATTGCTTGCTGTCTTGGGAAAAAGGAAGAAGAGAGAGGGAGGGAGAAAAATTTGGAACTCAAAATCTTTCAGAAAATGAATGTTGGAAATTGTCTTTATATGTAATTGGAAAAAATAAAATATATTAAAAATCTATGGTCTGTTCATACAGAATGAGCTGATTAAGAATTCCCTCCTTCATTGGTGATCAGTTAAGTTCTATTTACTAAAATATTGTCAGTTTCTTTTAAAAATTATTAATTAGAGGGCAGAGCAAAGATGGTAGAGTAAAAGCTGCAACCCAGATGAACTATCCCAACATTCCCCTCCAAACAAGTTTAAAATAGTGCCTCAAATCAAATTCTGAAGTGACACAGCTAACCAAAGGTCAGGGGGAGACCTTTTTCCACCCCAAGACAATTTAGGAGGTTGGCATGATAGGTCTGTAACACCAATGTGGGAGCCAGTCTGGAGAGCAAGTAACAGTAATAACAACAGTGGGCTTCAGAAATGACTGTAATGGTGGCAGCAGCTGTTTCAGGTACTTGCAACCCAGAGAAAGTGAGGGGATCAGACAAATGTCATAAGATTATAGAAGACATTTTGCTGGTACTGGGTGCAGGACCATGTAGCATTGGCCATACACAGTCCCAGATCATATCCCAAGGTAAAGAGGAACATTAGTGCTTGTGGTTACAGAGGAGCAAGAGCCCTTTCTACATAAAGACAAAAGCACAGACCAGGAAAACAGTGACCATACATCTTCTCAGAACATACAACCTGGAGGCATTGAAAATTTATAGATCCCAAAACTAATTCTAAAAAGAGTAGCACAAAAATCTAAAACTTGGAACAATGCTTCCTATGCCCCAGGAACAAAGCTCAAATTTAACATAAAGTTAAAAGTTAAAAGATAGTCTGGAAAAATGAACAAACAACAACAACAAAAAGAAACCCTGAGGATTAAAAGCTACTATGATGACAGGGAAGATTATGATACAAATTTAGAAGACAATGATGTAAAAACAGCTACAAGCAAAGTCTCAAAGAAAAAATTTAATTAGACCCAAACACAACAAAAAATCCTAGAAGAGCTAAGAAATGGTATTAAAAGTCAAATAAGAAAATTAGAGGAAAATGGAAAAGAAACAACAGTGATACAAGAAAATTACGAAAAGAGAATTAACATCTTGGGAAAAGAGGTACAAAATTCACCAAAGAAAAGAACTTCTTAAAAAGCAGAATAGGCCAAATGAAAAAAAGAAGAACAAAAATGCACTGAACTAAACAGCGACTTAAAAAGTAGAATTGGCTGAATCGGGAAAAAAGGTTCAGAGACAAAAATAAATCCTTAAAAATTAGGATTGGGCAAATGGAAGCTAATGACTTCATTAGGTATGAAGAAATAAATCACAGTCAAACAAACAAAAAAATAGACAAAAATATGAAATATATCATCAGAAAACAACTGACCTGGAAAATATTACAAGAAGAAATAGTATAAGAATCACATAACTACCTGAAAGCCATGATAAAAAAAAAAAACAACATTGCCCAGACATCATATTTCAAGAAATTACCAAGGAAACATCTGATGTCCTAGAACCAGAAGGTAAAAATACAAATTAAAAGAATCAACCATTCACCTCCTGAAAGAGATCCCAAAAAGTAAACTCCCAGGACTATTATAGCCAAATTTCAATGCTTCCAGGTCAAGGAGAAAATATTGCAAGCAGTCAGAAAGAAACAACTCCAGAAGTATGAAGCCACAGTCAGAATCACACAAGATTTAACAGCTTCCACATTAAATTACCAGAGGGCTTGGAATCTATTTCAGAGGCAAAAGATTACAAACAAAAATAACCTACCCAGCAAAAATGAGTATAATCTCTCAGGGGAAAACTGATGTTTAATGAAATAGAAGACTTTCAAACATTCCTGATGAGAAGACCAGAGTTGAACAGAAAATTTGACATTGAAATGCAAGACTCAAGAGAAGCATAAAAAGGCAAACATGAAAGAGAAATCATAAGGGAACTAATATGGTTAAACTGTTTACCTTTCTACAGGTGATTCATGTAACTCCTAAGTATTTTATCATTATTAGGACAGTTAGAAGGAGACATTGACATCTGTCAATACATCTATCTATAGGCAGATGATATGGGTATGTGTTGATTTTGATGGGATGATCTCAAAAAATTTAAGGGATGATAGAGATGCACTGGGAAAAAGGGAAGCGAGAGGAAGAATAAGGGAAATTATCTCACATAAAAGAGGTGTACAAGGAATTGCTTTTATCATGGAGGGTGAAAAAGGTGAAGTGGACAATGTTTAAACTTCACTCTCATCGGAATTCAATTCAAAGTGAGATAACATACACATTTAGTTGGATATAAAATCTATCTTACCCAACAGGGAAATAATAGGGAAAAGGGTTAAGAGAAGGGAGGGCAGATAAAAGAAGGAAGTGGTCAGAAACAAAGATTCTAATTTCCAATCTATTCTGCTATCCCGTTCCGTCTTATGGGTGAACTCATCTCATTCACATGCACTGTTATGATTACTGTGCATTTTCCTCCATTCTATTTTCTTCTCTTTATTTTTCTCTCTCTCTTTTTACCTTCTCCCTCTTCAGAAATCTGTTTTGCTTCTGATCACTACCTCACTTAATCACTCCTTTTTATCACCTCTCACTCCATATCCTTATCACCCTACTATTTCCCTGTTGCATAAGATAGATTTGTATGCCCAATTGAGTGTGTACGTTTATTCTTTGAACCAATTATGATGAGGGTGAAGGTCAAATGTTTACCACCACCACACCCATTTTCCCCTTCACTTATAAAATCCTCTTTGCACACCCTTTTTCATAGAAGAAAATTTTCCCAATTATACCTCTTCCTTCCTCCTTCTCCTAGGTTATCCTTCTTTTTCACCCCTTAATATTTTTTAGATCATCCCAACACAGTCAACTCGCACTTATGTAATAGAGTTGCCAATTAGTGCCAGCTGCACCCAGTGCCAACAAATGGTCCCCTGTAATCTCTTGACCAGTGGTCCACCTTACCATATCTGGGCTGAGAGATCCTGAAGCTGCTGCTGCTGCTGACTGGCTGCACTGCCACTGTCAACACCCACTTCTGCTGGTGCTGCCTTGTACTCCAGGCCTGACTCCACCCTGGTGTCACAAACCTCGCTTGCTGACCTATTAAGTTGTCTTAGGCTAGAAAAATATTTCACCCTGACCTTTAGTTGGTTCTGCCACTTCAGAATTGGATTTGAAGCATTATTTTCAAGGTGTCTAGAGGGGGAAACATTGGGAGAGGTCAGCTGGTTTGCTGTCCCTACTCTGCCATCTTGCTTTTGCTCTCTCAAATTAATATTAATATATGGTCAAGATTCTATAATAGTATAGAACTTTGCCTCCTATTGAAAGTGACTCAGCTCCGGGTAAGTCTTGAGATTTGGGGAAGCCTATGGTTGCATTTTCAGGTATCACCAAAAGCCATCTCTGAAGTGAAAATTTCTGTGTCTCTTTCCTGGTACATCAATATTTGAGAAGGTAGATATAGGCACAATGCATTATATCTTTTTCTTCTTCTCCCTGTATTTCTTGAGCTTTGAGACTGTTCTTACTGACTTTCTGTTATCTGGAGAATAGCCTTATTGTACAGCTGAGTCTGTAATAATCAGACTTCCTCAAGACTGCCGAGGCTACAACTCTGATGTAGCAACTCCCTGAAACTCTACTCCACTAACTTTTGGTATGATTGAGAACCCTAAATATAGCAGTTATAAAGAAACTTTACCATTGAAATGTGAAACTATTATGTGATGTGTTTCTGAACATCACCATCACAAGGAATTAAAATAAAGTATTTTTGGTGGAGCAGATTTTTAAGACAGTAATTTGGCCTCATAGTAATTCTTTTGTTTCCATAGCTCACCTTTATAGAAATATAAAGCACATCCATTTAATTTAGAAAAGATTTCCTGGCATAAATATTTGCAAATAAATAAATAAATAAAATAACAACAATAAACCAAGTAGGTGGAGATCAGTGAGGCCAGATGTAACAGAAAAACTATATTCATTTAACTGGTGAAAACAAGAGTAGAAATATCACATACCTGTATATCAACCCGACTTGCAATCTCTAGACACAATTCTCTGTTATCAGACACTTTTCTATTAAGATTGCATTGATCCAAAACCATCATAGCTGTTAATATGGGAGTTAAATGCTTTTAGGTTAGCAAAAGCTCAAACTAGATGAGTCATACCTCTGCTCCATGGAAAAGCACGAGTCATTACTGTTTTTGATTCATGATCCTATTTCTTACTCCGACAAGTGAAAATAACCCAGAGTCAAACAGAATTTAATTTAGTTTCACATTTTAAAAATGGGGTCAAATAACGCTTTGGGAAAATGCTTAAAGGTTTGGTTTCCCTTTAGCAGAAAGACAAGGAAAACCAATATAGGATAGAGGGATGTGGCATGTACATGAAACCCAAAATAGTCTGATTAAAAATCCTTTAAGGATCATCAAAAATCTATAGTAGAACTACTGATTTCTCATTATGGAAGACATTATTTGCTCATTCCTGAAATTTTTATTATTTCTTCCATTAAAAATGTCTTTGTCCTTCACTTAGAAATAGGAAGTGAGAAAGTATTGGGCTTGGAGCAGTGCAATGTAGCGGAAAGTATGCTGATTTGGAGTGAGAGAAAGTAGGTTCAACACTTGGTTATGACTCTTACTACTTGTGTGACCTTGGGCAAATCAATTAATTTCTCTGGGTTTCAATTTACTCACAAGTACAGTGAAAAGCTTTATCTAAATGATCTCTAAAGTCCTTCTCATTTCTAAATCTCTGATCTTGTCAGTAAAAAGAACTTGTACCAAGTCTGCCCCTATTGTGTCACCTTGGGTAAATAACTTTGTTTTTCTGGGCCTCAGTTTTATCCTCTATAAAATAAGACTATTCAACTAAGATGATTCTATTCCAGATAAGTTCTATACCCCTATGAATCAAAAATTCCAAGTAGAGTATCAGCAATTAAATCCATGAACACAGATTCCTGTATACAAACACATTTTTTGTCATTTTCCACCTGCTTCCCATGTAGCTTCCCACCTCTGAACTTATCCATCATTTCCTTTGGTAGCAAAGTAGATAATTCAAGGAAGCAAGTTTGGTCACAAAGATATCACTGAGACTTGGTGGGCTTGGACTCACAACTGGAATATGACTCTGGAAAGACTCATCTTACTCAAGAGCAATAGAATAGAAAAATGGGCAGCATTATATATTATGATGATACAGATGGGATAAAATACAGGAAAATGAACAAGGAAGAATGATGAAAATTGGATGAAGATCAACAGAGGGTAAAATAAGAACAATATTGTTTTTAAAAGTAATAGACCACCAAGACTGAAGGAGTAAATAAATAATGCATTCAGTAATATAAAATCTTGATATGCCTTGATGATAAATCCATTCATTCTTCAGAAGAAAGTAACAAGAGAAATTGATATTCTGGACTTGATTTGAACCAATTCAGAGAAATTGGTTGACAAAACAGGAAATATGGTAACAGTGAGGGCTAATTATGATTCCATTATAAAGTTATTGATTGAGAAAGAAAGAAACCTCAAATATGGTGATATACATCTTATATGTTTGGTAGTTCATGGTTTAAAGAAAGGATCAGTAAAAGGTAATAGTCTGATATTTTGAAGAGGGGATTAGCTCAATAAGGACATGAATGAAATTCTTAAGAAATAAATAGAATTTATTTAAATAAGAAGGAAAATTTTGGAAAGTCTAAAGAGACAGCTATGGCTGCAGGAGGGACTCAACAGCCAATTCAGATTTTTAAAAGAGAGATATAGAAGATGCAAATAAGAGCAAGTAATTGAGAATGAACACAAAAGAGTAGCATGATCTTCTGTCAAGGACCCAGGTGCCACATATTTATCCCAAATATTCTCCAGGTGCTGGGTCCATTAACTTCTCCCTGAGTATTCTCTTAATCCTTGCAGTTACTACAGGGAACTTAGAGAAGCTAATGCAGGTATGTGATGCAATACCAAATCTGAGGCTATTCATCATAGCTCACCTACTGAAATTGGTTCATGGGAGGGATCTAGCACCCAAAGTTCATACCCACTCTGCTCAGTTTATTGGTGAGTAAATTGAAACCTAGAATAATTCATAGTTACCCAAAATTATGAAGGTATTAAGAGGCAGAACCAGGAATTGAACCCACTGAAAACTTACTTAAACACAGTGTTTTCTTTTGGCCCAACTACAGAATACACTACCCCTGGCACAGAACTGGTTTTAAGAGTTCATACTTGGAAGTTGTCCTTTTTATACCAACATTCAGACACAAAAGTTGATGAGAATGAACTCTTCCTTTAAGAAATTTTCCTTCCTACCTATACTAATTGAGTATTCTTCACCCTCTTCACATTCACTCAATTTGTGATCCATACATTCCATTCTTAATTTCTCTTTCTCTTACCTATTCTTTCACTTGATCACTGATTACACTTTGTTGCAAACATAGCCAGATCTTGCCAACCATACAGAATGTCACATATAATTACATGTAATCTGAGATTTCAAATGCTAATCCAGTCTCCACTGAAAGATACAGAGTCTGGATCAAGGTAGATAATGGTCCTGCTATATTGTGTCCTCATCATATCACACAATGTGGTGTTAGGTTCAGGGTATCACTATTTAAGAAGGATATTAGTAAAACTGATACAATAAGAAGAGAGTAGTTAGAAGTTAGAATATCAATTCATCAATGAACTTTTATTAAGTACCTACTATGTTCCAGACACTTGGGTTAAGTGCTTGGAATGCAAATATGTAAAAGAAAAATAACCTTTCCCTCAAGGACTTTGCAGTCAAATGTGGAAGAAAAGATAGAAAAGGAAGCTGAAAGAGACTAGGAGAGGTAAGAGAAAATGATGGAGAGGTCTATGGAGGGCCTGGGGTACCCTCCTTATATAGAGGCTGTAGGAGGAATTCTCCACCCTCTAAACAGAGGGAGGGATCCCAGGAGTAGAGGGTGCTTATGAGATGTGAGTTCCAGGGTTGAAGTAATCTTCCAGAAAGAGGAGGTTCCTGGGACATGATGGACAAGTCCATATGAGAGTAGCTGAGGAACCATGATAAATGAAGTTTTCCATGATAAATGGAAACCATGATAAATGAAGATTGCTTGAAGAACTGCAAATGTTTATGTAACACTGCCTATCTTGGTCCCTACTGTCTAACAGTCAGGTATATTACATTTCACCCCTCTTCCAGAATTTGCTCTGTATCCTTAAGGAAGATTGGAAGAGGGATGTCTAGGCTTTCTGTCATTGGCTCCAGCCCCCACCACTGATATTCCATTAAGTGTAGAAGATGGTCCACTGTACCCTAGCTTCATTTAACCACTAATAGTTGGATTAGTTTTTGCAAAGGAATATGTATTTCAAAGGTATCATAACATATTCAAATTTATTCCCCAATATATTAGAACTAATTCCCTTTCCCTCCTTGTACCATTTCAGTCTCTGAGGAAGAGATTAGGTTCATAACTTAGATCAGTTCCTATACAAGACAAAGTCCTATTTCTAAATTCAAAGCTCACATTAGGCTCTAGTCCCAGACACCCTTGCTTCTCTGGGCTTCCTTATTGGACTGGCAGACTGCTCCATCCTGCCTGTAATCCTGATTTCAAGGTTGTCATCACTCAAATTCCTGTGATCAGTGGGAGAATCACCACTGAAATTGAGAAGGACAGACAACACAGAAAAAAGACAACAGGCCCATTTCTCTCTCCTGAATAAAAGAAAGGCAGGGAAGATATCTTTCTTCTCAGTTCATGGCACCCACACTGTGGGTGAACTGTGATCTTCATGCTCTGGAAGCAGCTGGAAAGAGCACAGAGGAAAGGGACATAGTATCTCCAATTGGTCAGTTTTAAAGACATAGACTGTTCTGACTACACAACCAATACAGTGTTCCCAACCATGTGATAGAAAAAGAAAGGATGCAAGATACCTCCATATTGGGAGATCTGGGCTCATGTACATCAAGTTCCCTCAAACATATTCTAAATAAGATTTTAGTGAAGACTGAAAGCTTTCTTCAAAGAGATGAAGAGCTGTCATGTGGTAGGGGCATTATGTTTGCTCTTCTTTGACCCAAAGAACAGAACGTGGAGTGTAGGATGGAAGCTGCAAAGGGTGGATACCTAAAAAAATATTCCAAACTGTTATAGTGGTCCAAAAGGGGAATGGCCTATTTTCAGGAGCAGGGAATTCCCTCTCACTGGAGGTTTTCAAGCAGTTGCTAGATGGCCAGTCATTAGGTATATTGTATAAGGGATTGTTGGCCAAATTGAAAAGGTGGTCTCTGATGTCTTTTGCTTACCTTGGAACTGAGAATTAGAAATATAAGAAATCCATGCAAGTTTGTGACTAGATAAAAAGGAATATAGTTTGATAGATGCTGCTTGAGCACATAAAAGGAGGATACAAAGCTATCTTAGAAGTTGATTTGTGTCTTTCTGTCTGATCATAGGATGATATCTCTACTGCCAGAAAAACTAGCGGAGACCATTTAGTCCACCTCCGCTCCATTTTCCAGATGAAGAAACTGAGGCTCAGGGAGAATAAAGTGACTTTTCCATGTTCACACTGGTAGTATCAGAGGCAGAATTTGAACCCAGATCCTCTGACTGTAAAGATAATGCTCTTTAAACTGTACCATGGCTGGTTACATCTTATTTAAAATTATCACTTAGAATTATTTCTTGGCAACATGTTAGTAGATTTAAAAGCAAAGAATCTGAGCATTGTTCCCCTTCACTTTTCAACAAGCATTGTTGAAAAGCTAAAAAAAAATTATCTTTCTTTACAGAGAAAATGTAATTCTACATAGTAGCTCATAAAGAAAACCTCCTATTAAATACTTTCATTCAAATTTCTCCCCCCAGGAAAGACAGCTGAAAAGAATGATTAAACAGCATTTGGCAAGCTGAAAGTAGGAAATGGATTATAAAGGATTAGGGACAGCACAAAGGTACTGGTGTAACCAGTCATGAAATAGTAAAAATTACATTGAAGTGTGTATTATCTGTTGAATCTTTAAATCACATCCCTGGAAGAGGACTGAAATAAATCATCATGTACCTAAGGGAAGAAAAAGAAGGAAAAAAAAAAGGCAAGGGTGGAGGGGGGTTAATTCTTCTGGCTCACTGTTCTAAATGAAAAAGAACCACTAAACCAAATGAAACTCTATACCCTTTCAACCACAGCAAAATACAAAGGAACTCAGAAAGATAGTAAAAAGCATGACCAGGCAAAGGTTTTCCCCTTCCAAAACCAGTCTCAGCAAAATACAGGCCTATGTTGCAAAAATGAGAGTTCCATCATCTGAATGGAGTAGGAAAGATCAAAGTATTGACTAATATATTCTATTTTCCAGTATTTTTAGGAAATGACATTGACAACAAACATGTATTCCTACAGTGAACCAAATATAAAATATTTCTTAGAATATTTATTCACTTTTGGAATTTTGCAAGTTACTTTACATCTGGTGATAAGGAAAGGGAAAGGATGGATAAATAGAAGAAAGATAAAATCAATTTTTTAAAATGATAATCCCAAACCTCATTTTCTTTGGAACCAGCGTATTGGAAGATCCTTTGAGATATCTTGTGATACAATGAGAATAGTATTGAATTTGAAATTCAGATCTCAGATCTGCTTCTTATTCTTTGTGTGACCTCAAACTCTTGAAGCCTCAGTTTCATTATTTGCAAAATTAAGTAGTTGAACTATATCAAGTATTCTAAACCTGGCTTCTATGGACTTTTTTTTTAACATTTTGATAATTGTCTTTCAATATAATTATTTTGTTTTGTTTGTAATCCGATGTATTTTATATGATGCATTTAAAACTATTATTTTAAGAAAGACTCCATAGGTTTCATCAGACAGCCGAAGGGTTCAAGGACACAAAACAGTTTAAGAATGCCTGGAGTAGTTGATCTTTAAGGATCTTTTCCAGCTCTAACTATAATTGTTGTTGTTGTTTGTCTTTCCCTTTCAAAGAGGATCAATAATATCATGGGGTGATGCCTTGACTTGCAAGTGGATTGGATTTGAGAGAGGCAGAGGTGCACAAAGTTGTAAGCCTCACATTCTACCAGGATCATTGAAGTACAGTGGCAAGATCAAAGTCGGGACAACTGGCAATGGTCTAGGACACAGTGGATGACCTTGGCCTCTTTAATGTCTGACCAACCTCTAAGTGCTCCGCAGTGTCTGCTTCAGCTGTGTTGATGGCTGTTGAAACAAATTATTCCCTTCAGCTGAGGTAAGTCTTCACATGCTTGGGGCAGGCATCCACCTAACTCACCAATGAGTCTGAGGCCTGTCTGTTACCCTCAACCTGGTTTAGCGGGTCTTCTTAGATGGTTTATTGGGGTGTGGCTACTGTGCATACTACAACTTCTTTTCTTTCTTTCTTTCTTTCTTTCTTTCTTTCTTTCTTTCTTTCTTT
>NW_020954671.1:7270953-7373925 GCF_900497805.2 Vombatus ursinus | reverse complement strand
TTCTTTCTTTCTTTCTTTCTTTCTTTCTTTCTTTCTTTCTTTCTTTCATTAATTAATTTATTTTTAGTTTTCAACATTCACTTCCACAAGATTTTGAGTTCCAGTTTTTCTCCCCATCTCTCCCTTCCCCCCCCCCCCACGCCGCATGCCTTCTGAATACCCCCTCCCCCAATCTGCCCTCCCTTCTATCACCACACCCCCTCTTCTCTTATCCCCTTCCCCTTCTATTTTTCTGCAGGGCAGGATAGATTTCTATACCCCATTGCCTGTATATCTTATTTCCCAGTTGTATGTAAAAACAATTTTTAACATTCATTTTTAGAACTTTGAGTTTCAAATTCTCTCCCTTCCTTGCTCCCCATCCACACTTATCATATTACAACTTCTTGGAGCCACAGGTGAGAGTTGGATAAAGGTGGACACCAAAGGTGGATAAGCAGCCCTGAAAAAGGCTCAGGCAAGGTCTCAGACCAGAGGTGCTAGTCTTCTCTGAACTATATAATTTGTATGAGACAGTGAAATTGCCTTATTTTATAGACGGGGAAATTTAGGCTTCTTTTGACATCAATACCTATAAGAACCTGACTTACAGTGTTCCTCCCCTCCTAAAATTGAGAACTTAGATATACATGTTTATGTCCTACAAAATGCCCTAACTTTCGTATTTGTCAGCCTCCTCAATTCCCATGGCCTTCATCTATGGTCCTTAGTCAAGACATATACTTTTGACCTCTTCATCACTCCCAAAAGTCCAGCTTTCAACATAATTCTGGAATTCCTCTATGTGAAAATGAGATCTGTGGAGAGAAATAACAAAACTTTGTCCTTTCTTCAATCTCCGTGGCTTTTACCTTCTTGCCTAGTATTTGACATAGAGGTATAGTATAGTAACGATAAAGAATTTTCATTATCCAGACATTTGTTGGAGCTCACTTTCTCTCTTCTCCTCCTTCTCTCTTTCCCTCCCTGAAAAACAAAGCAACTAACAACTTCTTGGCTTCCTTTAGTGATAAGTTCATGTATAAATGGGTAGAGGAATGAACAATGGAAAATTTTATTCTGGCTCTGATTCTCACCAACAGAACTGATTGGTAGGGAGGAAATAATGGGAACCCTAGGGCAAAGTGACCAGTCCATCCTAGAGTTTCTGACAGAGAAAGAGAGGAAATCTGGGCATAATATTAAATGCACCTTAGATTTTGGGAAAAGCACATTTCAAATGGTTCAAAAGAAAGATAGACAAGATCCAAAGTAAGGAAATAATTTCTGGGAAGTCAGAATAGGAAGGATGAGAGATGCTTGAGATTGAAGTTTTCAAGGGAATGTTCCCTTAATAAATAAAAACAATTCCAATGAAGAAGAAAAGTTGTATTTATCTAAAGAACATTCACTGATGGGAATGCCTAGGGAACTTACCACCAAACTTGGATTAAAATAAGGAAATGTATAGAAGATGGAAGCTAGCAAGGCAAGTTAAAAGAGAATGGGTGTATGGATAGTATGATCTTTATACCTGTAAAAGTAAGGTGAGAGATCCCTAAGTTCAGAATAAGCTGAGACTAATAAGGGAAGCTAAGGACAACAAAAAAGGGGTTGTAGAGCTTTAACCTATATTGGAACTAAAAAGATTATCACAAAAAAGATAAGAATTTCACTTGAAGTAGATGGGATAATGATTAATGAAAACAGAGAGAAGGCAAAACTGCTTGATTTTTTTCTCCTGAAAAAGAGGACAGCACTTTCACAAGAAAGGAAAGAATAAAAATAAATAACAGGGAGTTGATACCAAGATGGACTGGACAACCACTTATCTGGTTTGATATAGTGGGAATTATAGAGGTGTACTGGAGCAGCTCACAAAAACTGATTGCTAAGTTTTCATTATAAGCAATTACAGCTCAAAATCATTAAACACTATAAATTAGGACTTGATTTATTGTTTTTTTGATTAACTAGACTTAAGAAAGTGATGAGGAAAAATGTTAATAATAAAGATCAAAATATACCTTAAGAGTTTTTTTTTTTTAAGAAACAATTGTTAAATATTTACCAGCGTACCTTTGTGATCTCTTCCATGAGACCCATCTATATTTTGCCACTGGATCTAGATGTTTCTGGAGGAGAAAGTGAGATTGGTGACTTTGCACAGCCTTCCCTCATTTAATCCCAATTCATTTGCAAATAAAGGCATCACCTTCTTAATGTCATGGTCTTCTTCCAGAACGAAGGACAAACAACAACTGTGAGTAGTATAAGCTGCCCCACTGGTGACCCTACTGGCCAGTTCCAGTTGGGCAATGCAGCTCCTTCTTACTTGTCTTCCTTCATTTCCTTTTTACTTCCTTCTTTCCTTCCATTCATTCTTCCTTCCTTCCTTCCCTTCCCTTTCTTTTCTTCTTCCTCCTTCCTCCTCCCTCTTCCTCTGTCCACATAGAGTATCATACCTTTACCTGAGGGTGCTCTGCCTAAAGGAATACAGATTTTGATCACTGAAACCTCACAAGATATCTTGAGGTTAACAGACTAGATTTCTTTCTTGAAGAACATACCTTAAACCCAAATCACTCTGGCTCTCGTCGATTGGCCAAAAATAGGCCCCAGTCCAAGCCCACAGGGCCCTTGTTTGAGCCCTAATTGCTCAGAGTGAATGTAAATAGCCATCGTTTCTGTTTTGGCCAAAAACTGTGAGGGTCTTCCCCTTCCAGATTGATTTTTTTTACTAGATAAAAGAGTCCATTCTTTGCCTCATTTCTTACCTAGGCTTAATCACTGAATGGGCATTGCCTCAGTCAAACTGAGACCCATTAAAGGTCAAGGTCTTCCACTGGTTCCAAAACCATCTCTAGTCATCCTGATCTATATCTTTCCACTAGATGAGATGGTGCCAGAGGAGAAAGTGAGGCTGGTGACTTTGCACAGGCCTCTCTCACTTGCAAGTCATGGCATCACTTTCCTGGTGTCATGGTCTTCTTCAAGAACAAAGGCCAAACAACAACAAGAGGACTAGATAGCCACTGATGCAACTTCCAACTCTCTTATTCTGTGATTCTATAATTCTTACCACAACCTTCAGGCACTCTGTCATTCCTTGTTTTCATAGGCCATCACTCTTTCTCTGGCCTTAATTCCTGCCCTTCAAAATCCAGAGCCACTCATTAACTAGTTCAATTTTTTACTATTCTCTGCCTTAAATTCTCTTTTCTTTGTCCTAACACCATTCACCCCTTTTTAGTCTTCATCCCCAGATTATTCCCATTATTCACTTTACCTTATCCTACTGTTGTGCTGCCAAATCATGAGATAAGGAAATATATACTTGCACTGTTTGGGTCCATTATTCATTCACATTGTGTGATCTCAACTGTGATGCCAATGTTGTATACCAATCATTTTATTCTTACCTGATTGCTTCCCTCTCTTGCTTCCATCAGTATCTGTTCCAAACTTTCTTATCTCTCCACAGACCATCTAACCTGTGCCTTTTGACCCTTGTCCCAGAAGCAAACATCACCAAAAATATTACCTCCCCAAAAAAAAGATCCTTCATAGTAAGTCATCTCTTCTTACCAGCCCTACATTCTAAATCACCTCAAGATCATCACCCATTTCCTCCTCTTTTACTCCAGTCTCAGAAGAGACCTCTACTTGTACCTTTGATCCTATCTCCTCCTATTTCCTCCTCCAGATTGTCCCTTCACTCATCCCTTCTCTCTTCCTAATTTTCAGTCTCTCCTTATCTATTTTTCTATCAGCTCCTTCACTACCCTTATGAAACAACTATCACACATACAAGTATTTCTCTCCCAGTCACATGTGTTCAAGGCTAAGAGAAGATCACATGAGAATTCAGGAAGAAATATTATTCAGGTCCATAAGTTCAAATGGGATAATGCATGCACAGTGCTTTGCAAACCTTAATTTTTTCAGTGATGATAATAATGAAGGTGATGTTGATGTTGAAGGTAATAATACTAATAATGATGAGTTCCTGGCCCTGGCCCTTTGATAATTTTCAGGGACTTTAGCCTTAGAAAGACATCTTATTGGGATTCCATATCATTCCTTCCAAGTGTCTAAAGCAAAATGACTAGATATACTCCAATCCAAATATCCAAGCAACTAGGAGCCAAAGCAGCTCAGTGGAATAGAAAAAGAGCTAGAACACATGGGAAGGGAAAACTGTGGCAATTTGGTGGGACTGAGAGTAGTCAGAAACAGATTAGAAGCTAAAATGAACCCTTAAGCCACAGTGAGTCCAAAGTGAAAGCAGTGCTATATGCCAGAGCACTATGTCCTTGACTCCTTTTGTCCTAAGGATTGCCTGGACATCCATAACCCAATGAGTTCCAAAACCCAATGTTGTTTATTCTTTCCCTTCATCTATTGGAGAAGGGAGAGGATCCTTTTAGTGAGTAGTACATATTCTAATTGCATGGCCCAGTCGGCATTTTGAGGGGCATGCCCAGTATCTAGTTATGATTATATAACATAGAGAACCAGAATAGGAAGCTACATAATAAGGTATTGTTCTTTTGAGAAAAAAGTCTGTTCAAGTTCTTTTGGACTTGACAGGCTTTTTACATCTGTGGAGGCTACTATTACTAGCCAGGGCTTTGTCTTTGACCCTCTTTGCCCTCTCTATACCCTCCCTCTTGCTGATCTCATCATTTTCCACGTGTTCAATTATCACTTCCACACATTTAGAGATAGTACAGTGGTAGTGGTATGCTGATAAATGTTGAACAAATAGATATTTAGAAAAAAAAACATTTTTGCCTGACACAATTTTAAGTTTAATCTTCATTATTAACATTTTTTAGCATTGCTTCCTTAAGTCTAGAAATCAACAAAACAATAAATCAAGCCCTTATTTCTAGCCTTTGCCAATTTCTAATGTGTAAATATTCACACTAAAATTTTTACTATTAGCTCTAGAACCAATTCAAAGTGGCTCCAGAATACCCCTACATATTGTATATAGTAATGGAGTTGGAGTCAGGATGATGTGTTCAAATCGTGCCTCAATTATTAAGTAGTTGTGTGACTCTAACTAATCTTTTAATTTCCATGTGCCTTAGTTTCCTCATTTATAAAATGGAATTAATAATAGCACCTACATCCCAGAGTTGTTATGGAGATAAAATGAAGTAATGTGTGTAAATCCCTTAGTAAACTTTAAAATGCTAACTGCATTTATCATTATCTCTATATCCAGCCCCACATTTTCCTGAATTTCAGTCCTATATCACAGTCCTATATGCCTATTGGATTATACATATAATGTATATAATTCTGAAGTGAATTAACTATAAGGTAACAACACAACAACAATAACAATCACTGGTAGTTTGTCTGTATATTATCTCTTGAGATTCTCCCAACAAACTTATGAAACAAGTAATATTGATGCTCTTTCTTTTTTATTATCAAACGGATTCAAAGAATTAATATAATTATATACAACATCATACAAGTAATAAATAGAAGAGGAAGAAAATCCAAACCTTCTTTCATGGCAATCTTGCTGCTATATTTTGGGCTCCTTCAGCTTCTGTGTCCCTAAGTTTTGCAGTCTCCATGGATAGTAGTTAATCTGTGTTTGTCAAAACATAGATGTAACTGTCATAAAAATGTGTCATAGACCCACAGATATAGATATAGAAGGAGGGTGAACATGGTAGCAGCATAAAGCCATGAGTTTTAAAAGCATCTATGGATTTCTTTTATTTAGTTTTATCGGTAGTCCCCAACTTAACATATTTATCTTAATAAGAAATTTAAGTTCAATCTGCAATGTTGGCAATGTGGATTTTTTACACAGATCACTGAATTTATGTGCAAAAAGTATTGGGGCAAAGGGCAAAATATGCATGGTGATGGATGGACCTTTTAACTGATAAGGACTGAATAAGATGAAAGGGAAAGCCCAGTCAGAAGGCAAATGACAATCACAAGACTAGAATAGGACTTCAGGGAGGTTACCTTGATCCCTCTGGAGATATGGTATAAAATTTTCCTGGGGAAAATACCACAAAAAAATCCAACCTTGGCTCATTCTTTTTTCATTCAAAAAATAGCTCAGAGTTGCAACTATAACCTTCATTTTGTTAAATGATACATAAAATAAAATAATTTTCACAACTTTAGTTTTATTTTCAATATCACAATCAAACTTTTGACTACTCTGAAATTTTTAACTATAGTCATTTTAAGTGGCTTTTTTCAGGTAGCAATTGCTTTTGGATGAGGCTCTCCAGTAATTGTAATGCTGAGGTATGATAACTTAATGACATGGTGACATGAGTAGCTGTGTAATTACAAATCAGTTTCTCAATATTAGACTAAAAGAATTAATGTAACTTGTTGTGCAGTTATATGAAATAGATAACACCTTATTGTGATTCCTGAAATTCAGAACAAGCTCCAACTACCTATAGGTATTCATTTTCCAGGTTTCCTTTCATTCTTAAATTAGATAGAAACCTCAATTTGAATTTTGCAGTAAAAGTTGAGCCTAATGATTTTTTAAATCTCACTTTCAATCCAATAGAAATAGAAATACTTGCTATCTGATAGAATTAACCAATGGCACAAGAACTCAAATGAGAAACAATCCAAACGTTATCATTGATTTCATGTTATTCAGCAGACAGGAATGCAAATACACTTTATGATTCAAAGTTATCTAAGGCTGATTTTTTCAATGATAAAAAAAGGAACAGAGACTCTGAGGTTTTTTTTTAAAATATCATGCACATCATTTTAAAAAGAGACTAAGACGTTCAGAATGAAGAAAAGACTGGGGAGGTAAATTTGCTATTTTCCTCAGATTCCTAGCACATTGTGGAGTCTCAATAAATACTCAGGCATGAGAAAACAAGTTACCTCAGAAAATCATTTCTCTTGGGATTTTTGGCTCTGTTGGAATATGTTGGTTCTTCCAGATGGCAGTGCTGAGCTGCCTATAGTGTGGCTACCACCAGGCTGTGCCACATCAGGCTAAAAACTAAGGAGGGCAAATTTTCCAGATGACTGGTTCCAAAGTGGTGTGGACTGCATGTGTTCTGGAGTTGGAGGCATCTTGGAAAAGATGGTATCCCAGTGGGTACAATCCCACTGCATTATCTGCTAATTATCAGGCGCTTTAGCAAAATAGGAGAAGGTCTTCCTTTGGAATTCTTGTCAAGGGAAGTGTGCTCTTCTGAAAGCATGCCTTGAAGCAGAAATTTGTATTTGGATTTTCATGACTAATAACTGTGGAAACCTACTGTCACTCCAAACACTCCTTCCCCATGGATCAGTTAATGTAATGGAAGATGCTACCCACCACAAACATCAAACTTAGGAAAGAGAGGAAGGAAAGAAAGTTATAGAGGATGTGGACTTCCCTCTCTTTAAAGGGAGACATCCTTAAGTTTGGGGGTTGACTAAGTCTCCAGCTGTACCTTGGGGAGGGGGAGTTGCTCCTTTATCAAGACACAGTTATCAATCAGTTGATTCATTAACAAGCTTTATTAAACATCTACATTATGCTATGTATTCAGATACAAAACCAAAAATAAAATTCCTTGGCCTCAAGTAGCTAATGTCTTACTGGGGGAGACAATATGTACATATCTAAGTGTACATAAAATTTATACAAAATAAATACAAGGCAATTTTGTTGGGGAAGGCACTAACAGCTTAGAAGATACGAAAAGCCTTCATATAGGTGGAAATCCTTAAGCTGAATTTTGAAGAAGCAGAGATAAGATGGAGGCATGGAGAATATACCCTGTGCAAATTCATGGAGATAAGGTTAGAGTGCTGTAGGATACAGTTATATGCAAGAAAAGCAAAAAGGTTAATTTGGTTGGATCATACAGTGCATGAAAAGGAGTAATATCTAACAAATTTGCAAAAGTAATCTGGAGCTAGATTGTGAAGAGCATTAAAAGACAAACAGAGGAGTTTGTTTTGATCCTAAAAGCAATAAGGAACCAGTGAAGCTTATTGAGCAGGGGAATGGCATATTTAGGCATATTGCTTTGACATCAATGTGAAGGATGAATTGAAGAAAAAAAAAACAAGAGAGAGAGACAGGATTGGAAGGCCAATTATGAGTTTATTTCTGTGATCCAGGTAAGAGGTAAGGGGCCTGTATGAGAATAGTAGTTTTATGAATGGAGCAAAGGTGACAGATGAGAGATATATTATAGAATTAAAATGGACAATACATGGCTATTCAATGGGATGAGGGAAAGAAAACAGTCAAGGATGAATCTGAAGCTGTTAATCTGGATGATTAGAAAAATAGTGTCTTCTTTATCAGAAATAGAGAAATTAGGAAAAGAGTGTGTTTAGAAGGGAATGTAATGATTTCTGTTTTGAATATGTTGAAGTGGAGATTATCTATGGGACATCTAGTTTAAAAAAATCCAATAGCCAGTTAGTGATGTGGAACTGGAGTTCAGGGATGTGGGGAGGAGTTAGATCTGGGAGTAATTTGAGTAAAGATGAAAATAGGTCCTACTTCTAATGCCTCTCTCATGCCTTTTCAGCCAGATAACAAGGAGTCTTCCTGCTAAGGCTCCTCTTCATATCCCACTAACTCTTATTAAGCCAAAAGAAAAATACAATTTGAAAGTCCTCAGAAATCATCTAGCCTCATCCATACCTGACAAGAATGTCAACTATAATATCCCTGACTTCCACTTGAAGACCTACCCCATAGATAATCTGAAATTCCCACTACCAAATAGAGGCCCAGAAATATCAGAATAGGGTCTAGGATACCCACACAAGGGAATACTCTCAAGCCTCCTAGAGAAAAAAGTGTAATAAGAGAAATAGGTAGCATACAGGCAGATTGCAGCAAACATGGACTTGATGTAAGGAAAACCTTCCTAACAATGAGAACTATATGAAAGTAGAATGGGTAGCCTTGAAAGAACTTACGGGAAGTTTTCTAATTTTTAGATTTTCTCTTGTAATTGTAATGAGATCAGCTAAATATAGAAAGGTTATACCATATAAGTAAATAAACAGCTATTATTATTATTATCATTATCAATAGCATTATTAGCCAAAATTTGTATAGTGGTTTCATATTTGCAAAATGCTTTACATATATATTATCGAGTTTGATACTTGTAACAACTCTGTGAAGTAAGTGCTATTATTATCCCCTTTTTTTAGATAGGGAAACTGAGGCTGGAAGAGGTTGAGTGATTTACCCAGGGTTATATAGCTAATAAGTATATGAGAGAGCATTTGACTCAGGTCCTCCTGACTCCAATTCCAGCACTCTGACCTCTAAACTACCTTCTTCCTTTGCTGAGAAGGCATTTAAGGAGGTGCTAAAAGGAAGAAGAATCCCGAGGGATTCTGGTGATCTACAACCATGCAGAGAGAACTTGAGGGGAAGCACACAAGTAACTGAATTTTTTGCCCCATTTAAAAATGAGCCAAAATAAAAGAGATCAAAAAGGGATGGTACTGGACATAAAAGAGAGTAGAGTAAGACAAGCTCTAGGGAGAGATCACAGGGACAAATTTCATATTTCTATGTTCTGACCCTCCCCCCTCCACCTCATAGATAGTGAAAAATACAAACCACAGAAAATTAATAAATTTTAAAAAGAAAAACGTCTTTCCTGAGGAGATCTAAGTGCCTCTTATCTCTCTATTTTATAATATCTATCATTTACATAGGGCTTTAAGGTTTACAATGTGCCTTACAAATGTTATCTCACCCGAGCATCAAAGCAACCCTGTGAGATAGGTGTCATTTTACAGGTAAGTAAACTGAAATAGACAAAGTTTAAGCAGCTTACCTAGGGTTGCAGAGCTAAGTGAGATCAAATTTGAACTCAAATCTTTCCAACCCTAGGAGCAATGCTCTATCCTCTGTACCATCTAACTATGATTTTACCCCATATTTCTTCCTTTACCTTTATCTTACTCAATTTCATAGATTAGGACAGCTGAAGATGGCCCAGGATGACCCGGAGGAGAAAAGCGAGGCTGGTGACTTTGCATAGCCCTCTCTCACTTAAATCCAATTCACTTGCCTGTCACGGCATTACCTGCCTGATAGCATGGTCCTCTTCAAGAACGAAGGACAAACAGCAACCTCTGTGAGCAGAGAAAGGGCTGCCCACTAGAGACCATACTTTCAGTTGGACAACAAGGCTTCTTTCTTTCTCTTTCCTTCTTTCCTTTCTTCTCTCTCCACATAAGGTATCACACCCTTACTGGCCTATGCTCAGCCAAAAAGGAATGAAAATGTTAATATCTGAAAGGTTTTTTGTTTTGTTTTGTTTTGTTTTGTTTTTCTCTTAAAGACCAGCCTTAACCCCAAATCACTCTAGTCCCAGATAAAGCCCTGCTTGGTCACTGTTGGGGTCCTGATTAGCTCAGAATGAAAGTAAATAGCAATTGTTTCTTTTTTGGCCAGAAACCCTGAGGGTCTTCCCCTGACAGGTTTATTTTTTTTAAGATGACATTCTTTGCCTCATTTTTTTTATTAAGCCTTAATCACTGAATGGGCATTGCCTCAGTCAAACTGAGACCTGTTAAAGACCTTAGCTTGAAAAGGCCAAGGTTCCCCACTTCACCCTGGGCCATCTCCAGCTGACCTGATCCATATCTGGCCACTGGACCCAGATGGCTCTGAAGGAGAAAGTGAAGCTGGTGACTTTGCACAGGCCTCCCTCACTTAAATCCAATTCCCTTGCATGTCATGGCATCACCTCCCTAATGGCATGATCCTCTTTAATAACGAAGGACAAAGAGCGGCAAATCAATTTCATAGTAATTATTGCGCTTGTGCCTTCAACCTTCTGACTTGTTCTAGGTGGAAGTGAATGCAAAACATGAATTAATTTTTAGAACCAACACCATGACTTACTCTGCATATCATATCTTCACATCACTTTCACTTAATAACCTATTTAATGCTAAATGGACTATGTACATCAATATCTATTTATTTTTTTAGCTGGCTTCTCCCCTCAATAAAGTTTGGAGTTACATAGTCATTAAGGAAAAAGAAATTACTTGAATATCTTTTAAAATTTCAACAGTAAGGACCCCTGTAGATTCCTGTAAATGATCTTCTCTTTCTAGTCCTTAGTTCTTAAATCTTCAAGGAAATGCAAACTTCTAGGCAGAATTAAACACAATTCACATGTGTTATGCTGAGGTCAGTCTGATCAATGTTTTATTAGCTAGATAACCATCTACTTGTTATCATGTGTCTAGAAAATGGAGTAAAGGATTTTTGTCAATTGCAAACACAATTTTCTAAGGCTAGGTACCATAAATCAAAATCTTATGAATATCAAGATCACACTAATTGTCCTCCCATATGCATGGCTGCACAGAAATATATTTCCTTTGTTCTGGAATGTTGATTCTGAAATTAATGCCACTAAAGTCTCAGCATTTGAGAATCTAAAAGCTCAGGGAATAATATAGTTAGGAGGTGCTATCCCAGAATACATTGCAGCAGAAATGCCAAACTGCATTGCAGTTTTCATTAACATGAGAGGGTCTAAACTCAATTGGAAATGTGTGTTGGGTCACATGCTTCCATACTTCAAGGAGCTGTGATTTCCCCACTCATGCAGAACTAAGCTCTCCACACATTAGTAGCTAATTTAATGAGTTATTGGGCCCCCCAGATGCTTCAATTCATGTTTAACTTTTTCCTGATGATCTTTTGAGTGAAGGCCTATTCAACAGAGAATTTTTAAAAGAGAAGGATCAGTTTATTTTATTTTTATAAATTTTTATAGATATTTTCTATTTCTTATATCACTACAGTATCATGTATCCCACCTTTTTCCCTTCCATCATATATAACAAATAATCATTTTTTAGAGAGAAAAAATATGTCAGTGCAACTGAATGACACATAGAAAAAGTCCAAAAACATGTGCAATGTGTAATATCTGTGGACTTCTATGCAGAGGTAAGTTGGGGTATCTCACCATATCTCTTCATTCAATTCCCATTTGATCTTCATAATTTTGTTAAGTTTACTTCAGATCTTTTGATGTGTCACAGTTCTTTCCATTTACATTGTTGTAGTTACTATGTATATTGTTTCCTTCTCCCTACCTACTTTGTTCTGCATTGATTCATATAGATCTTTCCAAGCCTCTCTGTATTCATCACAGAATCATTTCTTACAGCACAGAAGCATTACATTACATTTATTTACTGCAATTTGTTTAGCCATTCTTTAAATGATGAACATCTTCTTTGTTTCTAATTCCTAACTATCACAAAAACTGCTGGTAACAAATATTTTAGGGTGTATGTTTATACATACACTATATTTATACATACATTATATATATACATATATACACACACACACCACATATATATGTGTGTGTGTGTGTGTGTGTGTGTGTGTGTGTGTATGTATATAGTTTCCTTACTTCCTTGTGGTATGAGCCCAGTAATGGAATTTTTTTTTATTTTGATAATATGGACATTTTAGTAATTTTACTTGATAATCTAAATTACTTTAAGTGATTGATACCAATTCACAACTCCACCAACAATGCATGAGTGTTTCTGCCTTCCCACAACCTCTCCAATTTTGACCGTCACCATTTTTTGTCATTTTTGCCAATTTACAGAGTACAGGGTCACACCTCAGAGTTGTTTCAATTTGCATTTCTCTTATTATTCATGATTTGGAGCATTTTTTCATGTGGTGACTACTTTGAAGTTGTTTTGAGAACTCATATACTTTGACCATTTATCTTACTGGGGAATGGCAGGTAGGTAGATAGATAGATAGATACATAGATAGATAGATAGATAGACATAGATATAAAGATATAAATTGTTTATAGATTTTGTATAACAAACTCTTATCAGATAAATTTGATATGAAGATTTTTTTTTCCATTCAACCATTTCCCTTCTTATCTTAGATACATTAATGTCTGGGCATAAACTTTTCAGTTTCAAGTAATCTATCAATTTTATCTTTTCTAATTGCCTCTATCTAGTTTGGTTATAAACACATTTCTAGCCTATAGTGGTGAGAGGTACATGATCTGTTTCACTTCTAATTTTTTAATGCTGTGATCTTTAATATTAAGGTCACATATCAATTTAGAATGTATCTTATTTTTATTTAGTATTTTATTTCCCCAGTTACATGTAAAAGCAATTTTAACATTGTTTTTAAAACTTTGAGTTTCAAATTCTCTTCCTTCCTCCCTCCCCACCCCCCCCATTGAGAAGAAGGCAGTTCCATATAGGTTATACATGTGTAGTCATGGAAAACATATTCATAATAGTTACGTTGTGAAAAGAAATATAGACAAGGAAAAACTCAAGAAAAATGAAGAAAGTTTAAAAAATATGCTTCAATCCGCATTCTGACACCATCAGTTCTTTCTCTGGGGGTGGATAGTATTTTTCATCATAAGGCCCTCAGAGTTGTCTTGTATTGTTGTATTGCTGAGAATAGTTAAGTCATTCACAGCTGATCATCATAATTACTGCTACTTTGTGCACAGTACATTTCCTTTTACATCAGCTCACACAAGTCTTCCTAGGTTTTTATGAAAGTATCTGGCTTCCATCATAATCACACACCACAACTTGTTCAGCCATTCCCCAATCGATGTGCATCACCTGAACTTCTAATTCTTTACCCCCAGAAAAGAGCTACTATAAATATTTTTGTACAAATAAGTCCTTTTCTTTTTTTCTCTCTTTTGGAATACAGACCTAGTAATGGTATTGTTAGGCCAAAGGGTATGCCTGGTTTTATAGCCCTTTGGGCATAGTTCCAAATTGTTCTACAGAAGAGTTGAATCAGTTCACAATTCCACCAACAATGCATTATAGTCTCATTTTTCCCATGTTTCCTCCAACATTTGTCATTTACCTTTTCTGTCCTGTTAGCCAATCTAATAGGTATAAAGTAGTACCTCAGAAACATTTTAATTTACATTTCTCCGATCAATAGTGAATTAAAGTGTTTTTTTCGTATGGCTATGAATAGCTCTGATTACCTCATCTGAAAACTGGTTATAACATTTGATCATTTATCAATTGGGGAATGGCTCTTATTTTTATAAATTTGACTGAGTTCTCTCTCTGAGTTTGAGAAATGAGGCCTTTATCAAAGAAATTTACTTCAAAAAATTTTTCACTTAGTATTGCTAACTGTATTTCCCTCCATCTTATTCCCCACCCCATTTATTCTATTCCATTTTTTTTCACCCTGTCCCTCCTCAAAAATATTTTGCTTCTGACTGCACCCTTCTAATTTGACCTCCTTTCTATCACTGTCCCCCCCAGCCTTCTCTTATCCCCTTCTACTTGTACTTTCCTGTAGGGTAGGTAAGATAGATTTCTATATCTAATTGAATGTGCATGTTATTACCTCTTTGAGCCAATTTTGATGAAAGTAAGGTTTACTCACTCCCCTTTACCACCACCCCCTTCCTCTCCAACTGTAAAAGCTTTTTCTTGACTATCTTATATGAGATAATTTCCCCCATTTTATCTCTCTCTTTATCTTTCTCCAGGTACATTCCTCTCTCACCCCTTAATTTGATTTTTTAGATATCATCTCTTCATATTCAATTCGCACCTGTGCCTTCTATTTATATATGCTCCTTCTAACTACCCTAAAAAAGAAAAAGGTCTTACAAGATACAAATATCATTTTGCCATGTAGGAATGTAAACAGTTTAAACTTGTTAAGTCCTTTATGATTTCTCTTTCCTATTTACCTTTTTATGCTTCTTTCCTTTTCTGTTTTTTTGTGGGATAGTTTACCCCATTCTACCTCCCCCTTTCTCCTTCTCCTAGTATATTCCGCTCTCACCCCTTAATTTTATTCTCCAGATATGACCCCTTCATTTTCAACTCACCCTGTGCCTTCCATCTATCTATCTATATCTATATATACGTACATATAATATTTTCCCTTCCAACTACTCTAATACTGACAAAGGTCTCATGAGTTACAAATATCATCTTTCCATGAAGGAATGTAAACTGTTCAACCTTAATAAGTTTCTTATGATTTCTCTTTCCTGTTTACCTCTTCATGTTCCACTTCAGTATTGTATTTGAAAATCAAATTTTCTATTCAACTCTGGTCTTTTCATCAAGAATGCTTGAAAGTCCTCTATTTCACTGAATGACCATTTTTTCCCCTGCAGGATTATATTCAGTTTTGCTGGGTAGGTGATTCTTGGTTGTAATCCCATCTCCTTTGCTCTCCGGTCCCTTAATGTAGAAGCTGCTAAATCTTGTGTTATCCTGATTGTGTTTCCACAATACTTGAATTGTTTCTTTCTGGCTGCTTGTAATATTTTCTCCTTGACCTGGGAACTCTGAAATTTGGCTACAATATTCCTAGGAGTTTTCCTTTGGGGATCTCTTTAAGGAGGAGATCAATGGATTCTTTCCATTTCTATTTTGCCCTCTGGTTCTAAAATATCAGGACAGTTTTCCTGGATAATTTCTTGAAAGATGATGTCTAGGCTCTTTTTTTTATCATGGCTTTCAGATAGTCCAACAATTTTTAAATTCTCTCTCCTGGATCTATTTTCCAGGTCAGTTGTTTTTCCAAGGAGATATTTCACATTCTCTTCTATTTTTTCATTCTTTTGGATTTGTTTTACAATATCTTGATTGCTCTTAAGTCACTAGCTTCCAATTGCTCTATTCTAATTTTTAAGGAAGTATTTTCTTCAGTAATCTTTTGGACTTCCTTTTCCATTTGGCCATTTTTGGTTTTTAGGGTATTCTTCTCCTCATTGGTTTTTTGGACCTCTTTTGCCATTTGGGTTAGGCTATTTTTTAAGGTGTTATTTTCTTCAGTACTTTTTTGGGTCTCCTTTAGCAAGCTGTTGACTTGTTTTTCATGATTTTCTTGCATCACTCTCAGTTTTTCCTCTACTTCTGTAACTTGCTTCTCAAAATCCCTTTTGAGCTCTTCCAAGGCCTGGGACTGATTCATATTTTTCTTGGAGGCTTTGGATGTAGGAGCTTTGGCTTTGTTGTCTTCTTCTGGTTGTATGTTTTGATCTTCTTTGTCACCAAAGTAAGATAATATGGTCTGACTCTTTTTGCGCTGCTTACTCATGATCCTGGCCAATTACTTGAGTTTTAAACTCTTTGTTAAGGTAAAAGTCTGCTTCTAATGTGCAGAGTGTACTGTCCCAAGCTTCGGGGGTTTGTACAGCTGTTTTCAGAGCTACTTCTAGGGACCTGAAAATTTTCAGTTCTTCCAAGGTGGTATGATAAGGGGCAAGGTGTTTCCTCTCCACCACCACAACAAGCTCCACCACACCAGCACTCCTCCTCACCCCAGGACTGCCCCTCAGAACTGTGACCCAGATCCAAGCATGGGCAAAGCCAGAGATTCCTGCCTCAGCACTGGCAAAGAGATCCCTGCAATCCCCCTCTGATCAGCCACTTGATTCCTCCTCAGTCTGTGGACCAGAAGCTCTGGAAAAAGCCGCAGCCCCGGGCTGCGCTCGAGACTGGAGGCTAAGACCTAGCTCCTCTCTCACCGCAGTAACAGACTTTTCCCACTGACCTTCTAAGTTGTCTTTGGTGTTCAGGAGTTTAGAAGTCTGGAAACCACCACAGCTGCCTGTGATTCAGTCCTCTGAGGCCTGCTCTGGGGTCACGGCAGCCTGTGCACCCATGCCAAACTGTGCTCCTCTCCCTGCCTGGCACGATATACCTTTCTGATCAACCATCCAGGCTATCTTTGGCTGGAAATTTGTTTCACTCTGTCTTTTTGTGGGTTCTGCTGTTTTAGAATTTGTTTAGAGTCATTTTTTTGGAGGGCTTTGGGAGAGAGCTCAAGACAGTCACTGCTTTCCCTCCACATCTTGTCTCCGCCCCTTTATGCTTCTTTTGCATCTTGTATTTTAAAATCAAATTTTCTATTCAGCTCTGGTGTTTTCATCAAGAATGTTTGAAAGTCCTCTATCTCATTGAATATCCATTTTTTCCCCTGAAGGATTATATTCAGTTTTGCTGGATAGGGGATTCTTGGTAATAATCCTAGCTCCTTCGCCCTCCAAATATCATATTCCAATCCTTCCAATCCTCACAATACTTGAATCGTTTCATTCTGGCTGCTTGCAATATTTTCTCCTGGACCTGGGAACTCTGGAATTTGGCTTTAATATTCCTGGCAGTTTTTATTTAGGGATCTCTTTCAGGAGGTGATTGGTGGATTCTTTCAATTTCTATTTCAACTTATTTTTCTAGAACATAAGACAGTTTTCCTTGATAATTTCTTGAAAGATGATGTTTAGGCTCTTTTTTTTTATCATGGCTTTCAGGTAGTCCAATAATTTTTAAATGATCTCTACTGAATCCTTTTTTTATTTTTGACTAGGCAATGGGGTTAAGTTACTTGCCCAGGGTAACACAGCTAGTAAGTGTTATGTGTCTAAGACCAGATTTGAACTCAGGTCCTCCTGACTCCAGGGCCAGTGCTCTATCCACTATGTCACCTAGCTGCCCCCTGGATCCATTTTCAAGTCAGCTGTTTTTCCAATGAGATATTTCACATTGTCTATAATTTTTGTCATTCTTTTGATTTTGTTTTATAATTTCTTGATTTCTCATAAAGTCAGCTTCCATTTGCTCCATTCTAATTTTCAAGGAAGGGACAGCTAGGTGGCGCAGTGGATACAGCACCGGCCCTGAAGTCAGGAGGACCTGAGTTCAAATCTGACTTCAGACCAAACACTTGACACGTACTAGCTGTGTGACCTTGGGCAAGTCACTTAACCCCAATTGCTTTACCAAAAAAAAAAAATAATAATAATAATTTTCAAGGAATTATTTTCTTCAGTGAGCTTGTGGACCTCCTTTTCCATTTGGTTAATTCTGCTTTTTAAGGCATTGCTTTCCTCACTGATTTTTTGGAACTCTTAACATTTGGCCTAGTCTGTTTTTTAAGTTGTTATTTTCTTCAGTATTTTTTGTCTCCTTTACCAAGCAGTTGACTCACTTTTCATAATTTTCTTCCATCACTCTCATTTCTCTTTCCAATTTTTTCTCTACCTCTCTTACTTGATTTTCAAAATTTTCAATTTCAAAATCCTTTTTGAGCTCTTCTATGGTCTGAGATGAATTCATATTTTTCTTGGAGGCTTTGGATGTAGGATCTTTGACTTTGTTGTCTTCTTCTGAGTGTGTGTTTTGATCTTTCTTGTCACCATAGTAACTTTTAATAGTCAGGTGTTCTTTTTCCATTGATTGCTCATCAATGCAAAAAGACTTAAGAAGAAGACTTAAGACTTTTAAGTCTTTGTTAAGTAGGGTTCTGCTTCCAGGGTGGAGGGTGCACTGCCCAAATTTCAGGACCTGTAAGTTTTCAGTTCTTCTGATGTGGTATGATCTAAGGAGAGGTGTTTACTCCTCTCCTGGCCAGTGCTCTGGTCTGTGCATGACCACAAGAACTCTTTTCTGCCCTGGAACTGTGAGAATGGTCCTACCTCTGCTGTGGCTGCAAGTTCTGCTATGTTATGCTCTTCCTCACCCTAAGACTGCCAACCAGGATTTGGATCCGAGTATGGGCAAAGCACCAGAGTCCTGCCTCAGTGCTAGCAAAAAGACCCCTGAAATATCCTTCTGACCAGTTCTTAGACCTCCTTATTGCCTGTGGGCTGAGATCTCTGGAATCAGTCACTGCTGTTGCTGCTGCTGATTCAGTCACTCCCAAGACGTGCTTCTGTTTGCTGGGGCCATGTCTGTGCTGGCCGGGGCCTGCACTAGACTGTGCTCCACTCTCACCCAAGTGAGTCCTGTTGACCTTCTAAGTTGTCTTTGGTATCAGTGGGCTGAGAGATCTGGAAACTTCCACTGCTGTAAGTGAATTAGTTGACCTTGGGCCTGCTCCAGGCTGTGCTGTGGCTTGTGCTGGACTTCACTCCTCTCTCCCTCTGATGCAACAAAGTTTAACTGCCAACTTTCCAAGTTGTCTTAGGTTGGATATTTGTTTCACTCCATCTTTTTTGTGGGTTCTGCTGCTCTAGAATTTGTTCAGAGTCTTTTTTTGAATGTATTTGGAGGGGTGTGGGAGAGATCTCAGGAAAGTCCCTGCCTTTACTCCACCATCTTGGCTTGCAAAATCTTCTTTTTGTTTTTTATTTTATTTTATTTTTAAATTAATTTATTTTTTGTTTTCAACATTCACTTCCACAAGATTTTGAGTTTCAAATTTTCTCCCCATCTCATCCCTCCTCCCACCCCAAGATGGCATGCATTCTGAATACCCCTTCTCCTAATCTGCCCTCCCTTCTATGTCCCCTGCTTCTCTTATCAACCTTTCCCCTTCAATTTTCCTGTAAGGCAGGATAGATTTCTATACCCCATTTCCTGCATATCTTATTTCCCCATTTCATGTAAAAACTATTTTTTTTACTTTTGTTTTTAAAACTTTGGGTTCCAAATGTTCTTCCTTCCTCCCTACCCACCCATCCTCATTGAGAAGGCAAGTGACTCAATACAGGTTATGCATGTGTAGTCATGCAAAACACTTCCATAGTAGTCATGTTGTGAAAAACTAAGTATATTTCCCTTAATCCTATCCCACCCCCTATTTATTCTATTCTCTCTTTTGACCTTATCTCTCCTTAGAAGTGTTTGCTTCTGATTACTCCCTCCCCCAATCTGCTGTCCTGTCTATCATCCTCCTGCTCTCTTGTCCCCTCCCCCCCAATTTTCCTGTAGGGTAAGATAGATTTCCATACACAATTGAGTGTGTATGTTATTCTCTCCTTAAGCCAAATCCAATGAGAATAAGATTCATTCATTCCCTCTCACTGTCCCCCCTCTTCCCCTCCACTTTTGTAAAAGCCTTTTCTTGTCTGTTTTATGTGAGAGAATTTACCCCATTCTACCTCTCCATTTCTCCTTCTCTCCATACAATCTTCTCTCACCCCTTAATTTTATTCACCAGGTATCACCCCTTCATCTTCATCTCACCCTGTGCCCTCTATTTATCTATCTATCTGTCTGTCTATCTGTCTATCTATCTACCTACATACATACATATACTTTTTTTCCCTCCAACTACTCTAATACTGACATAGGACTCATGAGTTATAAATATCATCTTTCCATGAAGAATGTAAACCTTAGTAAGTCTTATGATTTCTCTTTCCTGTTTACCTCTTCATTTTTCTCTTGAGTCTTGTATTTGAAAGTAAAATTTTTTTTATTCAGCTCTGGTCTTTTCATCAAGAATGCTTGAAAGTCCTCTATTTCACTAAATGTTCATTTTTTCCCCTGAAGGAAAATACTCAGTTTTGCTGGGTAGGTGATTCTTGGTTGTAATCCTATCTCCTTTGCCCTCTGGAATATTATATTCCAAGCTCTGTGGCTCCTTAATGTAGAAGGTGCTAAATCTTGTGTTATCCTGATTGAGTTTCCATTATACTTGAATTGTTTCTTTTTGGCTGCTTGCAATATTTTCTCCTTGACCTGGGGATTCTGGAATTTGGCTACAATATTCCTAGGAGTTTTCCTTTGGGAATCTCTTTCAGGTGGTGATCAGTGGATTCTTTCCATTTCTATTTTGCCCTCTGTTTCTAAAATATCAGGGCAGTTTTCTTTGATAATTTCTTGAAAGATGAAGTCTAGGTTCATTTTTTTACCATGGCTTTCAGGTAGTTCAAATAATTTTTAAATTCTTTCTCCTGGATCTATTTTCCAGGTGAGTTGTTTTTCCCATGAGATATTTCACATTCTCTTCTATTTTTCATTCTTTTGGATTTGTTTTACAATGTCTTGATTTCTCATAAAGTCACTAGCTTCCAATTGCTCCATTCTAATTTTTAAGGAAGTATTTTCTTCAGTAAGCTTTTGGACTTCCTTTTCCATTTGGCCAATTTTGCTTTTTAAGGTGTTCTTCTCCTCATTGGCTTTTTGGACCTCTTTTGCCATTTGGGTCTATTTTTTTGGGTCTCCTTTAGCAAGCTGTTGACTTATTTTTCATTATTTTCTTGCATCAATCTTAATTTTTCCTCCACTTCTCTTACTTGCTTCTCAAAATTCTTTTTGAGCTTTTCCATGGCTTGGGACCAATTCATAATTTTCTTGGAGGCTTTGGATATAAAAGCTTTGACTTTGTTGTCTTCTTCTGGGTGCATGTTTTTATCTTCTTTGTCACCAAAGTAAGTTTCTATGGTATGATTCTTTTTGCGCTGCTTGCTCATGATCCCAGCCAATTACTTGAGTTATAAACTCTTTGTTAAGGTCAGGGTCTGCTTCCAGTGTGGAGAATGTACTGTCCCAAGCTTCAGGGGTTTTGTGCAGCTATTTTCAAAGATACATCTAGGGACCTGTAAATTTTCATTTATTCCAAGCTGCTATGATCAAGGGTGAGGTGTTTACTCCTTTCCTGGCCTGTGCTTTGGTCTATGAGTGACCATAAGCACTCTTTTCTGTCTTGGAACTGTGAGGAGGATTTCCTCTCCACAGCCACTACAAGTTCCACCAAGCCAGCACTCCTACTCACCCCAGGACTGCCACCCAGAACTGTGACCAACATACAAGCACAGGCAAAGCAGATAATTCTGCCTCAGCACCAGCAACAAGATCCCTGAAATCCTCCTCTGATCAGCCACTCAATTTCCCCTCAGTCTGTGGGCTGGAAAGCTCTGAAGGCAGCCACCACCCTGGGGCCTTGCTTGGGGACTGGGGCTGGGATTGCACCTCGATTATCTCTCACTTCAGACATAGACTTTTCCTACTGACCTTCTATATTGTCCTTGGTGTTCATGGGTTGAGAAGTCTAGAAACAGCCACAGCTGCCTGCAATTCAGTCCTCTGAGGTCTGCTCCAGGTTCACTGAGGCCTGTGCACCCACACTGAACTGCGTTCCTCTCCCAACTCAGCGTGATATTCCTTTCTGATCAACCATCCAGGTTGTCTTGGGCTGGAAATTTGTTTCACTCTGTCTTTTTGTGAGTTCTGCTGCTTTAAAATTTGTTTAGAGCCATTTTTTGCAGGTGTTTGGAGGGTTTTGGGGGAGAGTTCCAGCAAGTCACTGGTTTTACTCTGCCATTTTGCCTTAGCCTCCAATATCTTCTTTTTAATGTTAATTTTAGATGTGTTTCTTTGTTGATTCTCTAATTTTTACATGTACATTCAGTTCATTAACCAACATTTTCTATTTTGTTAATGTGTGATTATATGGTTATGATTTCCTCTCTGAGGACTGCTTTAGCCTAATCCCAGAAATTTTGATGGGTTGTTTCATCATCTTCATTTTCTTTCATATATTTATTATTTCTACAACTTGTTCATTGATTCAATCTTTATTTAAGACTTCATTTTTAAGTGTCCATTTGGGTCTGTAGCTTTCATTTGTGGTCCCTGAATCAATTTATATTTTTATTGAATCATGTTCTGTTGAGAATATATTGACCATTTCTGCCTTCTTACATTGGTTGGACCATAATTGTGCCCTAGTACATGGTCATTTTTTGTAAAATTTCTATGTGATGCAGAGAAATATTATTTGTTATCTCACTTATAAGATGCCATAAGTCTTTTAATTCTTATTACTCCAGAATTTTTTTTCAGTTTCTTATTTTCCTTTTTGTTTATGTTTATGTTAGACTTATCCAAAACTGATAGAGGGATATTGAAGTCTCCTGTAACTATTAGGTTGTGATGTAGGTCTTCTTCAAGTTTAGATGATGTTTTTTGTGAATTTGAATGCTCAAGCATTTGGTGTCTATAAGTGTATTACTGATGTTGGTTTGTTGTCTATGGTTCCTTTCAGCATAATAGTTTCCTTATTTGTCCTTTTTTTTTTATTTTTTGAATGTTTGCTTTTGCTTTGTCTGAGCCATGATGGCAGCTCTTGCTTTTCTGTATTCATTTGATGCATAGTAAATTATTTTCTATTTCCTCAGTTTTATTTTGTGTATGTCTTTTTTTTAAATGTGTTTCTTGTAAGCAACAGATCTTAGGGTTTTGTTTTCTAATCCAATCTATCATTCTTTTTCATTTTATTGGATTGTTTCACATTTAAAGGTTGAGAATTAGATTTATATTTTCTTCTATCTCTAAATTTTTTTCTAAGTTATCTTTCCCTCCTCTTCTGCTATAAATACAGAATCATGTTCCTTTAATTATTTTGCTTTAATCTTTTTTTAAGGTGGCCCTGTGCCCACTGGCTCTCTCCTCCTCCCTGTCCCCCCAACTCCCTTTTCTTCCTTGGTACCCTTTTCCCTTCAGTGTTTGTTCATTTGTTTTTCTCCCTGCTTTGAACTAGTTATATATTTCTTTCTCTTTTTTTCTCCCTCTCTGTAGATTCCCCCTTTCTTTCTTCTCTCTTGGCTAGTCCTGTTCATTAGTTGTTGTTGTTGTTGTTTTTAATAAGTTTTTTGTGCCCTTTCTAAAAAAAGGATTTTACTTTTTTCATTATCCATCTTCTGTTTCTGTTTACTCTAGACCTTCATTTTCTAAATCATGACCCCTGCAGTCACCTAGTCTGTCTTTTTTCTGTCTATATTCTTTATACCATAATAGCTTTCAAAGTATCCAGTCTTGGCTCTGCCTTTTAGTTGTTTTCTGATGCAGTCTTAAATTGCTTACTCTATAGATTTCCCCTTTCCTTTGTGTTTCACTCTCAGAACAATGTCAATCATTACAGATGTCAGAGAGAACACTGCTTCATGGTAGGGCCATTCCTCCTTAACCCCCATTGATCTATGCACTCTTTTGGGCCTTTTTCTTTAAATTGGGCTAGAAATCTCCTTTTGTCAAAGCTCTCTCACTCATTTAGGTGCCAGTTACTTATAAGAGCAACCCCCAGGGTTTCCAATTGTTCCCCTCCCAGGCCAAGTAGACTTTTCAGACACCAAGTCACCATGGTTCTCATCCAGTATAAAGTGCTCATTTTACATCACCCATAGGAGCATTCCTCAGTAGAATACCCTTCCACTTCCCAAATAAGGCCTTCTTTCTCTCCTCCCTTTTCAATCTTCCCTCACCTCCTTACGCTCTCTCCTGTAGGCTGTTCTCTTTCTGAGACCAGAGAGGTCACCTCCTAATTGCTAGCCCTTGATTTCATCCTAGCACATTACTCATTCCTCTCCATCTCCCTGCTTCCCTCCCCTCTCCCTTTCATGCCCATGTTGTAATGTAGTCCTACAAAAGAAGCATTCACCTGTGATCAAGTGTCACCAACTTCTGTCCATAATGTCTTCTCTCAACTCAAGCCATTCTGGTGGTTTAGACTCATGACTGGAATGAAATGAGGTATAAGTAGACCATATAACAGTTAAAAGACAGACTTTTACTTAGCCATAGCATAGGAAGGATAGAGGATTGATTGATAATAAATGCTGCTTCCTTGATTCAGTGTTGACCAGGCTGCTATGATGTAGGTCAGAAGTATGTGGAAAGTCTGAGGGAGCAGCTCATGATTCCTCATGACCTGAATTATATAATGTATGTGTGTGCATATATATATATAGTATGTATATATATGTATAATATATGTGTGTGTATGTGTGTGTGTGTGTATACATATATATATACACATAGAGAGAGAGAGAGAGAGAGCACCAGGAAGGTACCAAAGGTCCAAACCTAAGCTCTCAACCCAATTCCACCAAACCCCTAGGCCAACTAAATCTTTAGTATAGTTTCAATATCTTTTAAGGAAAAACTAGACCAGCTTGCATGGGGTAAGTGATGCTATTACATCAACTATTTACTTTCCAAAGACTAATATGCATTCTTCAGAGAGATGATTCAGTTAAACAAAGCATAAGTACTTCCTGACATGTCTTAATTTTTTGTTTCTCATGTTATAATTTCATTACAGATTACGATCTTGAATTTTTAAAGCAGTTTCATATACTAGTATCATGCCCTACCCTCTCTGCATGCAGGGATAGCTGTTTATGTCCTTTACCAACAAATAGGAAAACTGAATCACAGCAAAGCTGTGATTTTTTTATAAAATTAAATGATTAACTGTATAGACTGAACTTGGAACTAAGTATTGTGAAATTGAATCCAGTGTCCTTTGCCATTCGCAACTCAGGTGGTTCAGTAGATAGAGTGCCAGGCCTAGAGTCAGGAAGACTAATCTCCATGATTCCAAATCCAGCCTCAGACACTTAGTAGCTGTGTGACCCTGGGATCATTTAATGGTTTTGCCTCAGTTTCTCCATCTGTAAAATGAACTAAAGAAGGAAATGGCAAAACCACTTTAGTACTTTTGCCAGGAAAACACCAAATGAGGTCATGAAGAGTCAAACATAACTGAAAATGATTGAATAACAACATACTACAACTCAAGTATTCTTCTGATGGAAGAAAAAAACTGTAGCTATGAATATCTTTGTCTCAGTGATATTGCTGGCAATGAATGTTTAGCCTGATCTTCAGTTAAGACATAGAGCTCAATAATTTTCCTTAAAGACTATAATACTCTTGGAAAGAAGTTTATATTACTTAGTTACCCTTATGGAGTACCAGGTCTTGATAATGTGTGGTATAAATAAAATTTCTTCTTTATGATAAAGAAGGTTATGAAAAGCTACAACCTCTGACAATGGATTTTCAGGGGGAAAAAGTAGGACCAAGTTAACAATTCCTACTTGTAGCAAGAGAATAATCTGTCAACATCACAGCATCAGCCTATTTTAGGTTGGTACAGGATCTCAGCATGCATGCTCAACCTGTGATCCTATTAGTTCTATTTTGTTTTTGTTCTGTCCTTTCAGTCTTGTCCAACTCTTTGTGACCCTATTTGGGGTTTTCTTGGCAAAGATACTGGCATGATTTTCCACTTCCTTCTCTAGTTCATTTTGCAGATGAGCAAACTGAGGCAAACAGGGTTTAGTGACTTACCCAGCATCACACAACTACTAAGTGTCTGAGACCAGATTTGAACTCAGGTTTTCCTGACTTAAGGCCCAGAACTCTACTGACTGCACCATCTAGCTGCCCCAGTTCTATTTTACTTAGTTAATTATTTGGAGCTTTTCTCCTCCTCCATTTAAGGACATCCATACCCCAAAATACATTCACCTCATACCAGTGCCAGCTTGTTAATTAGAATTAACACATGCTTTCTAATATTGCTTAAAAAAAACCTTACTTTCTAGTTCCTTAACAGTTATATATGGGCAGGTGTTTGGAGGATTTTATAATGAGCATATTTCCTTTTCAAAGCCATTTCTGAAAGGGAGTAGGAAGGCAGTTTCTAGTGATAATTAGTTAAAACCATTTTCTTGTTTCTTGAACTAAATACATACACTCACACACACACACATACATACACTGTAAAAATTAATAAGACTAGGCCTCATGTTGTATGGTTCTGGGACCTTTTCTTGTTTATTATCCAGTTGCTCCAGTCCACTTATTCCTAAATTGTCATTTATCTTTTGCATTTCAGTGGCCCTATCTGTTTTCCCAATAACTTGTACTCTAAATTCTGCCTTGGTAGCAGTATTTCCCTCCTTAGCAATGAGTCTAATTTTATTGTCCTCTCCTTCAGTGAGAAGAGGACATTATAAGATAAGAAAAGAAATTCCTTTAGTTCATTGTCTCCACCCAATCACCTTTGGGTCACTAATTGTACATACTGAGAGATCCCACCATAACCATACTCTCTGATGGGGTAAGCAGGCTGTGCCTTCAGCTTCTCATCAATATTATAATTTCCAACATTAAAACATGATTGCTTTTAGCAAGCAGAAGATAAGCATCTAAGAAACATAAGTTCTTCAAATATGGAATTCCTTCTGGAAGACAGTGCCCTCTATAATGACTTTGTGAATCTGAATATTTTCAAAGGCCTTTAGTTATACAGCACTTTGTGTCATCAAAAGTTAGTAGATCTAATTTATTTAATTCCATCAGTGAGAACTCCCTCCCTCAAATTCAACTCATCTATAACTTGAAATCTTGCCTGTCTTCACATAGCTAAAAAAAAATGCTGAAGATGGGATTTGAACCCAGGTCAGCCTGATTTCAGGTCCTGCACTCTATCTACTATAGCATACTAACAAACCAGAGACTATGGTGATTAATTGAAGACATTTTTCATTTTTCCATTCCAAGATTTCAAAATTTTATTTTGGTAGAGATAGAAGGGGAGGACATTCATCGCTCTATGTCAGGCTTATTTATAGTTAGATCATCATGTTTTTATTGATTTATTTCTTATTTATTTTATTATTCATTAATTCATTAATGTGGTTTTTTTCTGTCCAAGGAACTCTAAAAGCTTTTAAAATCGCATTGTAAGCTGTTCTACTGAAAATGCATTTTGTCAAGGGTAAATGAACTGGAGCATGCCAAGTTTTGTGCTTGATTAGAAAGGCTAAGTTCATGAATTTTAGCAAGTTCTAAACTTAGCAAAATGTTTTCCTTTAAAACTTTGTATGAATATTAATGAAAAATGAACTAAGATTTGCAAAGCAGGCATGACAGATCTGGCTCTCATTGAGGCAAAATATCTAAAGGAGGCTGCTCATATTGCAGGTAAGAAAGTAGATTACAGAATCTTCTTCTTAAGTATTATGGAGGCTACTATTAAAATTACCCAAAGCCTCTTGCTGATCATACCAGCATCACTTCCATTTGTTGAATTAGGGAGTAGTTTCTCTAGTATTCCTCTGTCCCTATCAGTGATGGATCAACATCAGACCAGGCAACAGGAATTTTTTGTTTATTGTTACATTATCATTGACTGGCCTGAATGATAGATCAGTGGGCCAATGACATGGTTGGAACCTTCCCCTACATTCTTATGAGAACCTTCCCTATTTCTAAGTCTCATTTTACATAGAATCCCTACAGACAGTCTTCCAAATGAAGCATTCTGCAAAATAAACCTCAGCAGCATACATGCTTATATTTTTAATAATCCATAAAATGCTTAATTTCTTGATTGTGGGTACTTCCTTACTACCTTAGTGCTTATTACCCTAAGCATGCGAAGACTTCCCCCAGTGGAATGGGTGGGTGAGAACAATTTGCTCCAAAAGCCATGAAGGGACTGAAGCAGGTACTGTGGAGCACTTAGAGCTTAGAACTAGATACAGAATACACTAAGGTCATCCACTACATCCCAGGCCATTACCAGTCATCCTGATTTTTGTCTTCCTACTGGCCTTCAATGATTCTGGAAGACAGAGTGAGGCTGATGACTTTGTGCAACTCTGTCTCATTTAAATCAAATTCATGTATGAGTCAAAACATCACCCTGTGACATTATGGATCTTCCTTGAAAACATAGGACAAATAACAAGTGCTTATTAATTATTTTATGAATTTTTATAACCAAAAATAATTCATTACCCAACAACCAACATCCTGGCAATTAGCCATGACAAATCAATAAACTATTCTTTAACAGACCTATACTCAAAGCCTTGGTCTTCTGGCCTACTTGCTCAGAATCAAAGCATCAGCTTCATACCATGATTAGTTTAGAGAGTAAGACATTGGTGGATGGAATTAAATGCTAAAATGAAAAATAAATATATTAATATAATTTTCTCTCCCTCATGCAAATAGTAGATAATAAAGCTATTGTAACAATTGATGTTTAAGTTGAGTTGAAACCAAGGCACCTGTTTATAATAAAAGAGAAGATTTCAAAATGAGTTCATCTTTTTGGTCTAGTTAATATTTAAATTGAATTGAGGCCAGGGCTTCTAACCATTCATAATACAAGATTAGAAGTCAAAATGATTTTTCTAATTTAGAATAATGTTTTAGTTAAAAAAAATAGAATGGAGTATAATGAAGTGCAAAACAGCTGAAAAAATTGAGGGGACATGAGATTCAAACCACTTTTTTTTTTTTTTTTGCATATGATTCACAGATATGACCCTGAATTCCTGAAGACTATGCCAATGATTTGACAAATCTGGAAGGTTCTGTCAGTCTACAAGCTAAAAGGGCTTGAGTATAGACCCAGAGATGGGCCAAAGTTGTTGGTTGAGGCCTATTAAGCTAATTATGATAACTTAAATTTATATCTGAGGCCGTATGGTGTAATGGATAGAAAGTTTACCATGCATCCTGGAAGTCCTGGGATCAGTTCCTGTCTCTGTCACATATTAGCTCTGTTACTCTAAGAAAGTCACTTAACTTCTCAGTACTCCTGGACAGAGGAGCCCATAGCACTCCCAAGTGCAGCCTAAACCAGATTAACATGTAATTTCAAAATATTTAACAAAATAAATAAAAGTACAGTAAAATACAGATAACACAACTTTTTAAAACTAAGTCAATATGCAGATGTATGGATCCTTATGTATGAATTAGTGGCCCCAGATCCTATTTGAATTTGACACTACTGCTTTAGGCAACTCTTTAAGACTACAAGTTGTAGAGAAGACACGAGTTTGTATTGGCAGAGAAGTTTGCTCTTCAGGAAATTCCCTATATTAAATTCTTTGTAGAAATTCTAGTGTAGAAAATCAAGGTTCAGAGTAGGCTATAAAGCTGCCATTTTAGGGGTAATAGTACTGGACCACAGGTTTATGTTTTCTACTTTATCTTGCTTATCCTTTAACAAATATTTCTAGCCTTGTAACCATAACTCTTTCTCATGTTATCCTTTCTAGAGCATGTTAATTCAACCAAAGCACTAGTCATCTGATAGTTTGTTGGGCTTAAAAATTTTTTTTAAATCACCAAGAAATGATATTGACTATTTCTTAATGAACAGAAATTGGTTATAAAATGGTGGTTACTTGCAGAAGTGATAGACTTAAGAAGCAGAATAAAATAGACACTTTTGGATACAGCAAATACATTTTGCTTGATAGTGCATATTTTTGACAAGGGATTTCTTTTGTTTTTCCTAGTTGGGGAGGAGTTGTAGATTATAAGGGTTGGAGTGGGAATCTTGAATACAAGTTTCCTGACTCCAAGTCTAGTAATCTTTCCACTATACTATGTTGTTCCTTATCTAATTAAAACATGCCCTAATTAAATATGCAGATGTTTATGACTAGAAAATTTCCAATCAGGTAAAGAATATTTTGGTCATTGGAATTTATGAAACATGTTAAAATATAAAATTATTCTCATGTGCTCTCCTGCTTCTACAGTGATGATGGTAGAACTATGAGAAAAAGGAAAGAAATTATTATGAATGACACACTTTTTAGGATATTTAAATGGCAATATGGTACAGTGAAAAGATTTAGATTTGGAATCAAAGGACCTGGGTTTAAAACCTCTTTGGGTCTTGATTTGCTTAACTACAAAATTAGAAGGTTGGACACTAGATCAAAGGTGTCAAACTCAAGGCAAGAGGAAGTAGACTGCAAGACTTCAGAACTAGATTAAAATGTAATTGGGAACTCTTTAGCAAAATAAATAAAAATGTAATACAACATAAAAAATATTGATTTGTAGTTTTCTAAGTCAATATATAGTGCAAGCATCTATTTTCTATTTTAGTTTAATGCCACTGGTCTAAATTTCCCTGATAATCCCTTCTAGAACTAAAAACATTAACATATAATCTATACATTCCAATTTACTGTAACTATTAGTAATTTCAATTTGTAATCAATGCCCAATGAATGGTGAGTTGGCACACAATTGGAGGAAGTAAAGCTTATCTAGATTGACATTTTTTCTATAAATAAAAGCCAAAGGCTTAAAAATAATAGAACTAAATGGAAAATATAGCTTTTCCTTGAAGAGATGAAATAAGGATTGGTAGAGTTTGTTTCACTGTGCTGCCAAGAGCAGCAAAAAAACATTTCATGGGATACTTGATCATCCTACCTTGCAGTGCTCATTATAATGGAAAGCTAATATGTCACCATGAAGATAATTGTAGTTCATATACAAACATTGGTTGCAAGGATGAAATTACAGATTTCCATGGAGGCTTTGATAATATCCTCCAAATTTAATAGATATCTTAATATTCAATGACACCAATGCAAAGGTGAGCAGAGGGTATAAAGATGAAAACTAAGTTGTAAGATATAGTCCAGAACCAATGAGTAACAGTAAAAAGATTGGTAGACTACTTAAAAGCCTCACACCTCTGCATTGTGAAATATTTTCTTCTGTAAGAGAATCAGGCTAGAAGTGACAAGCAGTGGGGAAAAATCACCAAGAAATGTAACTGACTAGATCTTAATGGACAGAAAATAATTGGTTACTTATGTAGTTAATTTCAGCATCAATCATGTATGTAAAGTCAGATTATGATCAAATTAAAACATTCTCAAAATCAATACAATTTCTCATTTGGTAACCTTATCAGCTTTCATAGGTTCAATTTTTGCATTTGTGCAGATGAAGATGAAGATGGATAGATCCATCCCTACTCTCTTTCTTGAGATGCAGTCTTGAGTCAGTAACTACTTGTTAAGCATTTTGAACTGGAATTGCTACAGGCATTTCAAAATGCAACATGTGCAAAACTAAACTCATATAAAGTCATTATGAAAATCAGTTTGGAACTATGCTCTAACATACTGTAAAATATGAATACCCTTTGACCCAGAAATACCACTAATAGAGACATCCCAAAGAGATCAGAGAGGAAAAAATACCCATATGAATAAAAATACTTGAAACAGCCTCTTTTGCAGTGATAAGGAACTAGAAAACAAAATGGGTTACCCATCAACTGGGGAACGGTTAAATAAATTATAGTATATGAAAGTAATGAAACATTACTGAGCCATATATGAAAACTTGGGAAAACATACATGAACTGATGCAGAATGAAGTACGAAGATACACTGACACAATTTACGCAACACCATTATAAGGAAAAACAACATTGAAAGTCTTATGAACTCTGCTCAATGCAATGACCAACCACAATTCCAGAGGAGTGATGATGAAGCAAACTACCCACCTCTTGGCAGAGAGGTCATGAACTCAAGATGTAAAATAAGACATGCATTTTGAACATGACCCATGTGAGAATTAATTTTACTCATCTATATGTATTTGCGATTAAAAAAAAGTCTTCTTCTTACTCTCAGAGGGAGAGAAGGGAGAAAAAGAATAGAATTAAGTCATAAAAGTAAAGGACAGAAAAGAGGATCATTGAAACAGTGTTTAAAAAATAATACATATGGGGCAGAGCCAAGATGATGGAGTGAAAGCAGTGACTTGTTTGAGCTCTTCCCCAAACCTCTCCAAATACCTACAAAAAATGGCTCTAAACAAATTCTAAAGCAGTGGAACTCACAAAAAGACAGAGTGAAACAAATTTCCAGCCCAAGACAACCTGGATGGTTGATCAGAAAGGTATATTGCACTGGGAGAGGAGCACAGTTCAGCATGGGTGCACAGGCCGCAGTGAACCTGGAGCAGACCTCAGAGGACTGAATCACAGGCAGCTGTGGCAGTTTCCAGACTTCTCAACCCACAGACACCAAAGACAATTTAGAAGGTCAGTGGGAAAAGAATGTTACTGTGGTGAGAGAGAAGCTAGGTCTCAGCCCCAGTTTGCAAGCACTGCCTGGGGCAGTGGCTGCCTCCTGAGCTTTTGGCCCGTAGACTGAGGAGGAATTGAGTGACTGATCAGAAGGGGATTGCAGGGATCTCTTTGCCAGTGCTGAGGCAGGAATCTCTTGCTTTGCCCATGTTTGGATCTGGATCACAGTTCTGAGGGACGGTCCTGGGGCAAGGAGGAGCAGCACTGGCATAGTGGAGCTTGTAGTGGCGGTGGAGCAGAAATCCTCCTCACAGTTCCAAGACAGAAAAGAGGGCTTGCGGTTACTCATAGACCAGAGCACAGGCCAGGAAAGGAGTAAACACCTCACCCCTTATCATACCACCTTAGAAGAACTGAAAATTTACAGGTCCCTAGAAGTATCTCTGAAAACAGCTGTACAAAACCCCAAAGCTTGGGACAGTACCTCCTCCACATTGGAAGCAGACCTCTACCTTAATGAAGATTTTATAACTCAAGTAATTGGCTGGGATCATGAGCAAACCTCGCAAGAAGTGTCAGACCATAGACTCTTACTTTGGTGACAAAGAAGATCAAAACATACAACCAGAAGAAGACAACAAAGTCAAAACTCCTACATCCAAAGCATCCAAGAAAAATATGAATCAATCCCAGGCCTTGGAAGAGCTCAAAAGGGATTTTGAGAAGCAAGTAAGAGAAGTAGAGGAAAAACTGGGGAGAGAAATGAGAGTGATGCAAGAAAATCATGAAAAACAAGTCAACAGCTTGCTAAAGGAGACCCAAAAAAGTACTGAAGAAAATAACACCTTAAAAAATAGCCTAACCCAAATTGCAAAAGAGGTCCAAAAAGCCAATGAGGAGAAGAAGGCCCTAAAAAGCAAAATTGGCCAAATGGAAAAGGAAGTCCAAAAGCTTACTGAAGAAAATACTTCCTTAAAAATTAGAATGGAGCAATTGGAAGCTAGTGACTTTATGAGAAATCAAGACGCTGTAAAACAAATCCACAAGAATGCAAATTAGAAAACAATGTGAAATATGTAGTTGGAAAAACAACTGACCTGCAAAATTGGTCCAGGAGAGAGAATTTAAAAATTATTAGACTATCTGAAAACCATGATCAAAAAAAGAGCCTAGACATCATCTTTCAAGAAAATATCAAGGAAAACTGACCTGATAGTTTGGAACCAGAGGGCAAAATAGAAATTGAAAGAATCCACCAATCTCCTCCTTAAAGAAATCCCCAAAGGAAAACTCCTAGGAATGTTATAGCCAAATTCCAGAATTCCCAGGTCAAGGAGAGAATATTGCAGGCAGCCAGAAAGAAACAATTCAAGTATTTTGGAAACACAATCATGATAACACAAGATTTAACAGCTTCTACATTAAGGGACTGCAGGGCATGGAATATAATATTCTGGAAGGCAAAGGAGATAGGATTACAACCAAGAATCACCTACCCAGCAAAACTGAGTATAATACTTCAGGGGGAAAAAATGGTCATTTAGTGAAATAGAGGACTTTCAAGCATTCTTGATGAAAAGACCAGGGCTGAATAGAAAATTTGACTTTCAAATACAAGACTCAAGTGGAACATGAAGAGATAAACAGGAAAGAGAAATCATAGGAGACTTATTAAGGTTGAACTGTTTACATTCCTGCATGGAAAGATGATATTTACAACTCATGAGACCTTTGTCATTATTAGGGTAGTTGGAGGGAAAAAATTATATATATATATATATATGTATATGGATAGATAGATAGATAGATAGATAGATAGATAGATAGATAGATATTGATATAGATAGATTGAGGGCACAGGGTGAGTTGAAGATGAAGGAGTCATATCTGGAGAAATAAAATTAAGGGGTAAAAGAGGATTATACTGGGAGGAGAAAGGGAGAGGTAGAATGGGGTAATTTATCTCACCAAAAAAAAAAAAATAAACAGAAAAGAAAAGGCTCTTACAGTGGATGGGAAACAGGGGAAGGCGAGAGGGAATGAGTGAATCTTATTCTCATAGGATTTGGCTTAAGGAGGGAATAACATGCACACTCAATTTGGTATGTAAGTCTATCTTACCCTACAGGAAAATAGGGGGGAAGGGGACAAGAGAGCAGGGGAATGATAGAGGGAAGGGCAGATTGGGGGATCAGAAGCAAACACTTCTGAGGAGGGACAGTGTCAAAGGAGAGAATAGAATAAATAGGGGATGGGATAGGATTAAGGGAAATAGAGTTAGTTTTTCACAACATGTCTACTACGGAAGTGTTTTGCATAACTGCACATGTATAACCTATATTGAGTTGCTTGCCTTTTCATTGAGGGTGGGTGAGGAGGGAGGAAGGAGAAAATTTGGAACCCAAAGTTTTAAAAACACATAGTTTAAAAAAATGTTTTCTCATGCAACTGGGAAATAAGAAATACAGCAAATGTGGGTCAGAAATCTTTCCTGCCCTACAGGAAAGTAGAGGGGGAAGGGGATAAGAGAAGGGAGGGGAGAGATAGAAGGGAGGGCAGACTAGGGGAAGGGGTATTCAGAATGCATACATCTTGGGGTGGGGGAGGGGCGAGATGGGGTGAAAATTTGGAACTCAAAATCTTGTGGAAGTAAATGTTGAAAACTAAAAATAAATAAATTTAAAATACAAAACAAAATAATTCACAGAAGAGAATATAAGGCAGGCCAGAAAGAGTAACAAGCAGAGAAGCTTTGAAAGCTGCAGGTTGAATTTATTATGTATTTAAGAACAAAATTGAGATTAATATAACAGGGATCTTATAATTTTATACAACGCTCTTTTTTCTGTTCTACTCTCAGAAATGTACATGTTGTTTGGTATTTCTTAAGTTCAGAATAAAAATAAATAAATTTAACCAAACATAAAGAAGAAAACATAATTCATTATGTTCCTCAAAGACACATCCCTCTTCTGAACTTCCTTTTGACTATTAAAGAGCCTATCATCCTTCCAGTTACCCAGGTTCACAATCATGTTAGCTTCCTTGACTCCTCACTCTCTGTCTCACCCTACATATACAATCAGCTGCCAAATCTTATTTGTTCATTTTTAAAAACCTTCCCAACAATTCTTTCACATGCTCCCTTCTCTCCATCTACATTGCCCTCATCACATTTTCCCTGAACCACTGGAATATCCTCATATTTTGTCTCCCTGGCTAAAGATTCTCCTTACTGTAAACCATCCTCCACACAACCACCAAAGGAAATTTTCTAAAGCTCTGATTTGATCTCAAAGCCCTGCCCAAAAAACTACAGTGGTTGCCGGTTGCCTCTAAATCAAATACAAACTTCCTTATTTGTCACTTGAAGGTTTTCACATCCTAGTCCTTTCCTACTTTTCTAGTCTACTTAAATAAAAATTACTCCCTTCCCCTGGCCTCAAGTCATACTGCCCTACTTGCTGTTCTTCACACATCATGTTCCATCTCCCACATCCAACCTTTAAACTAGCTTTCTCCCATTCCTGGAATGTTATTTCCTTCATATGTGTATCTCTTGTATTTCCTGGTTTTCCACAATCAGTTTAAATGGCACACTTTTTTCTGACTCCCTAGCTGCAAATGAACTCCCTCCCAATACTATATTATATTCTTTTTGTGTTTGTATGTGTGTGTATGTGTGCATTCATCTGTACATAGAATCTTTCAAATCAGAATGGCAGGTCCAGGATGGCAGGAACTGATTAATTTTTGTTTTTGTATCCCCAACATTTAGTATGGTGTCTGGCAAAATGCAGGTGCTTAATAAATGCTTATTAATTTATCAAAAGATGATTCTTCTGTCAGTTCTAATCAGTGTGGCTCCTAGCTAGCCCTTTGCCACAGGAAAAAAATTGTCATAGGCCAAGTCTGCAGAGGACACTCCAAAAGATTCCTGTCCTGGCAGGAAATACAATTTTCCAGGTATCACAACATTTACACTATTCCAGAAAAGGTATCCTTAGATTTTTCTCCCTTGTGCTAAAGTTCCTATGGAATAAATGTTTGCCAAGGAATCAGAAATACAATCCTCCTTATATCTCCAAGATCCTCTCAGTTACCAAGAGACATGGCATTTCCAAAACCTGTCAAGTCATTGAATCAATGCTCCCCATCAGTCTAGGAACGTGACAAAACACCCTTGACCTCAAGGAAATTTCATTCTTGGGGTCCGAGGGTGGCAAATAATATGATATAAATAATTAAATACATATATACACAACACAAATGAAATTATTAGGGTGGTCAGGGGTTACTAACACCTGGAGGAATCACCAAAAACCTCTTAAAACAGGTGGCATGTGAGCTGAACCAGGAGCAGCAAATAATGGAGGTTGGAAAAGACAGCATTGTCCCAGGCCTGTTAACAGCCAGTGTCAAAAGAAGAAGGAAATGGAATGCCATGTGCAAGGAACAATGTGTTGGGCTGCAATCTGGGAGGAATAATGATTAATCAACTTGGAAAGATCAGCTGGGACCAGATTACGAAGGTTTTAAATGCCAGAGGAATTGATGTTTCATCCTGGAAGTAATAAGACACCACTGATGTTTCTTGTATTTTAAGAATGTCAATTTGACAGCTTGTGGAAGATAAATTGGAGAGGTAAGAGAGAAGATAGAGAGAGACCAATTAGGCGTCTATTGCAATTGTCCAGGTAAATGGTGATAAGGGACAGAACTAGAGTGATTGTTATTTGAGTGGAGAAAAGGGGACAGATGTGAGAAATATTGAGAAATACTTAGCAATTAATTGGTTATGGAGGGATAAGTTGAGAATGAGGAGTTAAGGAGATAAAAAGTCACTAAATCATACATGTTTTTTGACCAAGTAATAGCCCTACTAGAAATACAACCCTGAAGAATGCAAAAATATAGGGAAAGGACCAAAAGTACAGAAATATTCATAGCAGCACTTTTTGTTGTACAAAAAACTGAAACCCAAATGACTGAATCATAGATCCAGAGTTGAAAGAGAACTTGGAGACCATGTAGTTTAGTCTCTAAATTTTCTGTTGAGGAAACTAAGTCTCAGGAAGATTAAATGACTTACCATAGTGACCAAGGTTATTTGTCAAAACTAATAATTAAACCCAGATCCTCTGAAACCAGAGTCAATACTTTAAGATTTGACTTTTGGTGGGGGAGGGGGAGGAACTTGGTGTCTCTCAGGACAAGTCTTACTTGTTTTAAGTATTAATTTATAGGCAGCCTTTGAAGAAATATGAAATAGTAATCCTTCCTATCTAAATAAGGAAAATTTCCACATTCCTTCTCAGATGATGGTAAAAGAAGACTTCTTTGACTCTTGGCATTAACATTAAGTGAGGATACTTTCAACTTGTTCCTCAAATCTCATATGTTTTGAAGTATAGCTATGACCAACAACAACCCATATTATCACAATAGAAATGTCAGTAGTCACCTTGAAATGAAAGATGAGTTTCTCACTACAAAATTATAACCAGCATTTCTCCATTCAAATAAACATGTTATAAAAATGACAAGGGAAATTGGTAGCTAACCTTGTCCAAAAAAACACAAAGCACTTAAAATATAGAATTCCAGACATGGAAATCAGCAATATGTCAATAATAGTAACAGGGATGATTATGATGATCATAATAATGTTGATGAAAATGATGATGATAACTCTTTAAATCCCAACCTATTATCCATGTGATAAAGAAGAGTGTAAGAGTGGGGAGCAGAGTGGTATACAACTAGGACTCAGCATACCTTGAAATTTCTACAGTAACCATGAAAACTTGTCAGCAGCCCTGAAACATGAGTCAATGGGGCACTGGTGATACCACTAGTTAGGTTAGCCCCTGGCTAGCATGGCATAATTGTTCAAGTGAATCTAAAAAATAGGCCAGGTAGCATAGCCTTGCAGGCTGGCCATTTTCAGAAGCATTGTGATAATTAGCTTGCCAGAAAGTACAGTGGAGTGAGTGGTACTCTTTGAGGAACCAAAAAAGGCAAAATATATTGGGAAAAAGTTAGAAATATGAATATCATCCATCCTGCTGGAAATGTTTTGGGGCAGATAGCAGTGACATCTAAAGAGAGAAAACTATGAACTTGAATAAAATGGACTAAGATATAGATGATTTTTTATGTTCCAATATTACATTATAAAAAAAGGAACATGTTTCACCAGGTATAGTCAAGAGTTTCATACTTCTATTTGTGAACAATACATTCAGCTCCAAATTACACAACAATGTATTGCAAGTCAATGAAAGGCAATTTTTATTAGTTTATTTTGATTTATCAATAATCACTTCCATAAGCTTTAGAGTTTAAAATTTTTCTCCCCCTCCCTCCCAAAGATGGCATGCAATCTGATATAGGCTATACATATACATTCCTATTAAACATATTTTCACATTAGTGATGTTGTAAGGAAGAATTAGAACCAATAGGAGGAACCACCAGAAAGAGGAAACAAAACACAACAGAAGAAAAAAAATAGTAAATAGTATGCTTCGATCTGCATTCAAATTCCATAGTTCTTTCTTTGGATGTGGATAGCATTTTCCATCATGAGACCTTTGGATATGTCTTAGATTCTTGCATTGCTGAGAAGGGTTGTCTATCAATGTTATTCATCGCACAACTTAGCTGTTACTATGTACAACATTCTCCTGGTTCTGTTCACTTCACTCAGCATCAGTCCATACAAGTCTTTCCAGGTTTTTCTGAAGTCCATCTGCTCTTCCTTTCTTATAGAACAATAGTATTCCATTATATTCATGTACCACAACTTGTTTAGTCATTCTTCAATTGATGGGCATTCCCTCAATTTCCAATTCTTTGCCACCACAAAAAGACCTGCTATAAATATTTTTGTATATGTAGGTCCTTTTCCCATTTGTATGATCTCTTTGGGATACAGCCTTAGAAGTGCTATTGCTGGGTCAAAGGGTATGCACATTTTATAGCCCTTTGGGCATAGTTTCAAATTAATGCAAGGCAATCTTAAGAAATAGCTCCATTCTTTTTTCCCCATTTAATAACATTTTATTTCTTTCCAAGTACATGTAAAGATAATTTTCAACATTCATTTTTCTAAGATTTTGAGTTCCAAATTTTTTTCTTTCTCTCCTTCCCCCCCCCAAAAAAAGTAAGCAATCTGATATAGGTTATACATGTACTATCATGTTAAACATATTCCCACATTAGTCATGTTGTGAAAGAAAAATCAGAACAAAAGGAAAAAAAATACAAGAAAGAAAAAACAAAAAAAAGTGAAATGAGTATGCTTCAATCTGCATTCAGGTCCATAATTTTTCTCTGGATGTGGATAGCATTTTCTATCATTAGTCTTTTGGAACTGTCTCAGATCATTGTATTGCTCAGAAGAATTAAGTCTAACAAAGTCGGTCATCACACAACATGACTGTTACTGTGTACAATGTTCTCCTGGTTCTGCTCACTTCACTCAGCATCAGCTCATATAAGTCTTTCCAGGTTTTTCTGAAATCTGCTTGCTCATCATTTCTTACAGAACAGTATTCCATTACATTAATATACCACAACTTTTTCAGCCATTTCCCAATTAATGGACAACCTTCCATTTCCAATTCTTTGCCACCACAAAAAGAGATACTTCAAATATTTTTGTACATGTGGATCCTTTCCCCTTTTTTTCAATCTCTTTGGGATACAAACCTAGTGGTTGTATTGCTGCATCAAAGGGTATGCACAGTTTGATTGCCCTTTGGGCATAGTTGCAAAATGCTCTCCAGAATCCTTAGATCAGTTCACAACTCCACCAACAATACATTATTGTTCCAATTTTCCCACATCTTTTCCAACATTTATCATTTTCCTTTTCTGTAATATTAACCAATCTAATAGGTGTGAAGTGGTACTTCTGAGTTATTTTAATTTGCATTTCTGTGATCAATAGTGATTTGGAGCACTTTTTCATATGACTATATGTAGCTTTAACTTCTTCATCTGAAAACTTCCTGTTCATATCCTTTGACTATTTGTCAATTTGGGAAAATAACTCATTCTTTAATCCAGATTATGAAAAAAGGTAGAACTTGAGGGATTGCAGTAAACCTGAAGTGGGAAAAGTAGAATATCCTGAAGTTATTGAAAACCTGTGAGTACCACAAACTCCAGAATTTTTTTTGTTTTTGCTTTTTACCTAATGATGAAATAGATGGTTACTACCACTGTCTCAAATTATGTTGAAGAGGAGATAGACATACTTAGACTAGAATTTCATGATTTAGTTTGATGGCACAAATCCAATTAATAGCTAAACTATGCCAAAAGTGAGTAATTAGAAAAATTTGGTCTCTGCTATAATCACTGTGAATGAACATACTTTACAGAGAATATAAATATATTTTAAAGCCTACACACATCAGTATATGCAGCCATATGAAAACCTAGAAATACTCCTAGAGACCAGTTTTATAAACTATAAATGACCAATGGAAAGACATTGGAAAATGGCATTAATATCTAAACAGTGTGTGTGGCAGAAAATGTGAGTATCTTTTACCCAAAAAGTCTGTAGAACAGAATATAGAAAACAAAAATGGATCCAAAATTTGTGATACCCTTAATCAATAATTTGAAGTGAAAACCAAAAGGCTAAAGTGATAGGAAGAGTCAAAAGAGCACAAGGCCAGAATGATTCAAAATTAATTTAAAAACTATACTACAGAATCTTGAGAAACAATGAAATTAGAGGAGAATGCCCATAGAAAGAAGATATGATTTTTTTGTCATCTGTATGGTCAAAAGGAAGTGTGACACAACAGTCACAAGTTGGATCAAATGCAAAACAGAAAATGTTCATCCCACTAATATAATAAATGACAAAACAGTTGTATCAAAGGAGCTTCTCTACAAAACCGGAAAGCTGAAAGTGTAGACAATATCTAAAACTTTTAGCTCAAACTCTTTATGGATATACAGGTGCTTCTAGCAAAGAATTTTGTCAGTTTAATCATTGATGAAAGCCTGACCCTATCTTTCTTAGCATAAGGCATCCATGAATCTACTAGAAAAAGATAAAGATATTCTTCCAAATATTGAACATTTGCATGTTTAGGCACTTTCTACAAAGCATTTACAACTTAAATCACTCAACATCCATAGCTATGTATTGAAAGAATATTACCTGAGGAACAAAAAGAATGTGTCAATAAGTCCCTTACAAATTCAGTAATCATTGCACCAGCCACCTGAAAATGCCATAAAATTTATTTTGTCTTTATTGATTATTGTAAAACCTTTGACTCAGTTACTTATTCATGGAAGACATAAGTAGGGTAAATATATAAAGGAGACTCAAGTACAATGAGAAAGCTAGAGAATTTCCATATTTCCATACAGAAAACCATTCTCTATTTAAAACATGACCCAACACAATAGTTGCAAAAAAAAAGTTTATATGAAATGTGAATTTTTTCAAGGAGAATGTTTAAACCTATAATGGTTCCGCCTTGTCTTAAACTCATTATCATAAGTCCTGAATAGAAAAGAATATGGTTTCCAAATTAAAGAGGATGTTGAACCAAAGAAATATTATGAATCACTTTACATACATAGATGGATGGCATCATTATATGGCTCTACCAAAATAACATTGAACAATTCTTATACTTCATGGACTCATGCTGTGGTGGTATCAAAATGTCATTTAGATTTGATAAGTGCCAAAATCTTTAAGATATGCCACACATAAAACAGAGGCTTTGAACTTCAATTGAAAGGTTGAATTGAACCAATAGGCAAAGGCAATGTTTTATAAATATGTTAGTGTTTTCTAGGCAAGACTCATTGAGCATAACATTATCAAGAAGAAAGCACAGATCTCAGTACATATCTAGAGACCCCCAAATACCCTTCAGAATTTCACAAATAAAATCTTCTAACACTGAAGCAGCATTGTTGCACACAACCCAAAGAATATACTATTAATGCACCAAAATTTAAAAATGTTTTACAGGCATTATTACTAAAAACATATAATTTCAAAATGATATGCTATACAAACATTTCAAAATATAGAGATCTAGAGGAAAAAATTAAAACCATAGTGGAACAAGATGAGGTACATGACATACCTGTCATATTTTTGCTCTTGAAGTAATCCTGAAGATAACTTCAGTGTGATTACAGAAAGTAAGCTTATGTCCTAATATTACTTTTTCATTTGAAAAGCAGTCACTTTGTACAGTAAATAATAATCCACAGGATATTAAATATACATGATAGGATACAGGATACAAGCAGGATAATGATGTGTCCTCAGAAAATTTTCATCTAAATCACTCCAAAAAGAATGAGAAAAAAGAGATAACAATAATAATAGGCATAATTTACAAAGCTCTTAAATAACAACCCTATGAGGTAAAGACTGTAGCAAGGTCTTGACTGAGGTAAAAAAAAAAAGTGAATCCCATGAAGTGGTTGCATTATTCACATTTGTACAGCATATTTCCATTGGTTTGGAACTAATGGCTACATTTTACACAATCATAATTATAAATAGTGCACATTAAAAAAAATTAACCATTTCACAGAATTAATTATTGGCACTAAACAGGACCTAGTTGGATAGGTATTATTTCTATATTTATAGGTAAGAAAGTCAATGCTCAGAATAAGTTAACATTCACTGTCTAATAAAAATTCTATTACATATATAAAACTCTGAATAATAGGTTGGAGTTGATGTTTCTTTAAAGCTATCTTCTTTTTTAGAAGCAAATACATGTTTAATTTATCCACAGTTTTGTGTGAATTGAGTATCACACCTACAAATTGTGGACCTTAAAATCCAGCTTTGATTTAATAGTTTGATATTGGTGAAATCAATCTCTGGCCTATGTGTGGCTCCCTGTAATTTTATTGTGGTTATAGTTATTGTCCTGCACTAGTGAAGTGATGGATGGCAGAGTTGCTAACTCAATTTTACATCAGCTTCTTGACCATCTCACATCAGCCCTTCATAAATCTGAATAGTTTGTGACTACTCGGCAGCCCTCATGCCAGTTACAGAGTGGTTTCTGTCTGAAATTATGTATGATTGCAGCCTCTTTTGAAAACTGTATCAGTTTTTATTGTTTCCATAACTGAATTACGTTTTCATATCTCTTACACTTGTGCAGTATATATTGCTTAGCAACAAGTTTCAAGGAGTTAGAATATACTATGTTCAACCCCTGCTCAAAGCACCACCTGAATAATTTCATTTTTAACTCCTGACTGTTGGGCTTCATGAATCTCATTGAGATCAGCTGAGTTATTTTTAAAATTCTTTTTTGAATAAATTGGTATATATGCAAATCCATAATTGCTAGCACTTAGGGTCATTATGCAGCATTAGGCACTACCTGGCATAGATATTGACTTACCAACAAGGATTTCATGAATTCATCAGGAAATTCTTGAGTATAAATTACACTTTAATAAATTTAAATCCAATCCCATTTAGGAGACATTGCTATGAATGAAATTAAATATGTCCAAATATTTTATTGTATTGTACCATATTTCTGAGGATGACACTGATGATCTGTTGTCAGTAAGATGGACATTTTTGGTTTTGTCACTTAGGTAATGGGTTATTAGGAGATAGTTTCTCTCCTGATCTCCCTTGTGACCAACAGTATATATTTGGGGGACAGTAGGATAGAGTGACAATCTATGACAAAGAAAAATACTTGTGGTATATCAAATAAACTTATTGGACTTGCTGGAGTCTGGATGTTCTAAGTTCAAATCATCCTTTGGACATCATGAGCTATGAGACCATGGATTGGCAAGTCATTAAGTACTGTTTCAGTTTATATTGCTAAGCAATAAATCTCCAGGAACAAAAAGTCAAGTGTGGCTAATCAGTCTATTTTATGAAACCTCCAACACCTATATAAATTTCTAATAACTTTTATAGCAGCTATCTCACAGAGTTGTTGTGAGAACCAAATAGGGTCATAGGATCATAGATTAAGAAATAAATGGAACCTGAGTTAAAACATCACTTCTGACATTACTATGTGATCATGAGCAAGCCACTAACCTCTCTGATCCTTAATTTCCTCATTTGAAAGATGAAGATTATAATATCTATAGTACCTAATTCATAAGACAGGTATGAGGTTCAAATGAGATAATTATTCAAAGTGCTTTGCAATGTTTTAAGTACTATCAAAATATCCACTTTACATAATTAACTGCTGTATAAGTATTGAATTTGTGGCCTTGGCTTCATTAGCACTATACTCTAACTAACTGAGATTACTCCCTAGATGCATTTCTAAAAATATCTAGCAAAAAAATATATTCCTTTCCTTTTATTCTGTCACCTGTACAAATTATAGGAATTATTGTAGAGTATATTGATGCAATGTGGTCACAATCTATACTTACTTCATAGGCAACTCTATCATCAAAGGTAAAAGGGATTTTAAAGAACATATAGGACTTCCAGGGAGGACAGAGCCAAGATGGTGGAGTAAAAGCAATGACTTGCTTGAGCTCTCCCCAAAACCCCTCCAAATACCTATAAAAAATTGCTCTAAACAAATTCAAAAAGCAGCAGAACACACAAAAAGATAGAGTGAAACAATTTACAGCACAAGACCACCTAGATGGTTGATCAGAAAGGCATATGGTGCTGAGCAGGGAGAGGAGCACAGTTCAGCTTAGACACACAGGCAAGGCAGGCCTCAGCAAACCTAGAGCAGGTCTCAAAGGACTGAATCATGGCCAGCTGTGATGGTTTCCAGATTTCTCAACCCATGAACACCAAAGAAAACTTAGAAGGTCAGAGGGAAAGGTCTGTGTCTACAGTGAGAGAGACCAGAGCACAGGCCAGGAAAGGAGTAAACACATCGCCCTTGATCATAGCACCTTGGAAGAACTGAAAATTTACAAGTCCCTAGAAGTATCTCTGAAAACAGCTGCACAACTTCCCTCCACCAAGCTTGGGACAGTACATTCTCCACACTGGAAGCAGAACACTACCTTAACAAAGAGTTTATAACTCAAGTAATTGGCTAGGATCATGAGCAAGCAGCGCTAAAAGAGTCAGAGCATAGAATCTTACTTTGGTGACAAAGAAGATCAAAACATATAATCAGAAGAATACAAAAAATTCAAAGCTCTTACATTCAAAGCATCCAAGAAAAATATGAATCAATCCCAGGCCATGGAAGACCTCAAAAAGGATTTTGAGAAGCAAGTAAGAGAAGTAGAGGAAAAACTGAGAGTGATGCAAGAAAATCATGAAAAACAAGTCAACAGCTTGCTAAAGGAGACCCAAAAAAATACTTAAGAAAATAATACCTTAAAAAATAGCCTAACCCAAATGGCAAAAGAGGTCCAAAAAGCGAATGAGAAGAATGCCCTAAAAAGCAAAATTAGCCAAATGGAAAAGGAAGTCCAAAAGCTTACTGAAGAAAATACTTCCTTAAAAATTAGAATGGAATTACAAAACACTTTTCAGACACATAAAGTCAGATTTAAATAACTGTATAAACATCAGTTGCTCATGGGTAGGCCAAGCTAATATAATAAAAAATGGCAATTCTACCTAAGCTAATTTACTTATTCATTGCCATACCAATCAAACTACCAAAAATTATTTTATAGAGTTAGAAAAATAATAACAATATTCATTTGGAAGAACAAAAGGTCCAAAATATCAAGGGAACTAATGAAAAGAAATGCAGGGGAAGGTGGCCTAGCCATTCCAGACCTTAAATTGTATCATAAAGTAGCAATTGTCAAAATTGCTTGGTACAGGCTAAGAAATAGAGTGCTGGATCAGTGGAATAGGTTAAGTATGCAAGACACAGTAGTCAATGCTATAATAATCTATTATTTGATAAACCCAAAGACCCAAGCTTCTGGGATAAGAACCTACTCTTTGAAAAAAAAAAAAAACTACTGGGAAAACTGGAAAAGAGTATGGCACTAGGCATTGATCAAAATCTCACACCATATACCAAAATAAAGTCAAAATGGGTTCATGATTTAGATATAAAGGCTGATACTATAAGCAAACTGGGAGAGGAAGGAATAGTTTACCTATCAGATTTATGGAGAACAGAAGAATTCATGACCAACAGGAGATAGAGAACATTACGAAAAGCAAAATGGCTAACTTTGATTACATTAAATTGAAAAGTTTTTGCACAAACAAAGCCAATGCAACTAAGATTAGAAGGAAGGTAGAAAATTGGGAAAGGATTTTTACTACCAGTCTCTCTGATAAGGGCCTCATTTCTAAAATATATAGATAACTAAGTCAAATTTATAGGAATACAAGCCATTCCCCAATTGATAAGTGGTCGAAGGATATGAACAGACAGTTCTCAGATGAAGAAATTAAAGCCATCTATAGTCATATGGAAAATGCTCTAAATCACTATTGATTAGAGAAATGCAAATCAAAACAGCTCTGAGGTACCACATCACACCTATCAGATTGACCAAGATGACAAAACAAGAAAATGATAAATGTTGGAGAAGGTGTGGGAAAATTGGAACACTAATGCATTATTGGTGGAGTTGTGAAAAGATACAACCATTTTGGAGAGCAATTTGGAACTATGCCCAAAGGGCTATAAAATGTTAATACCCTTTGACCCAGCAATAGCACTCCTGGGTTATATTCCAAAGAGATCATGCAAATGGGAAAAGGACCCACATGCACAAAAATATTCATAGCAGCCCTTTTTGTGGTGGCAAAGAATTGGAAATTGAAAGGATGCACATCAATTGGGGAATGGTTGAACAAGTTGTGGTATGTGAATGTAATGGAATATTATTGTGCTATAAGAAATGATGAACAGGTTGAGTTCAGAAAAACCTGGAAAGACTTGTGTGATCTGATGCTGAGTGAAGTGATCAGAACCAAGAGAACATTGTACATAGTAACAGCCACGTTGTGTGATGACTAATATTGATAAACTTAACCCTTCCCAGCAGTACAAGGATCTAAGACATCTCCAAAGGCCTCATGATGGAAAATTCTATCCACATCCAAAGAAAGAAATATGAAATTCAAATGCAGATCGAAGCATACTATTTGAGATTTTTTTTCTCTTCTGTTGAGCTGTTTCCTCTTTCTGGTGGTTCCTCCTATTGGTTCTAATTCTTACTTACAACATCACTATTGTGAAAATATGTTTAATAGGAATGTATATGTATGGCCTATATAAGATTGTGTGCTGTCTTGGGAAGGGTGGCAAGGAGGAAGGGGGAGAAAAATTTTAAACTCAAAAGCATATGGAAATGATTGTTGATAAATCAAAATAAATTAATAAAAAAAATTGGAACAGAGCAATTGGAAGCTAGTGATTTTATGAGAAATCAAGACACTGTAAAACAAATACAAAAGAATGAAAAAATAGAAAACAATGTGAAATATTTCATTGGAAAAACAACTGACCTGGAAAATAGATCTAGGAGAAATAATTTTAAAAAATTATTGGACTATCTGAAAGTCATGATCAAAAAAAGAGCCTAGACATCATCTTTCAAGAAATTATCAAGGAAAACTGCCCTGATATTTTAGAATCAGAGGGCAAAATAGAAATTGAAAGAATCCACTGATCACTTTCCCCAAAGGAAAACTTCTAGGAATATTATAGCCAAATTCCAGAGTTCCCAGGTCAAGGAGAAAATATTGCAAGCAGCCAGAAAGAAACAATTCAAGTATTATGGAAACACAATCAGGATAATACAACATTTAGCAGCTTCTACATTAAGGGACTGCAGGGCATGGAATATAATATTCCAGAGGTCAAAGGAGATAGGATTACAACCAAGAATCACTTACCTAGTAAAACTGAGTATAATCCTTCAGGGGAAAAAAATGGTCATTCAGTGAAATACGGGACTTTCAAGCATTTTCTTGATGAAAAGACCAGAACTGAATAGAAAATTTGACTTTCAAATACAAGACTCAAGTGGAACATGAAGAGGTAAACAGGAAAGAGAAATCATAAGAAACTTATTAAGGTTGAACTGTTTACATTCCTGCATGGAAAGATGATATTTGTAACTCATGAGAACTTTGTCAGTATTAGGGTAGTTGGAGGAGAAAAATTATATGTATGTATATAGATAGATAGGTAGGGAAGTAGGTAGGTAGGTAGGTAGGTAGATAGATAGATAGATAGATAGATAGATAGATAGATAGATAGATAGATAGATAGATAGAGGGCACAGGGTGAGTTGAAGATGAAGGGGTGATATCTGGAGAATAAAATTAAAGGGTGAGAAAGGATTATATTGGGAGGAGAAAGGAAGAGGTAGAATGGGGTTAATTATTTCACATGAAACAGACAAGAAAAGACTTTTACAGTGGAGGGAATGGGGGAAGGTGAGAGGGAATGAGTGAATCTTATTCTCATAGGATTTGGCTTATGGAGGGAATAACATACACACTCAATTGGGTATGGAAATTTATCTTACCCTACAGCAAAATAGGGGGGAAGGGGACAAGAGAGCAGGGGAATGATAGAGGGGAGGGCAGATGGGGAAGGGGGTAATCAGAAGCAAACAATTCTGAGGAGGGACAGGGTCAAATGGAAAATAGAGTAAATGAGGGGAGGGATAGGATGAAGGGAAATATACTTAGTTTTTCACAACATGACTTCCGTGGAAGTGTTTTGCATGACTACACATGTATAACCTGTATTGAGTTGCTTGCCTTTTCAATGAGGGTGGGTGGGGAGGGAGGAAGGAAGGGGGAAAATTTGTAACCCAAAGCTTTAAAAATACTTGTTTAAAAAAATTGTTTTCATATACAACTGGGAAATAAGAAATACAGGAAATGGGGTATAGAAATCTATCCTGCCCTACAGGAAAATAGAAGGGGAAGGGGATAAGAGAGAGTGGGGAGAGATAGAAGGGAGGGCAGATTAGAGGAAGGGGTATACAGAATGCCTGCCATCTTGGGGTGGAGAGGAGGATGAATGGGGAGAAAATTTCGGACTCAAAATCTTGTGGAAGTGAATGTTGAAAACTAAAAGTAAATAAATTTTAAAAAAAAGAATAAAATATATTAAAAAAAAAAGAATATGTAGTCCAAGCCTGAGGACAAAGAATGATGCTGTGAAGGAAGTGAGGTCAGGGGAGAGGTGGAGGACTGCTAATTTGAAATTAGAGTATTCAAATTAGTGAATTCAAATCCTAGTCTACCACTGGGTTTATTCCTCTATAAGTCACTTAACTTCTTTAGACTTCAGTTTTCTCTTTTGAAGAATGAGGGGATTCGAATACATGACATTTAAGGTCATATCTAGCTCAAAATCTGTCACATCTAATTTCATACTTGAGAAACCTGAGGGCCAGAAAGGTTAAATGATTTGTACAAAGTTACCCAAGTAATAAACAGTAGAACCAAGATGTTTAACTCAGTATTTCTGGTACCAAATCTAATTCTCCATCCACTACACTACTTAATCAATCAAAGCAATCGATGCCCTTTATTACCCACTGTGTGCAGAACACTGTGCCAGGTACTAGTGGAAAGACAGACTCTTGATAGGATACTGTATATGTCTGATGGAGCTTACAGTTTAGTCAAAGACATGTCCTATGTGCAGAGAACTACAATGTAATGCTTTGTCTTGGATCTCACTCAGAGATCCGAAACAAAGTGTTTTATGTGAGGCATGAAAAAGGAGTACTGTTACTTATTAGGGCCATCACCAAGAACAGAACATTTGAGCTGCACTTTAAAAGATAAGTGATAAGAAATTCCACAGGGAGAGAAACACAGATAGGACATTCTAAAAGAACATCTAGAAGGAATGAAGAAATAGAAAAGGAGTTTGGGAAATAAATCATAGTATAAAGGCATGATACAGTAGGGGATAGGGGCCTTTAATTATCTAGATATCATCTGCTGCAGCTCTTTTTCTCTCTGACAGGAACAGAACAATTAATAACTTTACAATTTCCTTAGCAATAAGTGTATCCTTAAAAGGGTTAAGTAGAAATTCTATTTTGGACATGATTCTTATGAACATGGAGCTTCTGGGGGGAAACTATGGAGACTTTATGGGGAAGTGACAACTCATTTTAGAATCTATGATAAAGAATAAAGTGGTCTTAGATTCTTATAATCTAGCCACTGCTTAGATTCTTTATAATCTAGCCACTGCTCAGATTCTTAAAATCTAGCCAATGGCTTACTAATGTTCAGACTCCTTAAGAGACTGCCCAATATGATAGATGTTCTAATAAACCTTGTCTTTGGCTGAGAGAAGACTTCGGTCATATTCTTTTGGGCAGGATCCGTGTGTTCTGATTTTTGGGTCCCAGCACCCCTGAACCCCTAAACCACATCATTTTGGTGGCCCATATGGGGAAATTGCCTAACCCCAAGTTCTTCTCCAGCCAAGACTGGAAGGTATGTAAGCCTTGACTCCCTCCTTTCTTGCTCTGCAGTTAGGGTTGCTCTCCAAGGCTTGAAAGTGCTTTTTGGGCAGAGAGTTACAAGGCTGTCTCTCACTCAGACTTATGCTCTCAGGCTCGGTCCACTGGGTCGGTCCACTGGGTCAGTTCCAGGCCATGGACCTGGGTACACCTTCCACAGCATAGAAGACAAGGATGGATGCCCTATCTTGAAATGTATGCCCAATTCTGTCAATTCCCTTGGTGCTAGGGAATTTGGAAAAACTGCAGTTGCTTTTTAATTCCCTGAGGCTTATTTACTCCCTTCCCTCTGACCTCTGAATCCTCCTTCATGGAGGTTACAGGGAAAGTTAGAACAGCTAAAAATATCTTGACAGATTCTGGAGGTTTTGTGATTCATCATTAAGGAGTTTGGAAACACCTGTACAACCTGGTCACTCCCTTCCCTTGAATCAAGAGGGAATTTGTTAACCCCTCTCATAGGAGAAGAGAGTTTCACCCTTTACCCCTCACCTTTGATTTCGCCCTCCCCCACCTGGGAAAGGAAGGAGGGGGGAGGGGCAGCAGCTACACCATGGGCCCCACAGGCAATGGCCTTGGGCTATAGAGAAACCTTTGCCTGGAAGCATCACCCAGGTTCAGCACATCCTTCTCAAGGTAATGAAACTAACCTCCAAACTTGGGTAAGCACGTTCTTTTAAATTTGTAGTTTTAACTGTTAATGATGAGATGTTGATTCTCTGTGCAAAGTAATTTGGAAGTGCATTTAACAAAACTGAAGTCACCTGATTGGTAATGGATTTATTTCAAGTTTCAAATTGGTGAACTCTCTGTATCAGTTATGTCAAGCAACTTTTCATAATTTGGTTATGGCTAAAATAATTTAGCTATTGTTGGTTATTGTTTTGATGTGTGAACTAGCCAAAAAGTTTGTTTGGGTTATGTATGGCTTGCTGAGAATTTGCAAGCATATAGAAATGTCTAATGATTGGCTTTTTACACCATGACAAATTTAAGTTTGAGATATAAATCCTGGAAAAGTTTTTCCTAAACTATGATTAGTAAAACTTGCTGTTTGAAGTAAAAGCTCATAGGATTTTATTTGAGTTATCTGATGGATCATAATCCATCGATAATCAATAATCCACTATCTGAGAGAAATGCCACAAGCTACTCAGAGAAGGTGATACTGGTGGGAAGTGAGCATTGGGAAAAGCTGAGAGGACAATTTTAGCCTCAGTCTAAGATGGGATCTTCCTGGCTCAGTTTCCCCATTATGTTCCTTTGAAAGGGAATGTTACCCACCTGGCTATTCCTGAGTCTGGCTATGAGGTAGATTTGATACTGCATGGTTGGAAAATTGAATTATCTGAATCCAAACAGAGCTAAGGATGTTTTATCCTCTCAAAGTTGGGCCCTAAATCTAGTCCCTGCTTTATATCTGGGCCCTGCAGTTTTTTCTGTCAGATTTGTGTCTTCCAGACTATGGGCCATTCACCTACAGTTGGTAGCAAATAGCGAGTACCAGCCAATGTCTCCACATCATTTCCTGAGTGCAGCCTGTGCTGGCTTCCAGTCAACCTCCTCTTTGGGACCCCCTCGAGGCAGGGACAGCTCTATGCCCCTTGCCAGCAGGAAGCAGTTTCAGAAGCTGAGACCTTTGCCCCTTACTCCAAAAGAATTTGGGTCCCATTTGTTTGAGGGGGGATGATGGTGTTGGGATCTGGGCCCCAGAAAGGAAAAACCCTGGACTTTCCCACATGACCCAATCTCTGGCTTTCCCCTGAGGCTATCATCCCATCAACTGGCCTTTCATTGCAGCTACTCCCAATCTCCCCTTCATTGTTTTATCTCCCTATGGCCCCTGGCATTTCCCACACTTAATCCTAGATAGGCTCCTTTGTCCAGGTCCCAAGAGTTCTGTTCACCCCAGTTTACTGGCCACTCCCATCCATATCTCCTTAGGCCCTTCCTCCTATCACCCCAAACTACTTGACCACTCCTAGACCCCTCCCCCAGGCTTGTCTCCATTAAGATGCTTAGATTCTTATAATCTAGCCACTGCTCAGATTCTTATAATCTAGCCACTGCTCAGATTCTTAAAATCTAGCCACTGATCAGATTCTTAAAAATCTAGCCAATAGCTTACTAACATTCAGACTCCTTAAGAGTCTGCCCAATATGATGGATGTTCTAATAAACCTTGTCTTTGGCTGAAAAAAAAAGAATAAAGGAAAAGTTAGGAACAATCTGATATTTACCTTACATTGTGGGAGAACAGATTTCAAAAAAGTTTAGAAATTCTACAGAAGTCAACCCAGAACAGTCTAAGAAGATCTCAAGAATGAATTTCTGAAGACAAGAAGGGCAAAAATTAGTTGTCATTTAAAGAGACCAGCTTTATGATGCAAAGAGAACTTGCCAAGAAAACTAAATTTTAAAAAGGTGTGTACAAGAAATGAAAGCAAGGATGGCCAATGGAGTCTTCTAAGAGTATGCTCAGAGTGCCAAAGCTCAGAATGAGCTGAAGTTGGTGAAGAAAGCTAAGGATAACAACCAAAAGAGTTCTACCTTGTTTCCTTATGCAGCTTTTTGGAGTTGTATTGAGGAAAAGAAGAAGATCAAGAAAGGGATAGAACAGTTGATCTGGGTAGATAAGAGCATAATAATGGCCAAACTCTTCTTTAAAAAATTATTTTCTGACATAAATCAACCAATTAATCAATGAACATCAGCTCTCTTCAAAAATGAAGGATGAACAAATACGTGATAGACACTGTGTTAAATGCTATGGATAGACAAACAAAACAAAACAAAACAAAAAAAAAAGCCCCTAATTTCAAAGAGTATACATGTAAATTACTACATACATACAAAAATATGAGATATATAAAGAGTACATGACAATCATCCAAAAGGGGAAAACACTGGCAGCTTTAGGGACCTGGGCAAGCCCTTTGCAGAAGATGAGATTTGAGCTGAGGCTTGAAGGAATCCAGAGAATCCAGAGGCAAAGGTAAGGGATAGAGAATTCTAGGCATGGGAAACAACCAATGCCAAGCATGAAAAAATGGAGAGTCATATATGAAAAACTTCAATTAGGCCAGTGTAATTAGACCATAGAATCCATGGAGAGGAATAAGGTGTAAGAAGGATAAGTAAAAAGAGTCCAATTTTTGAAAAGCTATAAATGCCCAAAAGGCCAGGCATTTACATTTACTCCTGGGGTTGATAGGAAATGACTGGAGCTCCTTGAGTAAGGGGAGATGGGTCAGGGTTAACATGGTTAAACCAGAACTTAAAAGGATAAGTGATATGAAATTCAACAGGGAGAGAAAGGCAGATAAGATATTCTAAAATAACACATAGAGAGAATGAAGAAATAGAAAAGGAGTTTGGGAAACAAATCATGAGGCAGAATGACCAGTTAAAATGTTTTTGCAGTAGTTTAAGTGAGAGGTGATAATGGCTTAATCCAATGTTGGAGTTATATAAATGGAGATGAGAGAATATTCATGAAAGATGTTGTGAAAGTAGCAACAATGATGTTTGGCAATGGGTTGAATATGTGGGAGTGGAAAGTGAGAATGAAAAGATGTTGAGAATAACTTCAAGGCTTCAGGTTTGGGTGGCAAAGAGGTTGTTGATGCCCCTTACAGAAACAAAAAAAGCTGGGAAGAAGAGAAATCTTGGGATGTGGAGAGAGGGGAAAATAATGAACTTTGTTTTGGATGTGGTCAGTTTGAGATGTCTAAGAGTTTGTTGGATATTTGTGACTCTGACAGGAGAGACACTTGGGCTGGATAGATAGATATAGGCATCATCTTCATAAAGAAAATACTTGAACCAATGGGAGCTGATGAAATCACCAAGTGAGAAATTATAGAGAGAAACAAGGAGACCCAAAGTAGAGCTTTGAGGGACACCCACAGTTAAAGAGTGTGATATAGATGAAGGCCCAGTAAAAAGAGATATAGTGGTGAGATGGACAGAAGGAGATCCAGCAGAGAACAGTGTCATCAAAACTTAGAAAGGATAAAGTATGAGAAGGTGAATGAAAGTGCTAAATGTAGAAAGTTGTTCTATCAGGATTGAGAAAAGATCATTGGATTTGACAATGTGATCACTGGTAATTTGGGGGAGGAGAGTCTCAGTTGACTGATATTGTCACAAAGCAACATCAGAATATTCGGAAGAGAATAAGAGGAAACAAAGTGGAGTTAACTAGCAGAGATTGACTTCTCAAGTTCTTAAACTGAGAAGGGGAAGAGAGTATCTAATTGGATCCAGCTAGATCAAGTGAGGATTTAGTTTTGTTTTGTTTAAGAATCAGAAATACATGGGCATATGTTTAGGCAGCAGGAGCTAATAGATATGGAGAGATTGAAGGTAAGAGAGACTATAATGATGCTAGTAGAAGCAATTTGCTGGAGAAGTCAGGATGGGGTAGGATCAAGAGTATGTGTAGGATGCTTGCCTTGCCAAAGAGAAGAGCACACCTGAGACTAGTGTGAAGCAGAGAATAATGGAGGAAGATATCTGAGTAATGTGAGATAAGGAGGAAGAGAGAAGAGGAAATGCTCAATATATGATTCAATTTTTTGTCAGTGAAATATAAGATGAGATCCTCTTCTGAGAGTGTGGGTGGAGGGATATATAAGAGGATTGAAGAAAATGAAAGGGTTTGAAACAGCTGTCAGAGAGATTAAGATAGCCAATGACCTTTGGACTGGAAGGGACAGAATTAAAGTAGCTTATACATTTAGGAGTAGTAAGAGAGCACCTAGCAGATGAGTTCAAATTACCTGGCCCAGATGAATCATATCCTTGGTTACTAGAGGTTCTTGGTAGATCTGACTGCTAACTCATTGTCAGTGATTTTTGAAAGACTATTTTTTCTCATATTTATTTTTCTTTGTTATAAAGGAGGATTTTATGGAGGCGGGGTGAATACTATGAAATGACCATGATTATTTTCAAGGCAGTAAAAAAAAAATTATCAAAACAAAAGACTTGGAAAATGCAAAAATTATCATAGATTTGGAGAAGAGCCAATTTCTACATTTTCAAAAATGGGATGAGAATAGATCATTGAATTTTACTTCAATTCTAAAATGATAATAGAACATACAATTAAAGAAATGATAAATGAATATCTACAAAACGGTTTAGTAATAAAGAACCATCAAGGCTTAATTGAATGTTATTGCTATGACTTATGTAGGTTTGTAAAAACTATTTGACCAAATCTTCAATGCTATTGTGGAAAAGATGTTGTGATGTGAGCTTTATGATAATAGAATTAAGTAGATTCACTACTGGCTAAATGGTCAAATATAAAAATAATATTTAATGGTTCCATATTAACTTTGAAGGAAGACTCCAACAGAGTGCCACAGGAATCTATGCTTCTGTCTATGCTATTTTAACTTTGTTTTTCATCTCAATGACTTGAATAAAGGAATAGTTAGTATGCTCATCAAATTTTCAGATGAAAAAGCTGAGAGGAATAACTAGTATATTTGATGGTGGAGTATTCAGAAAAAAAAACACTTTTTTTATACAATAGAGCAATTGGCCAACTCTAGGAAGATGAAATCTAATAAGAATAAATATAAAATCTTATATTTGAGTTTTAAAAAATTAACTTGATAAGTACAAAATAGGGAAGATATGCCTACATAGTAGTTCATCTATAAATGATCTGGAGATTTTAGAAAATAAGTACATCATATCAACAATATGATAAAGCTTCCAAAATAGCTATTTTGATTATGTTGAAAGAAGACTGTAGTATCATTAAACTTTTTTTTTCTTTTGCAATAGAACACATCTGGAGAATTTTCTCAGTTGTGGGCTCCATATTATAGGTAAGACAATGTCCTTCCTAAGCTTGAATTTCAAAAGAAAGGAAATCAAGATGGCAAAGGGCTTAAAGTTCATGCTATATTAGGATCAATGGAGGGAATTGGGATTGTTGGCCAGGAGCAAAAATAATTTAGGAAAGAAATGAAAACTGTCTTCAAGCATTAAAAGATTTTGCCATATGAAAATAGAATGAGAGGGGTTGTAACTCCAATTGGTCATAGTTGGCAGAAAGAAGAATAATAGGTAGAAGTCACAAAGAAGGCAAATTTCAGTTCTCTGTAAGTAAAAAAGATAGAAAGAAATTCTTGACAATTGGAAATAAAAGTAGCATTGATTTTATTGAAAAGTAAGCAAAAACTGGATGGTTCCTTTTTGAGTAGGTTGAAAGGGGAGTATTGGACTATCTGGTCTCTGAAGACTCTTCAAAATTTGAGATTAAGTCATTTTAGGCATGGAGAATAGAATTAGAAAAGTCACAGTGGAGTGAATGGTGGGGCACAAAGTGTAGCTATGTGAGGTTTATTAGAGTCAGATTGCATGGAGAACAGTAATATGAGATAAAGCTTCAATGATAGAAAAGTACCAGAACTCTTCATAACTTCTCCCTTAACTCCCTTCCACACACACATACTTTTCCATCTTTTTCCATCTCTCCATGAACTCTTTGATCCAGTGGCACTCTCCTCCTTACTTTTCCTCACACAAGATACCCTTGACTTTGGGCATTTTTACGAACTGTTACCCATGCATGTAATGATTTCATCACAACTCTGCCTCCTGGTTGTCCTGGCCTCTTTCAAGTCCCAGATAAAATCCCACCTTCAAGGAAAGTCTTTCCCAATAAACTTTAATTCTACTGTCTTTCCTTTGTTGATTATTTCCCGTTTATTCTGTATGTATCTTTTCTTTCTGTGTGTTTGTGTGTGTGTAGTTGTTTGCATTTTCTCTCCCCCATTTTACCCTGAGCTCCTTGAAAGAAGTTTTGTCTTTTATCTTTTATATTTCTTTTAATTCCCACTGCTTAGTACTGTGCCATAATAGGAGCTTAATGAATGCTTACTGACTGATTGACTGAAGCAAAGATATTTGAATTTTATTAATGTAGTAGGGGTAAAGAGAGGGGCAGTGATCAGGGAAGGATCCCTGAAAAAAATGTATTTGCCTCCAGTACATTTAGTGAACTTATGGCATTGAAGAGATAGATGAAAGGGATAATGAAATGGTATGGACTAAATGAAATGGAAAGAACTGTTTACACTGTTACCCTTTTATTAACCAAGGTTATCTTTTATCTTTTTTCTATCTGCTTGGAACATACTACATATGGTTTTTTCTCTCTCATTAAAATGTAAACTCCTTAAGAGAAGAGATTTTTTCATTTTTGTCTTTGCATTCCCAGTGTCTAACACAGTTCCTGGCATATAGTTGATGTTCAATAAAGGCTTATGCATTGATTGACTGATTTGTTGATACCATGGAGAAGAGTTCTCCTTCACTCAATGGAATCTTAGAAAAAATTTTACACAAGAGAAACTAAATCTTTCTCATGGACCTGACTTTTAAAACTAGATGAATTGTTTTAGAAACAATCATATCATAAAGGGAACTCCATGTTAAGAAAGAACTCTGTGAAAGAGGATATAGGTATGTTGATAAAAGAAAAGTTCAAGGCAGTTTTCAGATGAAGAAATTAAAGCTATCTATAGTCACATGAAAAAATGCTCTAAATTACTGTTGGTTAGAGAAATGCAAATCAAAACAACTCTAAGGTACAACATCATACCTATCAGATTGGCCAACATGACAAAAGAGGAAAATGATGAATGTTGGAGAAGATGTGGGTGGAGTTGTGAACTGATCTAACCATTTTGGAGAGCAATTTGGAACTATGCCCAAAGGGCTACAAAAATGTGCATACCCTTTGACCCAGCAATAAGCCCAGTATCCCAAAGAGATCGTACAAATGGGAAAAGGACCCATATGTACAAAAATATTTATAGCAGCTCTTTCTGTGGTGGCAAAGAATTGGAAATTGAGGGGCTGTCCATCAATTGGGGAATGGCTGAACAAGTTGTGGTATGTGAATGTAATGGATTACTATTGCGCTACAGGAAATGATGAGCAGGCAGACTTCAGAAAAACCTGGAAAGACTTGTGTGGACTGATGCTGAGTGAAGTGAGCAGAACAAGGAGAATGTTGTACACAGTAACAGCCACATTGTGTGATGAATAACTTTGACAGACTTAGCCCTTCTCAGCAATGCAAAGATCTCCAAAAGTCTCATGATGGAAAATGCTATCCACATCCAAAGAAAGAACTATGGAGTTTGAATGCAGATCGAAACATACTTTGATCTTTTTTTTTTCCATTTTGTTTTGTTTCTTTTTTCTTGTGGTTCCTCCTATTGGTTCTTATTCTTCCTTAAAACATGACTAATTGAAAATATGTTTAGTAGGAATGCATATATAGAGCCTATATCAGAGTACATGCCATTTTGGGAATGGAGGCAGGGAAGGAGGGAGAGAAAAATTTAAAACTCAAAAGTGTATGGAAGTGATTGTTGAAAACTAAAAATAAATTAATACAAAAAGAAAAGTTCAGAAAACTTTGGGAATTGTATTCACTTATGAGTTTAACAAGTATTTGAAGTTATTCTCTAGTTTCAAAGTTGAATATGTTTAACTATGGTTCCCAGTTTTGTTTTTATATTCTATTAAAATACTGTGCCACTGATTCTTTTAAATTAGCTTGCAGATGAATCATTAAGTAGTTCAATTACCCTCTAACCAACTCAGGATAACTCTCTCTCTGTCTCTGTCTCTGTCTCTCTCTGTCTCTCTCTCTAACTCTCTCTTTCTTTCTCTGTATATGTGTGTGTGTGTGTGTGTGTGTGTGGTATGTGTGTGTGTTTGTATGTATATATGTGTGTGTACGTGTGTGTTTATAATACACATATATGTATATATGTATAGTTTAAAACTTTCTTGTTTTTACAACTCAGTCACATAAAGTCATTACATGCCTCAGGCAAGTTGTATCTGCAATGAAGGTTTAAAAGACTCTTTAGTTGTTGCATTAGCAAGGCTATATTGTTGATTCCAGTAAGGATTAGTTAAAAGACATATTTAAAATATCATAAGATGTGAACATATTGGACTGAGAAGCCCTTTGATGATCAAAAATTGCTAATTAAATACAAAAATACTCAGTACTGACTTCCTGTATTAAATTAGGCATATAACTCCTATTCTAAGGAAAATGCAATTGTTCCGAAGCTTGGGGATGTTGCTATTCTTAATGAATAATTTATTGTGGCATGCTTTTATAAAGCTAAATGTTTCTTTTGACAAGAACCATTTATCACCTAAAAACACCCAGTTGTTTTTGTTGGCAAATATTAACAACTGCCTGGTCTTTTCTTATTCCCTTATTTCCTGTTATTAATGCAAAGGGGTCTAATGGAAGCAAAATGAACTGGTCACAATAACTTTTCTCATTATTTGATTCCAATTTTGTCCATAAGTTTGTCACAGAAACCAAAGTCAGAAATAAGCAATGTTTTAAAATTTCCTACACCAGCATAAAGAATCCTTGAGCTCTTTGTTTTCTAACCCAGAAGGTGAGCAACAGAATGCTGGGCTAGAGACAAAAGTATCTAGGTTTTGTGGTCTTATTGCTGACAAAAGGTATATTGGATCTGTCTCCCACAATAAGAGAAAAATACCTCCAGGAAATAGAATGACACAGACCAGCATGAACAGCAGCACTTTGGTAGGATTTACATTCTTTGAACTCTATCTCTAGACTCTCCATGAGGAGAGGTAGGGGATTTTTCCCCATCCCACCATCACTCCCAAGTGGAGCAGGGACTCTACTAGGCAACTTGTCCTGAGCTAATGACTGCTTTTTTTTTCAATTTATGCTTCCTTTCTTGAAAAGGTAATGCTGAACATTTAACCTCAAAGTGGATATATACAGGATTAAATGAAACCTTGTGAAATTGAGAGGTACAGAAGTCCCAGGTCCAATGAATGGAACTGACTGGAGGAACTGGAAGTTTCTTCCTCAGAGAAGATAACCACCAAGAAAGAAACTGGCCCAATCCTGGATTGTTTTAGGAGTAGCTATGTATGAGAAGTTGTTTGGACAGTGTATAACTTAGGTGGATTGTAAAATATCTAATTAGCAGTCTTGGCAAACTGATTTATATTTAGATAGTTTTAAGTATCAGGTATATTATTTATATTATAATTTTATTATATATTTAAAAATAATAGTAAGTTGTACATAACAGCTTCTCAGTTTCATGTGCAATCATCTTTTTAAAAATTAAATCATTATGGAAATGCTTGTTTCATTCCATCAATTAAAAATAAAATAAATATTTTTTTAAAAAAGTATCAACCTCCTGGCCACGTATCTAATTAGAAGTTCTGCTGTGTATGTGTACTTGGGAGAATCTTTTATATTCAGCATTTCTTTGGGATTTAAGAACTAATTACCTGTCTAATACCTCATCCATATTATTCATTGAGTACCTTTCTACTCTCCTCCTTTGGGGAAATTCTGGATATAAGATGCAAATCTAAACTTTGAATATGTTTTGGGACACATTGGTGGAAGGATTTCATGAGCTGATGAATATGAGAAAAAGGATCCTCATCTTCCTCTCATTAGAAGTCAAACTCCACTAGGACTGCACTCAATTAAAACTGCGTCTCTGGATCCAAAGCAGTTGGACCCTTCAAGGAGAGGAAGTAGATTCAGTACCCCAGATACTGTGTGCCCAGAACTGGTTCTTTCCTAGAGACAAATTTCAAGTGGAATAGTGTATAATAGCTAGAATCTACCTTAGCCAATTTGAAAAGATCTATTTGTACCTATAGCTTTTTGCTCATTCAATTCAATATAGGATGTTCTTGTATCTTTTATATGTATATACATACATCCCCATCCCAGTACTTTGGAAATGAAGGGAACATGTGAACAGAGGAAGAAATAATAAAAGAAAAGGAAGAAATGGGAGAGAGAAAGAGAAAGAGAAAAATGTAAATGTCATAGAAATATATTAAGATTTAAGATAGGAGACCTGGGTTCTTGTCCCATTCCTATCACAAATTCATTATGACATTGTGAGCCTCTCAAAGCCTGTTTGCTCATCTGTCTAAGGGAAACAAAAATAAAATAAATAATTTCAAAGGTGCCTTTGATTCTGTGATTACAAGGTAACAAGAAAGGGGAGTAAAAAGAATCAGGGAGAAAGACAGATTTCTACATCTTCCCTAACTTAAGTAGAGGATAGGAACAAGGTGTCCTCATTCTCTGCTCTTGAAGGGAATAAAGCACAGCAGAAGACACAGACACTTCAGTTCCCCTCATCCTCACAGCCTTCACCCCACCTTGACTGTAGGTCTTACACTATTAAAAAAAATCTAACATGGTAGACTTTTGTAAAAGATGCTTTCCAAAGAATCTATTAACATAGATATCACTATAGTGTTTCAACAGTAAAATTCAAAAGGTGGATGACCTGAAAAGTCAAAGATTTATTAGGTTAGTGTATATTTTTAGCCTCTCCATAGCTACACATTACCTTTCATAAAAAAATAGCTGACATCAAAGCCATAATAAGAAGCAGCAAACTAATTCCAATAAAGCAAAATTTGGGGGAAAGGAATATGACCTACATAGACACCATGGTAGGAATAATAAAATCTGGGTGCTAATTCTAGTTCTGTCATTTTCTAATTGTATGACTTCAGGAAAATCACAAGTTCTCCAGGTATCAATATCCTCACATGTAAAATAATGGACCAGTCCTTCCTATTTCCCAGCTGTGGGGCTCAAGTAAGATAATTTGTGTGAATCTACCATATTTTTGTAAATACAGGCCACACTTTTCTATATGTGTATGTATGTAATCTGAGTAAAACCTATAATCTCATTTTGGTTCCCTCTGAAAAATTATCTACACCCTGTCCTTAGGGAAAGAATAGTCCTGTGAAGTCTAACAGTTTTCTCTCCTCCCACCAAATCCTCAAGTTTGATAAAGTTGTGCAAGAATAGATGGGACGATGTCTCTGACATATTATAATCACAAAATCTCAGAGTTGGAATGATTCTTTAATCTAATCCCTCATTCCTATTGGAATAGGAATCTCTTTCTTGAGAGATATTGTTAGGTTCACCTCTGTCCTGTAGGTTGATTTCATAGTCTGACCCTCTCAGACTCTCCTGTGGGGATGGTTTTTCACAGAATCACAATCTCAGAGTTGAAAGGGATCCCAGAGGGCATCTAGTCAGAGATAATAGCCTGACAAATTACTGAGTAGTAAAGAAATTGGAAGTTACAATAAAGGAGAAGAATATATTTTGGAGGGTGATGCATAGGAAAAGATGGAATCATTGCTGATTAAAATCAAATAGAAGAATGCCAGATTTTTTTTTTATCAAGGAAGAATACAAGAATAATGCTAACATCCAGACTGTGACCATCTTTTCCCATGGCTAAGATAAAGTAGAAGAATATGCTGATTATGGAATTTAACTGAGGAACTGGGAGATTAGGTTATTTGAAAGAACCTTAACAAAAGTTCCCCTAGAATAAAGGCAAATGTTGGGAGGAGGAGAAGACAGTGAGTTGGGTAGTGAACTCCTCGAGAAAAGAGGGCAAATGACCTAAGGTCTGGTTAACATCAGCTGCTGTGATCTGTATAGACTAAAAAATATTTTCAGTATGAACTGAAAAGTGAATTTCATAGGAGATGTTGCTAATCTATAGTGTTAAAAAGAGAAACTGCAAGTGGCAGTGTGAAGTAAGGAGTATTCTGACCCAGTACTAGTGTGCTAGCTGTGGATGAAGGTACTGCTATGGTTGGAAAGGATGGGCAGGGATACAGCATTCACTGGGGGAAAGTTAAGTCTTAGTGAGATAGAAGGAGTATGAGATGAGGAAGTCCAGAATGAAGTGAAATTTGTTTATTATAGAACAGGAATTCCAGATGACAAATGGAAAGGGAAGGGAAAAGGAGCACACAGAGAACATTCTAAGTTTGGCAAGTGAATTTCTCAAGCTACAGTCCTTGCTACCTTTTTAGTTCCTTTTCTGAGCACAAGCCAGTGAGCATAAATCCTAAAACTGAGATATTCCCCTTTAAAGTGAGATTACTGGTTATTGACCAATAACCCCAGCTCTTATGAGATGTACAGCATGCATGGCTGATGCAATCTCCACATGGATTTTGGAACAAGTGTTGACATTCTATAACTGATTCTGGTTCACTAACCATATATTGAATAGAAAATGGCAATAAGATATTCTTACAGCCTCCTAAGATTATGACTGGGTGCTACAGCTAATGCCAACTGCTCTACAGCTGCAAGGCATATTTTCCAATATATGATATATGATGACCTCCCAGACATATTTGACAAGGATATTTTAACATATGTCCTCAAGAGTGAATCAGAAAGGGAGGATATGAAACTTTTTCTGTCAGAGAGGGATAACTCTGTGCAGCTAGCTAAATCCCCTACCGAGGACAAGGATGGGACAGCACTGCCCAGGAAATCGTGGATAATGTAAACCTCAAAAACAGGTGAAAAAAATCCTGCAGAGCTGCTTTGGAGTAAATTGGAACAGCATAAAATGTTACATCATGAACCAAAGTGGGATTGTTGGTGTACAAGTTGGGGAAATGGGTGGGATGCAGTGGACGGGGTTCTACTACAGCTCATTTTGTTAACTTTCCTACCAGCCCTGCTCAGTCAAGTGTCTTTCAAAGAAGTGATCTGTTTTTAAGAGGGCGCTGGCAGAACTGAATATACTACCTTTTTCAGTGGGAATACTACAGAGAACAATTAGTTCTCAGACATCACTTCTGTCTGACATTTCTGTTGAGTTTGACCAGCCAAAGTCTCACAGAAGAAGTAACTATTGAAAAACACCTATGGTATGGATAACCTTTGAAAAACTTTGATCACACTGTAAATGAAGGCATTTAAATATGTATGTATATACATATACATATATATGTCTTTACATATGGTCAGTCTTGTGTTTTTCATCTGTATTTTTGGGTCAGGGTAAGAAAGAGTTCAGGGAGGTAATTTGTTTATGGATATAGGTTGATGGAGTGGTGGAGGTCTGGATGTGGGTTAGATATATTGAGGACTGTTAGGGCGGTGGACCTAAACAGTAGAGGTGAGGTGGCAGTCTATGTCAAGGGTAAAAGTTGCAGGGTAGGGAGATTTGGGTCAAGGGAGAGAATAATTCTCCTAGCCACAATATCATTTTTGCTTGATGATGAGAATACATTATTATCACTAGTGTTGAAATTCTTGACAAGAAACATAGGTCTGCAGAGGACTAAAGACATTTGCCCTGCAGCACATTATGATTTTAACATGTAGTGTTTGAGTTACAAAATTGCACAACCATTCTGTCATTTTGATGGACATCTTCAGAACACATGTTTACAAACTGATTAAAGGACAATTTTTATATTGTTAGTACAAGTAAAACACACAGTGTTAACCACAGGTTAACAGAGTACCTTCCTTGGAGCTGTTTATTCTGAAATACAGAGTCCTCAGCTTTTTTATTCAAAAAAAGGTGATAAAGGACTTACTTTGGAAAGTGGGGGGGGTTCTAAAGAGTACCTCCCACTCAATTTTTAGTGATATAAAGAGTTAGCTAGTGGACATTATATTCAACTCATTCATTTCATAAGTAATGTTTGTAAAAATGATCAACACAGCAGGGGAGGGGGGAAGAGCTTTTATTTTTTTTATAAATGCAGTAGATTTTTGCATCCATAGTCTTGTTAGACTATTCAACATAGGAATGTTCCAACTGCCTAGATTCATTCATCCTGAAGCACTTACAACAACATGTTCTGGTCTCATTTAAAACTTCAAAAGACCCCACTCTCTTCTTGTACAAAATGATTAATATGGAAATGTTTGACACAATTGCGCATGTATAACCTATATCTGATTGTTTACTATTTTAGGGAAGGGGGAGAGGAAAGGGGAGGGGAGGAGAGAGGGACAGAATTTGGAACTCAAAACTTTAAATTAAAATGTTAAAAATTTAAAAAAAAAACAGGGGAAAAGCAAACATTTGATTATCTTTGATTTTCCTCAACATTGTTTTTATGGTTTATTCTGATTTTGCTTTGAAAATTATTTCAGCAACACTCTAGTTAAAGGGAGGACAAGAAGCCACGCTGAGGTGAAAGGGTTCATAAGGTATGTATTAATAGGTATAAGACTATAATAGGATAGAATAACAGAATCTGATATGGAAGAAACTTCCTAGCTACTGTCTCAGTGTGCTTGTTCAAACTTTGTTTAAATATCTCCAGGGAAGACAAACCCTCAGGCAGCCATTCCACTTTGGGATCATTTTAATTGTTAGGAAAATTTCCCTTATTAAACCTCAATTTGATACTCTAGATTTCCACCCCCCCAAAAAAAAGACCCCATTCTGAGATATCCCAATCACATGAGGCATATTGTCATGAATAGCAGAGCCCTGCCCTTTTTTAGTTGCCAGACTGTCAAATTTCTGGCTCTACCTATCATCTTCCTTTTTTCCCTTCTCTCCTTAGTGATAAAGATATTTTTGCTACCCTCCCCTGACCATCCTTTTTTCTTCTCCTCCTTTCTCCTCTTTTCTTCTTCTTTTACTACTTCTTGTTTCTCCTCTTCCTCTTCCTCCTTCTCTTTCTTTTTCCTTTCCTCCTCCTCCTTTTTCTTCATATCATTTACAAAAACAAATAATTTTATTTCCTGTTTACCTTTGGTTGTTCTTTCAATTTGTGTTTCTTTTTTCATTGCTGTTTCTAGCATTTCTACCACTATGTTAAAAATAACAGAGGTAATAATTAGAATCCTTGCTTTGCCACTGATCTTATTGGAAGGATATCCTCTTGGATTTAGATAGATAGTATTTACTATGTTAAGGAATGGTTAACTTGTTTCCATGTTTGCTAGTGCTTTTCATAGAAATAGGTGTTGGACTTTGTCAAAAGCTGATCCAGCATCTATTGATATAATAATACAGTTTTTACTATTCATATTATAAACATGGTTTATTATATTTGTAGTCTCCCTAATGTTGAACCAACTCTGAAAATTTGGATAAACTAAACCTGATCTTAGTGTAATATCTTTCTAAAATGTTATTGTGACCTACTTGCTAATACTTTATTTAAAATTGTTGCATCAGTATTTATTAGAAATACTTATCTGTACTTTTCTTTCTCTGTCTCTTCCTGTTTTAAGTATCAAAACAATATTAATATCATGGAAAGAGATTAGAAAAGCATGCTATTTTATTATATCATATAGTTTATATAGTATTAGAATTAATTTTTCTTTGAATATTTCATATAATATACTCACATATTCATCTGATTCAGAAGATGTTTAGTTTTTGGTTTTTTTTTTTCCTTAGGCAGGTCACTTGTACTTTGTCCAATCTTTTTTTTCTGGTACTTGGTAATTCAAATAGTCTCTCTTTTCTGTTAATGTATGTATTTTATGTTTTTAAATATTAATCTATTTATTCTAATTTATCACTTTTGTTACCATATAATTATGCAAAATACTTTATGATTCCCTTTATTTCTTCTTCAATAATGACATCTCCATTTTAATTTTTGATTATAAGTTTAATTTTCCTCTCCTTTAATCAGATTATCTGTTTACCAATTTTTTTACATGACTTCTAGGTTTGTTTTTGTTTTTGTTGCTGTTGTTCTCATTTTCATTAATAATCTCTCTTGTGATTTTAGGAATTTTTAACTTTATAATATAACTAAGGATGTTTAATTTGTTGTTGTTCACTTTTTTTCAGTTGTGTGTCCATTCATTGATTTGTTCTTTTGTTGATGAAAGTGTTTAGGGGTATACATTTTTTCCTTCAGCTAATAACTGGCCCAGACTAGGCCACTCTTTCAAAGGATTTAGAGGTATAGTTCCAGGCACTGCTTAGAGGCTCCCTTTTGTCACTGTACTCTGGGACTTCCCCCTACTATAGGCTCTGATCAGGATCCTTTCCCCAGCTGCTGGACTGAGGAGCTATTACAGTGCAGGATACATTCACCACAGGCTACTAAGAATACTCTAGTTGAATTTTATCTAGGACTTTTCTCCTGCAAATTGTTTCTAGCCACTTATATATTGGAAGACTCACCCTGAATTTCCTAAGGTTTCTTTCTCTAATTGGGCTTCTCCAGTCCAGTGCTTCAGGGAAGGCTTAGGCTGGGTTCTAGTTCTGTTGGGCTAGGTTCAGGTTCTGTTTGTCTTAAATTGGGAATGTTGCATTAGACCCACCCTGGAAGCCTGGAGGCTGCTTTCTCTGACTCAGTTCTTACAGCTACCTGCAGAACCTAGAAAGACTTGGCTAGAAGCTGGTTAGGTTGGGCTTAGGACATGGATGGATTCAGACAGGGAGTATTCCTATAGGCCTACCTCCCAAGTTCTTCTCTCCATTTCAGCTTCTGTAGCCAAGAGACCTCAGGGAAGGCTGAACCTGAGTTCTATCTGCTTCTGGCTTCAGGAGGGGAGGTCTGGATATTCCCAAGCCTTTGGAGGCTACCTGACTTCTGTCCTCTGACTCCCTCCATCTCTGCATCCCAATTTATCTATCCTAATGATGGGGTTATGGGATTTGTGTTGGACCCCTGAAAGGAAAAGATCATGTCTTTGAATGCAACATAGCCTCTGAATTTTCCCACACATTTCTACCTAGGTACTCAATAATCCTTTTTATTTCCCTTTCATTGTGACCATACCACTTAACCCCTTTCTGCACCTGGCCCACCCCAGGCTAATTGCCACTTCTTAATCCCATCCAGATCTTCCCACAGTCTTTTTTTTAATAAAAGTATCAGTCCCATCCTCATCAAATTTGCAGATTTATTAGAAATCTTGCCCACTAAACTGGTGTCATAATAAAACCTCACTACTCTGACTGAAAGAAGGCTTGAGTGGTCAAATTCTTTTGAGGCAGGCCCACCCTGTACCCTTGCATTTTGGGGTTCTCAGCACCCCAAACCACAATACTATGATCTCTAAGGTATATCAGGTGTCCTTTGGTAGATTCCTGGATTGGCTGGGGGAGTTTAGAGGTGATCCTTTCTATCACTTGCCAGAGTGGTGCCTCTTTAAGCCCCCATGGAGCATTAGTGGATGATCTGGATCTTCCAAGTCCTAACAGGACTTGCCACCAAATTTTCTTTTGCTATGCCATTTCTGAGTAAAGAGAGTAAAGATGGTGTGGAAGCTTATTTCATCTTCCATCTTTATCTTCAATCTTCTTCTATTCAATCTCTTTAATTTCACTATGACTCATTTAAAAACACACGTACCTGACAATTGGGGGAAATAATATATTTTTTAGGCATACTGTACTGTGAGAAGTTGGAAACTAATTGTACTGATGGGGTATGGGCCCTAGCTGAGACCTTTGCCCCTTCCTCCAAAAAGAATTTGGGTCCCATTTGTCTATGGGTCAAGGAAGTCTCTAGCATTTGCCTGCGGCTATAATCATATCAACTGCCCTTCCTTATTGCCTATGCCCAATCTCCAAATTCTGTTACCTCTGACTCAGCCCAACCTCCATTGTCTATTACCTCCAGATGGCCCCCTGCTACTTCCCACCCTTGACCCTATCTAGACCCCATCCTCAATCTCCCAGTCACCCCCATCAAGATACTCCCTAGATCCCTCCCACAGTCTTTCTGTATATAAGTTATATTTGTCTCCCTTAAGGTGCTCAGATTCCTTAAGAACTTAGCCAAGGGCTCAGATTCTTATAATCTAGCCAATAGCTCACAAATGTTCAGATTCTTAAGAGTCTGGCCAATATGGTAGATCTTTAATAAACTTTGTCTTTGGCTGAAAGAAGGCTTAGGTCGAATTCATTCAGGCAGGACCAGCATATTGTGATTTTGGAGTCAACCCTAAACCTCTAGCCCTCAACAGTACCATTATCCAATTGGATGTTTGATGAAAAATAATCTGTTTAAAGAAATCTCAATGATGTATTAATGTTTTACTATTATTAATATTAATAGTTTAAAAAACTTCTGACCTGCATAGTTTTGATGGGGTTATGGGATCTGTGCTAGAACCCTAAAAGGAAAAGACCATGTTTTTGAACACAACCCAGACCCTGAACTCTGCCACACACTTCTACCTAGATACTCATTAATCCTTTTAACTGCCCTTTCACTGTGGCCCTCCAACCCAGCCCAGACCATTTAAGTCCTTTCACTGTCTGCACTTGGCCCACCCCAGGCTACCTTTCACTCCTTAATCTCATCTAGATCTTCTCACTGTCTGTTCTTGCATATAAGCACTGATCTTAACCCCATTAAATTGGACAGATTCACTTAGAATCTTAACCCGCTTCTATTGGTGTCACAATAAAATCTACTTTGACTGGAAGACGTCAGTGGTCAAATTCTTTTGAGAAAGACCCCTATAACCTTGCATTTTGGGGTTCCCTGTACCCTAAACCACAACAATTTTGGAGTTTAAAAGCACTTTCTTCATCTTATCTCATTTGATAATAATAGCTGACTAAGCAGTACTTGAAGGTTTTCATTTTACAATATCTCATTTGACCCTTACTACAGTCTTGTTCACTGATGATTCCTTTTTTCAAAATTTAATTTAAACTTAGTAACAACTAAAAAACAAACATCTAAATGTACAAATAAATATTTTAAAATGAATTTGTGAAATAGTAAACTTCATTATTTATAATTTACTGAAAACATGTATGTCAACTTTAACAAGAGGTAACAAAAACATCCCATGTGTTTCCTTGTTCTCTTCTGAACCTTTTCTTCTGTGCATGTTTGTCTAAATTTAGCGCTATTACTTTTTTCATAAGTCTGGTTAGCGTATAAATCAAGATTCTAGTTCTACTTTCTCCATGTAATATTTTACCCATTATAAAAGTTAGGAAAACAAGGTTCCTAGAGGTTGTATCTTGCTCAAAGTCACATCTAATAAAAGTCAGGAGTTTCATTCTTTCCAATAGACTTTGCAGCTTTTTCTTCACTTCAGAGCTACATTTTGGACATTGAAAGAATTGCAATGCTTTCCAAAATTATCACATTTTGAAATCAATTCTCTCTTCATGGAATTAAAGAGAGAGGGGGAAAGGGAAGAAAGGTAGAAGAGAGGAAGGGGAGGGGAAGGAGAAGCAGGAAAAGGAGGGGAGAGACAGTCAGAGATGTATGCCTATGTATAACACTGACTCTGGCCCTCACTGCCTCAAGACTAGGTAGATTATATCCCACTCCTTCCCCATTATTCTAGATACCTTTAAAGGACCTGGGGGATGTCTAGGCTCTCTGCAAATGATTTCAGCTCCCACTGATGGTATTCCTTCAGTTGCAGGAGCTAGGTACCTGCATTCCAGTTCAGGTTAGCCACTAACACTCAGATATACAGGGGAGGTATAATCCTGCCCCCCCCCACACACACACTTATGTACCACCTCAATTTCTGGAAAGGGGAGGAGAATTAGATTCATAGTTTACCTCCTTTCAAGTAAAACATAATCCCAATTCCAACTCCAAAGGACCCCTGGGCTCAAGCTGGCTGTTTGTGCCATTCTATTGATAATCCTGGCACTACCAATTATCATGGATCTAACTCTGGGGTCCTGTAAGAATCACCTGCAGCAGCTGAAACTGAGGAGGACAACACAAGACAGAAATATTCCAAGACCCATTTCTCTTAGCTGGGATAAAATAAAGGGAATAAGGGAAAGAAAGTGGGCATGAGGGGGCTAATGAAGTACTAGGACCCCTAAAAAAGGGTCCTTGAACTTTCCCACAAATATCAACAACAGATCCCTGGTGTTTATCTGAAGTGTTCAGTCCATCCCAGTGTGATCCTTTCAACTGTCCTTTCATTGTGGCTTCCAACCCAGCTCAGCTCTTCTTTCTTTGTTATCTCCAGACCATACCAGGCTACTTACCACTCCTTAATCCATCCAGATCTTCCCACAGTCTCTCTGTAAAAAATATCAATCTTAACCCCATTAAATTGCTCAGAATCTTAGAATCTGACCCATTTGTATTGGCATCACAAATAACATAGACTCACTAGGAATCTTGCCCACCCAACCAGCGTCACCCAACTTGTTAGTTGGACTGAAAGAAGACTTGAGTGGTTGAATTCTTTTGAGACAGACTCCCATCCTGTATTTCAGGGTTCCCAGCACCACTAGACCACATCAGACATGCCTAGACAAGCCCAGGTTACATAAATACATGTATTTATATACATTTGTGCACATATATGCATATATATAATATGCATTGTGCACATATGTCTATTACAATACATACATGCATATATTCCTCCCTGATGCAGTAAAAAATTAGTCAATATAAAAAAAAAGTTAATTTATACTTCTCTTTATATCAGAGTCCCCTCTCTTCTTGGTCTTAAGTAGCAAATCTTAATTAAATGGTGAACCCTTGAGACAAGCCTGAAATAGCTGCTATGATTTAGTCTAAACTGCTGTCACCACCATTATTTCTATGCAAGAAAAATAGAAAAGAGAATAAAGAAAAACAATAAATGTGGAAACCAGTTTTTCTGAAAGGCAGTTCCAAATGCAATCTCTTTCTATGCTGAATTTTGGAAAAAGGGATATTCCTTTTGTGAATCAATTCCTTCATATTTAAACATACACACACACACACACACACACACACACACACACACGCACGTAATGCTGAAGGAAGAATCTGCTCAACATTGAGCCTATATTGTCAATATAATTTGGCCAAAGAAATTTTAAGTGCATTATTTGTCAGTCAAATCAAAATCAACCATTCTCTCTCAGCTGTCCACATGCTTCTTTCTCCCAAGGGTCTACCAGGTGTCCAGCTATGATCAAAATAACAAAATATAGGGATTCTTATTTTTGTCTTTTACAAAAATAAGTTGGAATAATTATGTTCTGGGTTATTTTATTGATATCCAAATTACTTTTTCTCTGAGACTTTTAGCATTTCTTGTGAGGCAGGAAGAAACTCATTGCTTTTCCTGTTACTTATTTTCCATATTTCTAAGTGATTACACTTCTAAAAAGGAAGAAGGTGTTCTATTTTGGTCAATATCATTATTATTAACTTAAGTATAAGACCTGGATTCCAGTCCCACTTATGGCATATATTAGCTTTATGACTAAGTCATTTAGCCTTCTCAAGGCTTTAATTTTCTCATCTGTAAAATGGGCATCATATTTGTAGTATGGACCTGATAAAGCCATTATGAAGAAGAAGTTTTGTAAACCATAAAGCATGGCATAAATGTGAACTATGAATAAGATAGTTACTGGCATAGACAATGAATCAATAAACATTTATTAAGTCCTTATGATATGCCAGGCATTGTACCAAGTGCTGGGGATACAAAAAGAGGTGAAAAACAGTCCATGCTCTCAAATACCTTACAATCTAATGGAATGGTAAAGATTTTTTTTTCATATTCTGTTATTTTGTATTTAATATTTCAAAAGGTAAAATATCTTGCATGTAATGGTATTCTTTCTGTGGTTCTGTATAGTTTTTCTCTTAGCATCTCAAGGAAGTTATTTCAATTACTTGCAAATTAGGTAATTCAAACTGATGTCACACGCAAAGGGAGTGTTTTGGGACCAAATGGTACATAATTTAATGAAGCTTTGTAATTATAAGAGTACCATTGGGGAAAATACCTGGAATATGTTCATGAACTGGCAACTATGTTTACTATTACCAATCCTAATTGTAAATTTACTACATTTAATAACTGGCGTGTAAAATCTGAATGCATTATTCAAGGATTCCTAAAACTATTATCATGTAACCATTTAATAATAAATCACATTTCTATGGTATTTTAAGGTTTGCAAAGCACCTTTTTCACCATGAGCTTGTGAGGTAAATAGTCTAAAAAATTGTACAAGAATTATTGTCCTCATTTTGCTATGTGGAAAATAAGACTTACAGGTAAAACAACTCATCATGCTCACATAGTTAGGAAAAAATCTACTTTGTACTTTGAACCAGCACTGCTATAGCATGCTGCCATGTTTATTTTCATTTGGGATCACTTGATATAACTTCAGTGTATTGAGATGTGTTTTTTTTGTTTGTGTTTTTTTAGGCAATTGAGGTTAAGTGACTTGCCCAGGGTCACACAGCTAGTAAGTGTGAAGTGTTTGGTCTGAGGCCGGATTTGAACTCAGGTCCTCCTGACTTCAGGGCTGGTGCTATATCCACTGTGTCACCTAGCTGCACCTAAATAAATTTAATTATTTATTGGGGGGGCTAGGCAATGGGGTTAAGTGACTTGCCCAGGGTCACACAGCTAGTAAGTATCAAGTGTCTCAGGCTGGATTTGAACTCAAGTCCTCCTGGCTCCAGGGCCAGTACCCTATCCACCACGCCACCTAGCTGCCCCTTAGCTTCAGTGTACTAAACAGCATTTCTGTAAAAATAATTTTGAGAGGAAATTACGGTGACTTTGGGAAATTTTCAACCCACATTCACCAGGAATGTAACTTCCTCTTTCATATAAGAGAGGCACACCATTTTTTCTATTACAATGGTTTGTAGAAGTGATTGATATTCTTTTGCCTCACACTTTCCATACAGCTTCAATTCAAAGGGGATGTGGAAGAAAAGACAAATTGGTTTAGACCAATAAGTTTAGTAACTTTAGACTCACCTTGATTTAATTTTCTTTTAAAAAATGATAATATGGACCAATAATTACCTCTATGTACATAGAATCTAACAGATAAGCATATGTACGCTTATTGACATATGTGTATACATATACATGCATATGTACATTTTCATTCAATTCAAACCACATTTATTCATGGCTCACTATTTGTGTCACATGGAGCTAGGCACTGTGAGTACAAGGAGAAAAAGGAATGATCCTTGCCCTCAAGAAAGTTACCTTCTAATAGGGGAAATGCAATATGTAAATAAGCAAATAAATACAAAATAATTTGAGGAAGGAAAAAGCATTAACATCTGAAGGAGGTCATGGGGAACTCTTATAGGAAGAGGTGGCATCTGAACAGAGTCTTGAAGAAAGTAAGAGATTCTAAAAGATGAAGAAAAAGAGGAGTGTATTTCAGACATGGGGAACAGCCTATGAAAAATCTGTGCAGTGCATTCCAAAGAAAATAGCGATGTGTACTCACTGGGGTAAAAATCAAGATCAGAATACCTGGCAAAATGCTTGGTAGCTCTCTTCATTGTTTGAGGATAAGGTTAGCAATAGTTAGAGGAAAGGTGTAGATAAAGAACTCTAGACGATTAGCTGATAAAGGTAGATGCTGGACCCTTCTTCTACACGCCACCAGCTATAAGAAGCAAGATATTACCAATCCTAAGTCTTCCCAGGAAAGTTATAAGCAGTACCCTGGCATTAAAGTAATATGGTTTCAAGACATGCCTACATTCCAACCTCAATGACAAAGAGGTGGCACATTTCATAGAGCTCTGGACTTTACATCAGGAAGACGACAGTTCAAATCCAGCCTTAGATACCTACCAACTCTATGACCCTGGAATAATCAGTCTTGATCTCAAAAACTATAAAATTGGGATAATATGATTACCTATCTTAGAGAGTTGTTGTGAGGAACAAATAAGATCATGTCTATAAAGAACCTTTCAAATTTTAAAGGGCTATAAAATACCATAATTGATATTAATGTTTTCATCTTCCAGACTCATTTATTATTAATATTACAAATAATGAATGCATTAAATATCATTAATAGCTATGATTATACAACACAATTGCCTACTTAAAATATTACAGATAATGTGTATTATTTATGATTATTAATAAATAATTTATTCTTATAATGGAAACATTAATGTTAATAACATCACTTATATAGTAACTTAAAGTTTGCAAACTGCTGTATAACCATCTCATTTTGTCCTTGTTGGATAAATTTATCTCATATAATAATAATAACAATGACAATGGTTATAATGATCATAATAAATGAACCTACAGGATAGGAAATATAAAAATTATGGGGTCAGTACTATAGTGCTAGGAATAGATTGATTTAGGTTCATGATCATAGATTTTTGAATTGAGAAGACCTTAGGAACAATCTACTTCAACAATCTCATTTTATAGATAAGTAAACTGAGTCCAAGAAAGGTGATTTACCCAATCTCACACAGCTAAAACATTACAGAACTGGTTCCAAATCCTTTGCTTTTTCCGCTACATTGTTGTGAATTAATTCTAAGAAGAATGAAAATTATGCGGTGATCACCAAATGAACTGAATCCAAGAGAGAAAATTCAAGAAACTACTCTTAACTATAACCACTTAATCAGCTTGTAATACTTTGAATGACTTTTGAAACTTTTTCTTTCTTTGTTTTAAATGAAAGTGTGCCTTGTGGACCCCTAAGCAAATTGCAAAATTACAAAAGTTTTGAAATGTGCTACTAGTGTTGTTTTCATGAATTTCTTAAAATTAGTAAACCAGTGAATAAGCAAGTATTGTTTCCAAACTGATTAAATGAATTCTGAGTTCAGGAGGTGAAGTCACTCCTTTCTTTTCTATAGTCCCCTCATATCCAACAAATCAGGTGCCAGATAATGTTATATACATTTTTATGATGATGCAATAGTATTTCTCTGTAATGGAACTTCAAGCTTGATGAAGGTGGTCTAACTGACAATACACAAAACTCATCAACTGAGCTGATATTTTTATGTAAAACACAAAAATGACATACTCTTCACAAATAAAAGCTGAGTATCCACCATGTCAAATAATTTCTTGAATGGCAGACGCAGAAAATAGTTGATGTTGATCCAACCATAGAAATAATGGTCCCTCTGAAAGCCTCTACACAAAATAAATCTCAAAACTAATATATAAACATGGGAAATTGAAGAGCACATGAATTAGGGTTATTTATTCTCATTACAGAAAAAATTATATTTTTTATCATAGAACTTAGAGGATTATAGCATCATAGAATTTGATCCAGCAGGTACTTTCAGATTATTTAGTCTAATCCCCTCATTTTTTTAAGGCAATTGGGGTTAAGTGACTTGTCCAGGGTCAGACAGCTAGTAAGTGTCAAGTGTTTGGTCTGAGGTCAGATTTGAACTCAAGTCCTCCTGACTTCAGGGCCGGTGCTCTATCCACTACACCACCTAGCTGCCCCTACTCCCCTCATTTTTACAGATGAAGAAATGAGGCCTAGAGAAGTGGACTAACCCATGGTCACATGGATAGCAAATGGCAGAGCTGTGATTCAAACCCATGTTGGTCAATAAACATAAGTGCCTACTCTATGCCAGGCACTGTGCTAAGTACTCCTGTGATTCTGCTTCAAAGCTAAATATTGAAGTTCCTTATTAAGTTCTTCCTTACAGATAACTAACTAAGGAACTTAAACTTTGTGTTTAAAGTCATTGCCAATTAAATAAAGTAAGGGATAAAACAAAGAAAGAGAACAATAGTCTAATATCACTCATATACTTACTTGGGATTAATTATAAATAGAAATACATGTATATTTACAAATCCAAAGCAAAAAAATCTATACAATTATGAACTAAAAGAATTAAATAATATAAACATGATCTTTAAGAGTCAGTGCTAAATATTGGATCTGCTTTATTACTTTAAAATTTGGGGATTTTTTTTAGGAAAATAAATCATTTCTATAAGACATTTAAAAGTATATATGCCCAAAGAACATAAGATTGTCTTAATGTTAAAAATCATGGAAATGCTCCAGGTAATAGATGAAATAAATAATAAATAATTGTGGAATAATTATGAAATAATAAATTTAGCAAATTCATTATTATTAAATAATAGATAATTATAACTAGTTTGCAAATACCATGAGACTAACAAAAGAGCAAAATTATACACAAAAGAAATAGAGGTAAAGACAAATTACCTACCCTACAGTTTTGGTTATGGTTGGCACATACATAAGAGAACTTGATGCTTGGAAGTAGAAAAAAGCCCTGGAAACCTGAGCATCATATATTAGCCTCTACTGATATTATAATAAGAGTACAGTGACCTCACAAGGTCATAATCAGGTGCTTGGCTTCCACTGAATTTGAAAACACAGATTCATCACAGAATGCTCAAGTAGTTTAGCCACACCTGGGGCCTGACAACACAATAACATACTGAGAGGAAATAGGTAAGACATACTCTTCTGTTTCAATTCCTAGAGGAGAGGACTCAAGAAAGCATAAAGTACATGCACAGGATAGGGAGGAGAAAGGGAATATATTAAGTACCTACTATGTGCCAACTACTATGTTAAGTGCCTTAAATACATTTTCTTATTTGATTGTCCCAACAACTCTACAAAGTAGTTGCTATTATTAGTCCCATTTTATAGACAAGGAAACTGAGGCAGACAAAGGTAAAATGATGACCAAAGGTTATACAACTAGGTGTTCTAGTCAGATTTGAGGTCAGATCTTTGAGGTCTGATTTGAACTCAGGTCTTCCTGACTCCAGGTGAAGAGTTCTAGACACTCCCTGGAGTGACCTACTTATCTGGACCAGCCATCAGACCCTGGAGCACTGCCAGGATGATACTTTATTACTGAGAAAGTCTTAACCACCTCTTATCATATCTCTTTCACTTTGTGTCTTCAGTATAATAAAAGATAATCTATAGATCAATACCAGCAATACCTATTCCTTCATTGCTTATAGATGCTAGCTACACACAGCCTTAGTTCTGGGTAGATACCAGGTCACTCTGTCAACGCAAAAAGCTTTGACTGTGTCTTTCAGATTTAAATGGTTCTGCTGTCCAATGAATTTTAGTCCCATTTCTGCCACTAACTAGCTGTGTCACTTGGGAAAATTGTCTCATCTCTTTGGGACTCCAATTTTTTCAACTGTAAAATTAAATTTTTATACATATAAATTTAAAAAAAAATGATGGTTAAATTTCTATTCATCTCTAAAAGAGCATTTCAGTGTAAAGGTACATCATGCTTACAGAGCCGTAACTAGAGATTTTTAGAGCCTGGGAAAGCAGCATGAAATATATGTCTATTGAAGTTAGGGAAGGATACCACTGTGTGAGAGGAGGGAGATAGAATACCTGGGACATTGTTATGAGGTTGGTGGTAGAGAAGCTACCTCATGGATAAAGGCAGGGAGGAGGAAGAACAGTGTTGGGGCATGGGAATAATTCATCCCAGTCTGACAAATGATAATTTCCTAGTTTAAGTAATTATTTTCCCTCACTGGGTTCTAAGCTTTATTGTTTCTACATTGCTAAAGGATAGTTAAGGCAGTTAGTTAGGTGGCACAGTAGATAAAGCACTAGGTCTGAAATCAGGAAGACTTGGGCTCAAATCTGACCTCAAACACTAACTATGTGACCCTGGGCTAGTCACTTAACCCTGTGTGCCTCTGTTCCTCATCTGTAAAATGAACTGAAGAAAGAAATGGCAAACCATTCTACTGTCTTTGCCAAGAAAACCCCAAATGGGGTCACAAAGAGTCAGATATGACTGAACAACAAACAATAACAAAAAAAACTTAAGGACTATGTTGTCATTGCCCCCTAAATATCGTTATTGATCAGTCATTTCAATTGTGTTTGGCTCTTCATGACCCCATTTGAAATTTTCTTGGCAAAGACACTGGAGTGGTTTGCCATTTCCTTCTCTAGATCTTTTTATAGCTGAGGAAACTGAGGCAAACAGGGTTAAGTGACTTGCCAGAGTTACATGTATAGTAAGTGTCTGAGACTGGATTTGAACTCATCAAGATGAATCTTCCTAATTTCAGGCCCAGAATTCTGTCCACTTCACCACCTAGCTGCTCACCCTCTAAATATGGCACCTTTTCAATTCAACACACTGTGGCAAAATCCTATTTATCTTACCTTAGTTTTAGAAAACTACAAATTAGACTGTTACTATTCTAGTCATACTCAGGAAATCAATATCTAATACTAATGCTCTTTAATATAACAACATTAAAAATACAAAAATAAAAAGTGCTTACTATGTATCTGTGTTAAGAAATAACAGAGGAGCAGCTAGATGGTGCACTGGATAGAGCATAGGCCCTGGAGTCAGGAAGACCTGACTTCAAATCCGGCCCCAGACACATAACACTTACCAGCTGTGTGACCTGGGCAAGTCACTTAACCCCATTGCCTGGCCCCCCAAAAAAAAAAGAAAAGAAAAGAAATAACAGATATGATATTTTCACAATAACATCTATCCGATATGTTCACAAAGAAGGAACATTATATATACCTGATTTAATTATTTTTCTTTGCCCATTCAAGAATCAGAGTCACTATCTACTATCTTCTTGAAAGCACAGTGAATGGAAATTCGAAGCTTTTTTGAGTTTACTAATTATATCTTTCTACATATTGCCAAATGCCCAGATAACAGAGCCAGCAAGGATAAAAATAATCATCTGTTTTTTCCTGCCTAGTCTTTGAAGCATAGATCTTCATTCTTGGAAAACTTGATAGATTTCACCTGGAAGCTATGATACAGATTGGAAGATTACATCATTACATATCCAAGAGACATTATTATTCTTAATTAGATGTTAACTACAGGATATCCTTAAGACTCAGTGCCTTTGTAGTCATCAAAGCAGTTCTGTCCATCAATAAACATTATCCCCAACATTCAATTCTCTTTATGTATGCTTAATTTTTGACCTAAATATCTTTGCCCCAGTTTTTTCAGTGACTTTTTTGAAAGAAATGTAAGGGTTCCTGTTTCATTGAATTTTTAGCCCAAATTGTTACATCAGCTTCACCCACTCACTACCAGATTGCATTAGGGAAAGAACATACGGTATTTTAAAACTGTAAGATTTTTACATATGTTCTTTAATCAAAGACCTATTTTTTGTTTATTGTTAGCTCTTTTTTATTCTTTTGTGGTGTTACTGCTAAAGAAAAAATGGATTAAGCCTACTATTTAAAAAAACTGATCTAATGCTTGGTGATGCTTAACATATTTTTGATGCATTAATGCTAGAGCATTAATGTTTATATTCATTTTGGCAACAAATGATAACAAATCATTTCTTAAAAATCCTAGCAATCTTTAGTTATACAGTGCAGTATAGTAGAAAAAGGACTGATGTGACAGTCAAGCAACCCAGAATATCTGGATAACTTTGCCGTTATGTTAAATTGTATGGCTGAAAAACAAGATGAGGAACAAAAAAAAAATTGATAGCCTATGTACTCTACTGGTGCTCATAAATTGTACAGACATTAGGAAGAAATGACCTAGGACCTCAGGGTACTCCCGCGGAAGATTTATGGGATGACATGGGCAAGAATCACATGAGATAGGAAAGCTCTGAGAGGTAGAATCTACATTGTTGGTGGTAGAACCCACATCAATTACATCACAGTTCTATCAGAGTATGAAATAATTTATTGATTAGAGTTAACAGCTTAATCACTGAAATAAATTTCTGTGTTTAGGATTCTCCTAGATGTCTATCTGGCCACTTAAAAAGGGAAGCCCACTTCCTGTCCCTCCCTAAGATGTTCTAAGTAGAAAAGACACATGAAGAGCTATCTGAACTCCAACTCTGTATGGGTTATAAACTGGTCACCATGTGCTAAGTAAGAACAGTAAGCATAAAAATACCACTTCCTTGGAGAATATGATTTCCAACAATTAAGCATTGTCTCTATGAATATGGATGTGTCTGCACCCTCACATTGAAATACTATTAACAGACTTTCAGAGAAGCATCATATGATGGTTCGTGCTATGTGGCTTAACCACATAACAAGAATTCATCACCTCCCAGATTAAACTGGGAGTATATTTAAATGTGTTGGAGAGAAAATATATCGGAGAAGCTAGACAGTCAATTATTCTATATTGTTTTGTAAATCTGCTTTATTGATGCTTTTATGATATTGCTATAACTTATTATTATAACTCCATAACAGACACACACACACACACATACATACCACTAGAACACTCCCTTGTACCAAAGAAATACAATTAAACAAAATAAATCAACACGTTGTTTATGTCTGACAACATAGGTCACGTTCTGTTTCTCAGTTCATAACTTCTTTGCTAAAGGGAGGGAGGCATGCTATTTACCATTATTTTTCTTAAGGAACAAAAATTAGTCACTGCCTGGATCAGAATCCTGAATCTGTCAGTGTTGTATGCCTTTATATGGGGGATATAATGTAAATTGTTTTCCTGGGTCTGCTTACTTCTCTCTACCTCACTTCATAAAAAGTCTTGCCATGTTTCCCTGAATTCTTCATATCCATTGCTTATTATAGCAAAATGATATTCCATTATATTATTTTATCATGATACTCTTAATTCAATTAGTCCCTAAATGATTAGCAGGTACTTTGTTTCCAGTTCTTTGCTGCTACTAAAGTGTTGTTATAATTATTTGTGTAAAAATGGGGCCTCTTCTTGTCTTTGACCTACATAGACAACATACCTTGTAGTGGTAATACTGAATCAAATATTGTTGTTGATCAGTCGTTTCAGCAGTGTCTGATTTTTCGTGACCTCATTTGAAGTTTTCTTGGCAAAGATACTGGACTGATTTACTGTTTTCTTCTCCAACTCATTTTACAGATGAGGAAGCTAAGACAAATATAGTAAAGTGACTTGCCCAGAGTCACACATATAGTAAGTGTCTGAGACCAGATTTGAACTCAGGAAGATGAGTTTTCCTGATTCCAGTCCTGGAACCCTACCCATTGTGTCAACTAACTGCCCCTCAAAAATAATATCACAATAGAGTATCATAAGTCAAGCATGGTTCGTTGACTTTTCATAATATTAAATTGTTTTCTGGAATTGTTGCCCCAATTAACAGCTCTACTAACACCACATATATGTGACTCTCTTCTTATGGACAGCTAGGTAGAGTGCCGGGCCTGGAGCCAGGAAGATTTATCTTTCTGAGTTCGAATCTGGTTTCAGACACTTACTAGCTTTATGACACTGGGAAAGTCACTTAACCCTGCATGCCTCAGGTCTTCACCTATAAAATGAGCTGAAGAAGAAAACAGCAAGCCACTCCAGTACCTTTGCCCAGAAAATACCTAATGAGGTCATGAAGGGAAAGATGTAATTGAACAACAAAAACAATTTTCTAACATGTATCAATTTTATATTTTGTCATCTTTTTTAATTCAGTGGTTTAGATGTTTTAATTTGTTTCTCTTACTGTTAGTATTTTTATATGATTTTTAATGGCTTACATTTCTTATATTGAAAAATATCTGTTCAAATCATCTGAAACTTTATGTATTCAGGAGTAGGTCTTATTATTACCTTTTTAGTTATCATCATTCATCTTATATAAATAGGGATATTTATTAGAGATATTTGTTGTAAAGATTTTTTTCCAACTTGGTGTAATTAAGCAGAATATACCAAATGGCAAGAAATCTGATCTCAGAACCATGAAAATTTAGTCCAAGACCCACCACTATACCATGTTAACTTTGTGGCCCTGGGCAATTGGCTTAACGCTTTAGCACTCTAGGCAGCTCTCTGACTATAAATTGAAGAGAAACTGCTGACCAGCTTCGACAGAGGAGGTTTCCTCATTGGAAATACCCTATTCCAATGAAATCACAGGTCCTGTCCCTATTCTACTTTGACTTTTTTTTTGTTTGAAGTTATTATGTAATCTTATGTAATTTAAATTATCTATATTATTATCAGAGATCACATCTATCCTTTATTTGGTTAAGAATTTCTCCCTAGTCATAGTTGCAGAAAGTGTTTCATTGCATTCTTCTCTAATGTATGTGTATTTAAATGAAGTAATCTTTTATATTGTGTTGTAAATTATATTTTGTTGTATTGCACATCAGAACATCAAATGGAAAGACAACACAAGAAAATTTGCTGGTGGGACAGAGTAGCTGTCCTGTGACTCATGACAAAAGGTTGAATTCACCCTGTTCAGAAATGGCATTTTTTGTAGAGGCCATTTTATGTCTGTTTCTAAATGCTGTAATCTATCTTAAAATCAACCTTGTACATGGATGGATAAACATGGTGCAAGATATAAAGACCAGAATCACTAGGGCCAATAGTTCATGCATTTTACCTAGTATACACACACTAAATTTTTGTGCCCAGAAGTGATTTGTCCCTGCCTTTTATTATAAACACAAATGCCCAAATCTGTCTCTGGCAAGTAGATGCTAGAGTAAGCAGGCTGCTTAGTCTTCAAGTTCACCCTAAATAAAACAGATGTGGTATAATAAATCAGTATCTTATGATCTTGACATGAATCTTTTTTTTTATTTCTATAAAGGGTACTTTGGTTAGTGTTGGTGCTTGTGGACTATTAGTTAATATTTTAATTTTGCTAATATAAGACGGAGCAGCTGGGTGATACAGTGGATAGAGCATTGAGCCTAGAGTCAGTAAGACCTGAGTTCAAATCTGGCCTCAGACACTTACTAGCTATGTGGCCTTGAGAAAGTCACTTAACCCTGTTTGCCTCATCTGTAAAATGTGCTGGAGATGACTCCATTATCTTTGCCAAGAAAACCCCAAATGGGGTCATGAAAAGTTGTACATGACTAAAATGACTGAACAAAAATGAAAAACCTTTTATATTTAGTTTTTTTACCCACTTGGAGAGTACTGTGGTAAATAATTTAAGATCTTGGTGTAGATCTAATTTTTGTCAAACTTCTTTCCAGTTTTCCCAGCAATCCTGTGACAATATAATAAGGTAAATGTTTGATTGTTGAAGTTAAGCAATAGTTCATATGAGTACAATAATATTTTACTACATTTTCCTATGAAAAACATCAATCAAAATTACAATTGTTTCAGTCACATATCCCAACTTTGGTAGTGATTTTTAGAACTTGTTTTCCTGAAAAGTTCATTAGACACATTTTTAATATTTCTACTAATATCTGATTTAGCATGAGTTTAAAATAATCTCTCATGTTTCTGGTAACTCTGTAGTGATTCTAATTGAAATATAATCAAGCAGAAGACTATAAGTCAATTAAAATTATTTAAATGGATAATTGGGCTAGTTTTAAGTAAAGATTTAATAGATTCTTAAAATCCAATGAATTCAGAAAAATTTTTAAAAATTTTCTAAAATGGACTTGCATGAATAGACAATGAAACATACCTCCCTTCTCTCAGTGGAGTGGCAGGGATTTACAGAAGCAGAATTTGCATACATTGTCTAACGTCAACGTCAATTGTTTCTACTTAATTATTTTGCTTTGTTATAAAGGAAGGTCTCAATTCCAGGGTATGAGGGGGTATAAAAAGAAATTCTGTAATGGAAAAAAGGCATCAATAGAGCTTATTTTAAGACATATTAATAAATGTAATTACCTTACTTGAGAGTTTATTTCCCCAAATAAAATACCATTTCAAAGTTGACCAATGACTTTCACATTACTCATATTACCCACTGTTGTGGGCATTATGAAATTTTACAAATGTTTTGATTATAAAGAGATGAGTTCCTGACAACTGAAAAAGGGAAGAAATCTACATTAATATTCTATGGGAGATTTGAGAGGTCTCAAAGTGAACTGCAATTAAATATATGTCTTAATATGAAATTGAATCTTTTCTAAGAGTAGATATTTATATAGCCTTTTCAAGTTTGTCAAATGCTTTATATATTTTATATTTTTGGAGCCTCATGACAGCTTTGTGAGCTATATAAAGATGTTATTATCCCCATTTTTCAATGAAGAAATGATGCTTGCACTATGAAGGACAAGATTTGAATCCAACTTTGTGTCCTCTATGCAACACTGCCTTAAAAGCACTTAGCATCCACAGATTGGTCTTTCTTTTTCAGCTTTGGCTTTGGTTTCAATTTATCTTCCCTTCATTTTCTCAAGAGAGATTCAAGCACCACTAATTTCAGAAGCATGGACTCAGTTTTAGGGAAAATGCCTCAGCATGTTAGTTGTTTTTGCTTTTCTTTTCAAGAACAGTCTATTTGAAACAATTTCCTTAGCAGCTGGAAAAACTCCAATCTCTCAGGCAATTGAACACCATTTTAAGCATGAACCAGCTAGAGCCAAATGCCAGTGCTAATATGTGAGGTGTTCAGTAGAAAAATCAGGCCAATATTAGTAACCATTAGATGTGCAGGTGACTATGTAACTATCATATTAACCTGTTCATTTAGAGCATGGCACAACCTGTTTGAGAGAAATTCAGTCACAGGATACCACGACAGGTTATTGGAGCCTTCTTGACCCACAAAATACTACAGTAAGGCTAAATTATTCACTACTAAAATTAGAGGAAATGAATTGAGAATGAAATCAGATGCCTTTCACAGGTATATCTAGGCAAAGTATGCTAAACAAGTGATGCTTAGCAAAGTGCCTAGCATCTAGAAGGTGCTTAATAAATGTTGATTAATTAATTGGAAAAAATCACAAAGGAAAAATATAGCATTTCAATTACATAAAATTGAAAAGTTTTTGCATTAAGAAATCAATGCATCTGGGCTAAAAAGAGAGAAATTAAGAATCAGAAAAATCTTTGCCTCAAATATTTCTGATAAAGGTCTGATTTACTCTAGAAGTAAGGAATTAACACAAACATATGACTAAGAGCCATTTATGAATGGTTCTTTTGTTGTTGTTCAGTCATATCCAACTCCTTGTGACCCCATTTGGGTTTTTCTCAGCAAAGATACTTGGACTGATGTGCCATTTCCTTCTCCAGCTCATTTTACAGATGAGGAAAGTGAGGCAAGCAGAGTTAAGTGACTTGCCAGGGTCACACAGCTAGTAAGTGTCTGAGGCTGGATTTGAACTATGGTCTCTGATTCCAGACAAAGCTCTATCCATTGAGGCACCTAGCTGCCTCCATTTCTGAATGGAGAAGTGATCAAAAGAGAAGAATGAAACATTTTGCAAAGCATTGCAAACTATTATCCAATATGAAAGATTATTTCAAATCACTAAGAGTAAGAGAAATAGACATTTAAACAATTTTGAGGTTTCACTCACACTGAACAAATTAGCAACAACACAAAAGATGTGAAATGGTCATTAGTCCCAAGATGAGTTTATTATCCCAGTTTCACTAGTCATCTGCCAGACATTCAAGAAACAGGTGCTTAGAGAGATATACAACAGGAAAATCAACAACCCTGTCAGCTAATAACCACTGCTAAGCCTAGCATGGGAGTTGGGAGGAGATGCTCAAGTATAGAATTATAGCAGCCTTGGCTACATAACATATAGGGATATATCTAAGGATCATCTCCATATCCTGGCTTTTCAAACTCCCAGGCTCTCTCATTCTTGAAGGAGGCTTCTGCCTTTCCTGACCCTAATCCCCTTTAACTCTAATGTTGTTTCTCTGTCAATCATTTCCAATCTGTCTTGTATATAGCTTGTTCATACATAGTTATTGCATATTATCTCTTCCATTGGATTGTGAATTCTTTAAGAACAAGTATTTTCTTTTGCCTTTCTTCCTATCCCTAACATTTAGAAAAGTGCTTTGAACACATTAGATAATAAATGTGTGCTTACTGACCAAATAATAGGTAATGGGTTAGAAATGCAAATGCTGTTCTTCATCTAAAGGGCAGAAATAACTTTAACAATTGGCTAAAGAGTTTCATTCAGGTGGGAAAAAGTAAGACAGAGGATGAATCACAAACAAACTCAAACTTAAATACATGGGTGTTGAGAAATCTTAGAGGATAGAAAGGCAAGCTTAGAAGCATGAAACTCAGAGAATAATATTTGGAGGTCAGATAGGAAAGTTTCTCATTCAGGAGTATGTAACAGGGTTATTAGATGATAGATCAGAATTTCTTAATGAAATAGATTAATTGATTTCTAAAAACTCTTCCACCTATATGATTCTACCTTCCATTAAGAGCAGTATTTTTTAAAATAATTCTACTATATTTTTGATGCGTTATTTTAAAATTATATTCATTTCTGGGACATATGCCACCCATTTTTTTATACATCAAGCCACCTCTTATAACAAAAATTTGAAAACAAAAAATGATCCAATAAAACTAACAAATATGTCAAAGAATCTGACAGTATATACAATATTTCACAATGATAGTTTTTTAATTGTGCAATGAAGAGAAGAAAGTGTATTTCCTTAACACTTGTCTAGGTACAAGCTTGGTCACTGTAATTATCTAATGTACTGTTCAGTTTGTTTTGATCTGTTTTGTTTTGTTGTTCTATCCATTTTCATTGCTGTAGTTATTTCTGTACATTATTTTCCTTTTTTTACTTACTCTATATCAGTTCATACTTCTTCCCATCATTCTCTGAGTTTTTTTTTCATATTTTTAATTCCTAAATTCATGTATTAAACTTGTTAATCTAGCTCCTGACTGATGGGTATCTACTCCTCCCCTCCATTATCTGTAAGGCAAAGAAATGTGGTAACCGCATTTACTCAGCAATGATGTTTTAATGTTAACAAATTGTTAATAACTGGCAATCTCCTTAAAAAGTAAAAATAACATTCTCTGGATGATAGGAAGTTTGGCCAATGGATAAGTGGTAGATAAGCCCCTAGTTATCATTAAAAATGGATGAGGAATCTAGCTATGGCACCTAGCAGTGGAGCTACTTGCCCAGAAAGAAACACTCCATCTAGCAGGGAGGTATCCCATAGAGGGTGTTTCACAGAAAAAGTATTGCTATCATTATTTTGGTAGAAAAGAAAGAGCCTCCTTGTCACACACAGCAATGGGATCTCTGGTTCAAAAGATATTAATATTTTGTTCATTTTATTCCTAAATCTATTTACAGAATGATGGACTAAGTTACATGTCTACCATCTGAGTATTATTGTAGCCATCTTCCCTCAGTCTGTCCATCATTGATTATTTATACCTTTTGTCACCTTGGCCAATTTGATGGGTGTGAGATAAAATGTCAGAGTTGCTTTCATTTGTTTTTGTTTTATTATTAGTGATTTGGAGAAATCTTTCATATTTGTTAAGGTTTACTAATAGTGTGAAATTCTTGTGAGAAATATTTGTATCTTCTGACCATTTATGCAATGTTGAATGATTCTTAATCTTCTATATTTGTGTTAATTCCCTATACAGGGTATTCTTAAAAGTCTTAGTTCAGTTTTAATCTAAGCTATTAAAGCTTAAATTTGCACTAGACATTTGAGATGCATTGTATCTTTTGATTTTCAGACCCTTAACAAGGATATTTAGTGCAAAGGTTTTAATCATTACAAAATTTTCCTTCTTTTCTTTCCAGCCATTTCCAAATCATGATGTCTATACTCTAGCCATCCTCAATCTCCTCATGTCTTTCTCAATGGAATATGGACTCTGCCCTGGAAACCTTGGACTGGTAAATTGTCCTACCTGGAACCAGATCCTTATATTACTTCCTAGGCATTTTCAAAATATTCCACTGCTCATATGCTGATCTCTTTATAACTCCTCTTTATGTGTTGTTCTTCACTAGCATACAAGCTATTTGAGGGCAAAGATGATCTTATTTGCTTGTATTTGTATCCCTAGGACTGAAAACAAAAAGTGCTGCCCCATACTAAGTGCTTAATAAATACTTTATTTATTCAGTCCTCATTCATTACCAAAGCTGCTTTGATTTTATTTATGCAAAACATTTCCAATTTCTCATAATTTAAATGATTTATTTCATTTTTTTATGATTTCCTTTATCCCTAATTTATTTAAGAATTTCCACCTTAGCTATACTTGCAAAAATACCTAATCTCATTCTCTTTTATTTTTTCATGTTTTGACATCTTGTTCTCAGGTTCTGTATTTATTTTGAATTTACTGTGATATATTGGATAAAGTGTTGCTCTAAACTTATATTTTCCTAGATTTTTCCAGTTTCCCCAGGAGTTCTTATCAAATAGTAGAGTCCTCACCATATGGTTTATGTCCCAGGTCAAATTTATCAAACATTGTTATTGGGTTAGATGCTTTCTGACTCTTGATCATGTAATCTGTTCCAGTGATAAACTTTCCTATTTTTTAACGACTATGAACTAGTTTTGGTGAGTAGTGCTTTATAATATAATTCAAAGTCTGGAAGTACTACTTTCTCCTTCATTCATACTCTTTCTCCATTGTTTCCTTTGAGATTCCAGATTTTTTGTTTTTCCCAATGACTTGTTATTATTTTTGATTGGTACAACATTAAATCTATAAATTAATTAAGGTAATATTGTCATTTATTATATGGGCATGGTCCAACCATAAGCAAGGAATATTCGTTCTATTATCTATCATTCTTTATTTCTTTAGAGTGTGGGGTTTTTTTGGGGGAGGTATGTTTCTCTAAGTCTTAATTATGTATTGATAAACTCAGATATTTTGCATATTCTGTAGTCACTTTGAATGAGATTTCCCTTTCTTATAATTTCCTCCTTTATCTTATTTATATAGAGAAGTGTTGATCATTTTAATGAATGTATTTCATATACTACAACTCTTCTGAAACTATTAATTGTCCTAATTAGCTTTTTTGCTAACTCTTTGATATTTTCTGAGTAAAACCATCATGTCATATGATAATAGTAATAATTTTATTTCTTTTTCCCCCTAATGCTTATGACTTTAATTTCTTTTTCTTGTCTTATGGCTATTATTAGTATTTATAGAGCTATGGGAAATAAGAGTGGAGATAGGAGACAGTTGCTATCCTGCTGGATAAACTGATAAAATTTTAGTGCTTGCCAAATCACAATTAATGCCAGATTTTGATTGTGGATATAGCTTATTTTCATATCTAAAATGGACCTTCTGAGTTTATGCTTTTAAGGAGTCTCATTTATTTACATTTTTTTTAGCATAAATAAGCTTAGTGTTGCAAGAATAGAAAGTTTGTAAGCAGTCATATTGAGAAAGGTTTTCTTTAACAGATTTCATACTCGATGTTGGAGGTAAAAGATTCTGGAAGTTTATTAAGTGAGGGCAGGAGGCAGAGACATGGTTAGAACTGTGCTTTAAGAAAATAGCTTTGTAAGCTAAATTGATGTTGAGGAACTAGGTGATGAGGGCCATGCACTGCAATGGCAGTTATGTAAGTAGAGAGGAGGGCACTTAGATGAAAGGTGTTTCAAACTTAGAAAAAAACAAGATATGACAACAAATTGTCATATGTAGCAAGGGAGAGGAGTTGAGGACAATACCTAGGTTGTAGATCATGGTAAAATAATAGAGAAATTCATAAGAGGGAAGGTTTTGGCCTAAAGAAAATGAGTTTTATATTGGAAATGCAGAATTTGAGAACTGATGGAACATCCAGTTTGAGATGTTCAAAAAGCAGTTAATGGTGTATAATTCTAGCTCAGGAGGGAGACTAAAACTGAACATATGAATGTGTGAATGATCTGCAGACTGATGATAAGTAGAACCTATGGGAGCTGAGGAAATCACCAAGTAAGATAATATGGAAGGAGAAGAGAAGGAAGCCCAAGATTGAGCAGTGGGGATGGGGGGGTTGCCTTTAGTTATGGTTTATTTAGGTAGGAGGTAGGGGAAGCTGGGTGGTGCAGTGGATAGAGAACTGGGCAAGACTCATTCTCCTGAGTTCAAATCTGGTCTCAAACACTTAACTAACTGTATAACCCTGGGCAAGTTATGTAACCCTGTTTGCATCAGTTTGTCATCTGCAAAATGAGCTAGAAAAGGACATGGCAAACCATTCCAGTATCTTTGCAAAGAAAACCCCAAATGGGGTCATGAAGAGCCAGACACAACTGAAAACAATTCATAGGTATGGGTATGGTATTTGGGATCCCTTGAGTTCTTTTGCTTTGGAAATATCATATTTCTTTTTCCAACTTCACGTAATTGCAGAATAATATTGAGTCATTCAAACCTACTGCTTGAAAAATTATGTGTTATTGAAATTTTGAAATTTAATTACAATGTTCCTTGGAGTTTCAAGTGGAGTTTTATTTTTCTCCTAGAGATGGTCTATGGATTTCATTGATTAGGGTTTTTTTTTCTTTATTCCAAATTTATGAGCATTTTTAAAATATATTTGTTATGTTTTCATGAAAACTCTATGATCTTTAAAATATCTATTTTCATCTTGTCTACATGGTCAGGTGATTTAGCTCCTAAAATGTTCACATACTATTTTGATGTTACATTTTCTTTCTCTTCTGCCTAATTTTCTTCTACTTCTATGTATTTATATTAAAAAAATTTCATTTTTTTTCTTTTAGAGCTTCTGCTACTTTGAGAAAAAAATTTCTATTGTGTTTTCCAAATTCAGTTCTCTTTATTTGTATTTTTTTCAATGTTGCGTTAAGAACTCTGGTTTCTGACCTAACTTTATTCTTAATGTATAATTTTTAAAAATTTGCTTGTCTTTTGAACTAATTCTGGGGTTTCCTAAAGTTATTCCATGATTTCTAGAACACATTTTTTATTAATAATTTGTTTTCATTTCTATCATGATACAATAATTGTTCATATTGTTCTCTCAATTTTTGAATTTTTACTCTCTGAACTTTGTTTCAAGCCATTAATGGATTTTGCTTCAAAAAGACTATGTGCTAATCTCCTTCTCTCTCAAACCATATCTGTTGAGACCTCTTAGGAACATCAACAATTTAAATGTATATGGCTTTTCAAGCTTTGTAATATGTTTTTCCTCAACTCTGTGAGGTAAGTAGTGCAAAAGTAATGTTATTCAATTGTACAGATGAGAAAATTGAGGCTTTGAAAGATTAAGTGGCACACCCATAATAATCTAGTGTCTTCAAGCAGGATTTGAACATGGGTCTCTTGATTCTAAGTCCAATAGTTGATCCATTATGCCACCCTACTAATAAAGGAATACTTAAAACCTGTTATCTGTGACCATCTAATCTTATTAGTGGATAATGGCTATCCTATATTTGTTAGATTGATGGCTTATAAGAGTTATTTGCCATTATTTTCATACCATATCTTTCATCTCAATATGCTGATGTTGCCAAAAAGTTAGATAACATAATGATATGTAAAGTTTTCAGACTTACAAAGGAAATAATCATCCTGACCACAGAGAGGTGGTAGAACTAGCTCCTTTTTTGGTACATTCATAATCACATCAATAAACAACAAATCCTGTATATGTTTAGAAGTATCTTATTAGAAATGAAACTAATAAAGACAATTCAATATTTTAATAGGATCCACATGCAATTTTAAAAATTCAATGTATAGTAAAGTTGTCAACATTATTTCTGAAAGTCTCAGGAATTATCCGGATTTCAACATTCATATTACTCATGGATTGTAAAACATCTTCTTCCTTATTTATATCTTTCCTCAAAACCTTTAATTTCTTTTTTTAATATGAAGTCTTAGTAACTCTAAAAAAAAAACATTCAATCTAGAAACTATTTACATCTCCCCACATGCTCTTTTGGTCTTTGTTGGCCTCTACCAATCTTTACATATTTTTTAATCTTTATGCAAATTACCCTAAAACTTTGATTTCAGATCACTTTTAATATGTACCTGGACCAAAAATACTCATATTTTGACATTAGTTGGTCATCATCTTTAATATTTAAATAAGTGAATCACTTGATTCTTTTCAGCCTTAGTAATTAACTTCAAACTGTGTTGGATTTGGCCTGCTTTAAATGATCATCTGATAGTCAAGTCACATAAATAATAAACAATTCACACCTTTTTTTGTAATCATTGGTGGCACAAGGTTCACAGCCTACTTAAAAGGAGATTTTGGAGGAAGTATGATTCTATCAGTGTACAGATAGAAAATGACGTGGGGATGAAACTTTGCATATCTCAGCCTAGTATGTTAGAGAATACCTAACCCTAAAAGAAAACATTTCAAATTAGAATTTGGAGAACTCTAAATGGCTTTCCTTTACAGGACAGTTTCCCTAAATATAAGTGCCTGGGGAGAACAGAAAGGAAAATAAAAATAAAAAGGAGAGAGAAGAAAAAATTGTGAGACAAATCTGATTATCCAAATCTTTCAGCAATTGTGAGTCCACTTTAGCCATAGAGTTTATTTTAAAGTCTACTTTTGGAGTAGAGCAGAGAGGTTAAATGACTTACCAAAAGTAAGGAGGTAGGAAGTTTCAGGGCTGAGATTCTCATCTAAGTCTTCTGACTTGAAATCCAACATTCTTATACTTCTGGTGGAAGATTTTTTTTAATGAGAAATTTGAGATAGTTTTTAGTGATTCATAATGATTTAGACAAAAGCTATATTTTATTTCCTAAACTTCTCTTTTAACTTGCATTTTAGAAACTATAAGCAATAATCTATACCCATTTAAGTGTCCACCAGAATTCCATGACCATTTTGTTTGCTACACAGATAGGGATTTGATGTGTCAGGTCATGTTCACAGATAATGACATATCATAAAAGTTTGATGCAACACTGTTAGCTTGTCCGTATAAACAAGTGTTGTAAGAGGATTTTGCTATATTTTACTTGTGATTTTATAAATTCTAGCAGGCAAACATGGAACTTCTTTTTTTAAAAAAATCATTCTCTCCATGATTTTTATCCAACTGGTTGGCTTCCAAAATATTTAAATTCATTTATAAGCCAAGAACTAGACATATATTTTAAAATAGATGTTCAAAGCTGGCAAGCCTTACAGATGATTTTGGTCTTCACTATAGCTTATAAGTATCCCCAAGTCATATGGGCAGTAAGACTGTAAGAACAGTTTCTCTAATAATCACAGCAGTTTATTGCCTGTATGTATTTGCCTTATCAGAAGACCTGCCATGTAACTACTTATGGTAAACAGAGTCCCCAAATCTCTAGACCATAGTTACTTTCAAGGCAAATGTTCTCTTGGATCACATTATATAAATATTTGATGTTTAAAGCAACAGCACCTGACAGGCTTGGCATAAGATATTCTATTTCATCTTCCTGAGCCTTTTAAAGACTACTTTCTAAACAGACATATATTTAAATTGTAGGAGTCATCAAATCCAGCAGCTCCATTACTTACTATGAAGTAGTTTCAAGCAGGAGCCTGAAAGACCACACTTAATGGATTATATTATCTTTAAGAAGATCACTTAGACAACTTGGAAAACTCTTAATTTACTCTTTGTCTTAAGGTGATGTGTCCTTGATACTCAGAATAGAGTTTTAAGAATGGTGACACAAACTTTAGTGGGCAAGGAGAAGTCTAAAAGTTAAATTACATGGGAATCGAGGAAATGTAAATGGACCTTCAATGGCCTAATAAGCAAAAGCATTCATTATGTGCTATTAAAGTCATTAATTTCTTTCCAAGTCTAAAGATGCACCGATCTAAAATTGTGTACCTTGTTTCCTTCAAATCTTTGACTATCCCACTTAAAATTTCCCTTCCCTTCCCTGTTTTGCTTCCTTGTTATTGTTATTTTTTGTGGGGTTTTCCTAGATCAGACTATGTCTTTCTATCTGGGCTAGAGGCAACTCACCCTAATCTCACTGCTTTGATCCATTTAGTTTCCACCCTGCCATGGTTCACACATCCTTAGGCAAGCTAATGGTTTTGGATCCTGAAGGCTAACAATATTACTGCCAGACTTAGTGAAAATACCTCATTGACTATAGCCCTGTGGCAAAGAACTCCTGAGCTCAAGTAATCCATAAGCTTCAGTCTCCCATGTATTTGAGATTACAAACATAAGCTATCATGCCCACCCTCCCCCTTTTACTTAAAGACCAGAAACAACATCTGATACAATTTTAAAGAAGAAAATATCTAAAATTTTCAGATATGTTTATTGGGTTTCATTCAGTCTATCAATAAACATGTATAAATTGCTTACTATCTACCAGGCCTATGTTAAGCACTGGGGATAAAAAGAAAGACAAAAACACAGCCTGTGCACACCACAAAAAGCTCACATTCTAATGGGAGAGAAAATATGCAAATAACTATGTACAAACAAGATATAGAAAGGATAAAATGAAGATAATCAATAGAGAGAAGGCACTAGAATTAAAGAGGGATGAGGAAAGATTTAATTTTAACTAGAAGTTGAAGGAAGCTAGAAAGGAGAAAATTCCAGGTGTGAAGGATAGCCAGTTAAAATGCCCAGAATAGGGAGATGTAATGTCTTTTTTAAGGAACAGAAAGTTGGCCAGTTTCACTGGATCACAAAGAATATGGTAGCATGTAAGATAAATCAGGCCTGGAAATATAAGGGTAGGAAGTGGAGAGGGAGCACTAGGTTATGAAAGGATTTAATGCCAGAGGATGTTATATTTCAACCTGGAGGTTATAAGGAAAAACTAGACTTTATTGAGGGGAATGACATGATCAGACCTACAGTTTAGGAAGGTCATTCTGAAAACTGAGTGGAGGATGGATTGGAGTGGAGTTGTGTCAGGGAGACCAGCTAGTAGGCTATTGAAACAGTTCAAGCTTGAAGTGATGAGGATCTGTACCTTGGTGATGGAATCAGAGGAGAGAACAGGGAGTGCATAAGAGATATTATAAAATTGGCAGACCTTGGATTGAATATGTGGAAGAAAAGAAAGGAGACTTAAATATGACACTGAGGTTTAGGGCCTGGGAGACTAGAAAGATGTTCACACTCACTTGGCAATAATAGGAAAATTAGGAAAAGAAAAGACTTGGGGAAGGGGGAAGAATTCAATTTTGTATTTTTGAGTTTAAGAGGTCTACAGGACATCCAGTCTGAGATATTCAGTAGGTAGATAGAATAGGTCCAAAAGAAATGTAAGAGTGGGGGTTCTGCTTCCAGGAGTCAAGATGACAGAGTAAGAAGGAAGTTGCTCTCACTGTCCCTTACTAATGTCTGAAAGTCTAGAAAAAAATCACTCCAGGAAAAACCCTGGAACAGATGAACCAGCAGAAAGATGGGGTGCAGCAGTCCTGTAGCCCAGGAAGCTTGAGGGATTAACTGGAAAGGCCCCACTTGCCCTGGGGGAGGGGAGCAGTACAGAATGAGAGGCATCCCAGCAAGCTAGTGGAAAGCCCCCCTCAGCATGCCAGGAGGAGATCTTGAAACCCAGGTGGTAGAGCAGGCAATCACCAACACCAGGACCCTTGAGTGCCTCAGTAGAGACAAGGGGAACCAGTGGAAACTGGCTCAGAAAACCACCAAGTGCCATGGTGTTCTATGGCAGCCAAGTCTCTCAGTGCCTCAACAAAACTCTGGGAAGTGCAGTTCCAAGAGGGAAAGCCCCAGGCAGAGAAATATCCATCTAAAAGGAGTCAAAGAAAGAGAAAGCAAGGAAAGGCCTGGGTGAGAAGGCAACCTCCAGGGGCCAGACTACCCAATCCTACCCCTAGAGTTTCAGTGTTTTTGATTCCAGGCCAACACCAGGTTAGCTGCCAGAACCCTACAGCCTCCAACTGCCAGCATCAGAAGCCACAGCACACAAAACCAGTGACCAGGCACTGGGCTCCCAACACAAGAAACTTAGGTCAGTACCCCCTGCTCCCCAGCAGGGGAGCTCAATCCTTTTAAAGGCTAGGAAATAAGCATAAACCATGAGCAAAAAGAAGCATACTACAGATCCTTATTATGGGAACAGTGAAGATCAAGGCAAAAATTCTGAAGAGGATAACATTGTCAACAAACCCACATCTGGAACCTCAAAAGGGAATATGAATTGGTCTGCAGCCCAAAAAGCCTTCTTGGAAGAGCTCAAGAAGGATTTTAAAAGTCAAATAAGACAGGTAGAAGGAAAATTGGGGAAAAAAATGAGAGGTATGCAAGAGAGAGTCAATAGCTTGGAAAAGGAAGGACAAAAATTAATTGAAGAAAATAACTCCTTAAAAAGCAAAATTGGCCAAACAGAGAAGAGACAAAAACTCATCGAGGAGAATTCCTTAAAAAATAAAATGGGCCAAATGGAAAAGGAGGTACAAAATCTTATAGAAGAAAACAATTTGTTAAAAATTAGAATTGGGCAAATGGAAGCTAATGACTCTATGTGAGAGCAAGAATCAATCAAACAGAAACAAAAGAATGAAATAATAGATGAAAACATAAAATACGTCATTGGTAAAAACAACTGACCTGGAAAATAGATCCAGGAGAGACAATTTAAAAATTATTGCTTTACCTGAAAATCACAATGGAAAAAAAAAAGAGCCTGGACAGCATCTTTCATGAAGTCATCAAGGAAAACTTCCCTGAGGTCCTAGAACTGGAGGGTAGAATAGCCATAGAAAGAATCCACTGATCACCTCATGAAAGAGATTCCAAATTGAAAACACCAAGGAATATAGTAGCCAAATTCCAAAATTACTAGGTCAAAGAGAAAATACTGCAAACAGCCAGAAAAAAAAGAACAATTTAAATATCACAGAATCACAGTCAGGATTACACAGGATTTCACAGCTTCTAGATTAAAAGATCGTAAGGTGTGAAATACAATATTACGTAAGTCAAAGGAGCTTGGATTACAATCAAGAATCAACTACCCAGCAAAAATGAACATAATCTTTCAGGAGAAGAGATGGACATTCAATGAAATAGGGGGCTTCCAAACCTTCCTGATAAAAAGACCAGAGGTCAACAGAAAATTTGATCTTCAGATACAAGACTCAAGAGAAACATAAAAAGGGAAAAGAACTCCAAAGATGAAGGACAAGAGGAACAAGATGAAGAAAAGGAAGTTAATAGAAAGAGCACAGAAGCAACACAGTGTCTTCCTTGCTGCAGACAGAGCAAATCAATAAAAAAGACAGTTTTTCTTTTCTTTTCTTTTCTTTTTTTGGTGGGTTTTTGTTTTGTTTACTTTTGATTTATAGAAGTGCACAAAGCTGCTCTCTTTTCCTCTCATCTCCTGGGCACACTGCAGCCCCACCTTTATGCTGTTTTGATGGTATTGGCTGCAAGTAACCTGTGAAAGTGAAAGAACCCACAAGTTTGGAGAGACAGGGGGTGGGATGGGGTGTTATTTATGCTTTAATTTTAAGCAGGAGCCTGCAGAGATAGGAGCCCACTGAGGGTGTATCTGAGAGCAGTTGCAGAAGAAGTTGAATGAAGACATTATTATTCCTTCAGTGTCTGTGAAGGCAAGAACCAAGGTGCCAGGCAGCATGGAAGTCCTGTAGGCAGTGGGCTGCAAGGTACCAAAACACACATAGACAAACGATGGACTTGTGCATATTTATGTGAAAGAAGATACTCGGAAGTAGAAGTATTATTTCATCTATGACCTTTGTTTTGCATCTTGTGAATTTTCCAGAGGTAAATGTATATAAATATCTACTTAGTGTTAACCTATGTTGTTCTCAGCATCTGTTACCTTGAAACACTTGTAAAGTAGAACTGCTTTAAGCTGATGATATGCTCCAGGAATTACTGCCTCATTTCATGGGCATTCAGATGTGTACATATTATACTGAGTCTAATATCTACTTAATTAAGTTATATTTATGCTTTCTTATGTGTAATAAAATATACCTCCTTAATGTTCTGTCAAAAAAAAGAAAAAAAGAAAAAGAAATGTAAGACTGGAGTTCAGCAGAGAGATTAAGGCTAGATAATTAGATTTCAGAATCATCTGCATAAGGATGATAAATGAATCCCTGGGAGCTGATCATATCACCAAGTGAAATATAGAGGAAAAAGAGAAGAAGACCGAGGACAGAGAGACTTGTGCGACACCAATGGTTAGCTTGAAGGCTATGAACAAAGATCCAGAAAAGGAGACTGAGTGGAAACAGTCATATCAATAGGAGATACTAGAAGAGAGCAATGTCAAGAAAACCTTGTTGTTGAGTAATTTATTACTACCTACTCTGCATGAACCCATTTGAAGTTTTCTTGCTAGAGATACTGAAGTGGTTTGTCATTTCCTTCTCCAGCTCATTTTACAGATGAGGAACTGAGGCAAACAGGATTAAGCAACTTGCCCACTGTGCTAGTAAGTTTCTGAGGCTGGATTTTAACTCAGGTCCTCCTAACTCCAGGGTGTGTTGTCTATTTACTGCTCTATCTAGCTGCATGAAACACCTAGAGAGTGAGTATCCCAGAGAAGAGGGTAATTGTGTCAAAGGCTTAAAAGAAGGTCAGAAATATGAGGAATAAAAAAAGGTCATTAGATCTGGGAATTAAAAGATAATTAGTAACTTTGGAGAGAGCAGTTTTGATTGAACAATGAGGTCAAAAGCCAGACTGTAGAAAGCTAAACAAGAGAAGAAAGGAACTAGAAGCACCTCTTCTATATGGCCTCTCTCAAGGAGTTTAGCCAAAAGAGGGAGGAGAGATATGGGATGATAGCTGGTGGGGATTCATGCATCAAGTGAGGGTTTTTTGAGAATGGGGGAGACATCAGCATGTTTGTGGACAGTAGGGAAGCAGCCAGTAGACAAGGAGAGATTGAAGCTAAGTGAGAGAGTGGGGGTGATAAAGGAGACAATAAGCTTTAAATGAGCCTTTGAACTTCAAATCAAGTTCAAGTCTATCTGGTTAGTTGTAAATGAACATTCATGTTAAGCCAGCTAGTTTAAATTCTCTGATGACAAATAACTGAAAGTTCTTTATTGCCTAACTAGCACAATTGGTCAATTTGAGACATATCTGTTGCTGTAAAGTGTCAGCAGCAAAGTAGTGAGAAATTATTGATGTTTCCATTTCTTGTCATTTTCCCTCCAAGCAATTTTTATACAAAAATTAGCATCAACCCTGCCACCCCCAACAAAACAAAACAAAACCTTAGCTACAGTTTTCTACTTTTTTTAAAAAGGTAAATATAAGGAATGAAAGAAGAGAAGAAAAAGCAAAAGAGTTTCTGTTATGAACTAAATATGTCACAGTATATTTATATGACAAATATGGTAGCCTAATTAATTAAAATTAATTGCAATAAAGGCCCCAAATCATAGAGTTGTTTAAGGAACACACTGCAAAGTTTTAATACATATGACTAGATTAATGTGTCATCAAGTAGAGGTTCCCATAGATAATCCTTAATGAATAAATTGTTTACATTAACAAATTCATTATTTATATGTTCATTGTTGTTATTTATTGTGTGAACAGTAGCCTGGAGTAGTGCTAATCTGACTCAGGGAAACCTAGATTCAAAATCCACTTCTAACACTTACTAACTGTGATTTAAAAAGGTTCAAGAGACTGTTTCTGGATAATTTAATTATTTTATTAATAAGGCCAACAGGTTGTTAATAAAAGGATAGTCATTTGACTGTCTCCTTTAGACCAAAGACTGTCATGGTGGAAGACTCACAGTTTATATACCCTTCAAAACAGTAGATGATCCATCAAACAGCAATCAAATCTAATTTCTTAATGTGATTGGAGGTGGGCTATGTTAAAATGAAGGACTGAGTATCTCTTGGATAAGGAAAGCATCTCTATACCAAACCACCCATAGCTCTAGGCTATCAATTCGAAGAATGTTCACCCTTTTCAAAGAGTTGGGGGCTGAAAGTGACCCCTGGACAGAGAAATTCTCTCTACTCACCCCCAGCTTTCAGCTATCTAGACAAAAGGATATCTCTACATTCAAGCTTAAGTAGAACACAGTTGGCTTCCCCACTCTAGATTATACACCTTGCAAAAAGTTGGGTGGGATCTGACTAGGATCTGAGGAGAATTAATGCAATCTCATTATCGATAATATCCTACAAGAAAATTGAACTTAAAGTCAGGACTTTAGAAGAAGAGGGGGAAGCTCCAAATCTCCCCAAGATATTGGTTATTAATGCTCATTTCCCACATAGCTATGTGACTATAGATTTTAATTTCTTCATCTGTAAAACAGAAATAATCATATCTATAGTGTCCACATTTATAGAGTTGATGGGATACTCAAATGAGACAAAACATTTAAAACACTTTACAAACTTTAAAGTTCCATGTACTCTAATAATCAGTTGTGTCAATGGGGTAGGGAGCTTCTAAAGTAGTAATCATAACAGGTTAACGACTAAGTAATTTATCCTAGGGAGTTGCCTAAAACTCAGAGAAGTTAAAAGGTAGTTCATGTCAAAGATGAGATTTGAATCCAAGTCTTCACTTCAAACTCACTACCCCCATCTTCTACTTCTATCTTCTACTGTGATGAGTTGACTCAATTATATAAAATTTAAAGTGTTATATAAGCAACTTATTATCATTAAACTACTTGAAAACCAATTTTTATCTCCTCTTAGGTAGGATAAACATTCTCTCGAGTACCACAATCTTTTTTTTAGGTTTACTGAATTTTTTTTTCACTTTGGCCTTATTGGAATTCCCACAAATTCCAGATTGGTGGTGTTGAAAATAGAGGTTTCATTGTCTTTGATAGACTTAGTTACTCACATGAGCAATATTACTGAAATATATGCTCCCTTTAATGCAGGAGTCCTTAACATTTTATGTGTCCTGGACTCCCCTTTGATTATGCGATGAAGTCTGTGGACTCTTCCCAAAGCAACATTTTTAAATGTTTAAAAATAAAATCCATAGGATTTTAAAAGAAACCAGTTATTTAAAAATATAGAAATCAAAATATTTAGGAAAAGCTCATTTATAGAACCCTTGAAATCTATCTATAGATTCCTGGTGTACATAGACCCCCAGGTTGAGAATATCTGCCTATTAAGGCAGATGGCACTAATGGGTCATGGAGACCTGAACCTCTAAAAGGAAAAAAAAAATATGTCTTTGAAAGCAACCCAGTCATATATAGAGAATTAAGTCAAATTTATAAAAATACAAGTCATTCCCCAATTGATAAATGGTCAAAGGATACGAACAGACAGTTGTCAGGTGAAGAAATTAAAGCCATCTACAGTCATATGAAAAAATGCTCTAAATCACTAGAAATGTAAATCAAAACAACTCTGAGGTACCACATCAGACTGGTCAAGATGACAAAACAAGAAAATGATAAATGTTGGAAAAGATGCAGGAAAATTGGAACACTAATGCATTGTTGGTGGAGTTGTGAAATGATCCAACCATTTTGGAGAGCAATTTGGAACTATGCCCAAAGGGGTATAAAAATGTGTATACCCTTTGACCCAGCAATAGCACTTCTAGGGCTATATCCCAAAGAGATCATACAAATGGAAAAAGGACCCACATGTACAAAAAATATTTATAGCAGCTCTTTTTGTGGTGGCAAAGAATTGGAAATTGAGAGGATGCCCATC